>NC_134535.1:157549492-157897825 GCF_050624435.1 Tenrec ecaudatus | reverse complement strand
CCCCCAATAAAATAAACTTTTGTTTAATTTTCTTTATGGGGAGGTTTTAATAATGGAGAGGGTTTAGTAGACAAATATTTACTCAGTACCAGATATTGGGGTTTGTTTGTTGTTTTAGGAAGATTCTGAGGAGATTTCCTAAGAAGCTAAAATGATCTTTTAATTAAAAAAAAAAAAGCAAAGCCTGTGGGACCACATATGTGTGTGCGGTAGAATGCCCAAAGGGACTTCAGGCAACACCTGTACTTACTGTACTTTTTTTTTAAACGTTTCCCTCATTTTCTGCATTCTAGTTTTAATGGATTATGCGAATTCTGTTGTTTCTACTAATCTTAATCCATTTTGAATAAGATTTGACCACTTGGAAATACGGACACCTTACAATACTTTCAGAAAGAGCTCTGGGAGTGCTGTGCTATGGGTGAGGCGTGGGCTTGGTGACTGAACGCACCGCCTCTGAGGAGAAGGAGGTTATCTGCTCCCATACACATTTTGCCTCAGTATAGAGTTGCAATGAGTCAGAATAAACACACTTCCAAATTGGTTATAGAATTCTAGATAGTTTTTGTTTTTTCTTTCTACACCTTAAATATTTCACTTTGCTCCATTCTTGCTTACATGATTTCTGAAGAGAAGTCTACTGTAATTCTTATTCCTATTCTCTGTATGCTCACCCCTCCCCCATTGTCTTTGGTTTTCTGCATTTGAATGTACTATACCTGGTGTAGAGAGCAGTGGCTCTCAACTTGGTCTCAGACCCTTTCCCAGGGGTCATGTAAGACTATGGGAAAATACATATTTCCAATAGTCTGAGGAACTGAGACACCACTCCTCTGTCTCCAGGCGGGTGTGCCCGCATGCAGATGTGCCCACATACAAGTAACCTTCCTGTTGACATCATCACGCCAACCCCATCACATACACCCCATACAAATACAAGTGTATGTGACGGGATTGGCGCCATAATGTACTTATGTGGACCAGTCACACGTGTAGAGAGCAGCTACTATGTAGAAAGCAGCTACTCTGTTAAAAGCAGATACTGTGTTGAAAGCAGCAGTATTGGATGTAAAATACTTCATAAATTATAATTACATATTTTTGTGATTAATCCCTATAGCGTTTTATAATAGCAAAATTACAGTTATGAAGTAACAATGAAAATAATTTAGGGTTGGGGGTCACTACAACATGAACTGTATTTTTTTAAATCGTTTTATTAGGGGCTCATACAACTCTTATCACAATCCATACATATATCAATTGTGTAAAGCACATTTGTACCTTCATTGCCCTCATCATGCTCAAAACATTTGCTCTCCACTCAAGCCCATGGCATCAGCTCCTCATTTTCCCCCACCCTCTCCCTCATGAACCCTTGATAACTTATAAATGATTATTTTGTCATATCTTGCACTGTCCAACGTCTCCCTTCACCCACTTTTCTGTTGTCTATCCCCCAGGGAGGAGGTTTTATATATAATTGGTTCCCCCTTATGAACCCTCCACCCTCCCAGTGTCACCACTGGTCCTGATGGGATCATTCACCCTGGATTCCCTGTGTTTCCAGTTCCTATCTGTACCAGTGTACATTCTCTGGGGTCTAGCCAGATTTGTAAGATAGAATTGGGATCATGATAGTTGGGGGCAGGGAACATTTAGGAACTAGATGAAAGTTGTATGTTTCATCTTTGCTACATCACACCCTGACTGGTTCCTCTCCTCCCCGTGACTCTTCCTTAAGGAGATGTACAATTGTCTATATATGGGCTTTGGGTCTCCATCCTGCACCCCCCCTCATTCACAATGATAGGATTTTTTGTTCTTTGATGCCTGATAACTGAATCCTTCGGCACCTCGGGTCACACAGGCTCATGTGCGTCTTCCATGTGGGCTTTGTGGCTTCTGAGCTAGATGGCCACTTGTTTACCTTCAAGCATCTAAGACCCCAGACACTATACCTTTTGATAGCTGGGCACCATCTGCTTTCTTCACCACGTTTGCTTATGCAACCACCGGCTTTGTCTTCAGTGATTGTGTCGGGAAGGTGACCATCATAGAATGCCAGTCTAATAGAAAAAGTATTCTTGCATTGAAGGGAGTACTTGAGTGTAGGCCAAATGTCCATCTGGTACCTTAATACTAAACCTATAAATGTATGCACATGGATCTCTTTTCCCATCCTCATATATAAATATATTTACATATGCACATGCCTTTACTTAGATCTCTGTAAGTGCCCAGTTTTGCTGTTTTTTATCTTGCACTGAGCTGAAGTTTTAAATCACCATAGCCTTTTTTTGTTTGTTAATTTAATGCCACTTTGTTGGGAACCTCTCTTAGTGCTACTACATTTTCTACATTTTTTCTTAGGATACTCTAATGTGTATTAACTGGCTAATTAATGTGTTTCCTATTGTTGGACACTTATTGGTGGGTATTGTTTGTTTCCCTGTTACAATCTGCCTTGGGCAGAATAAATCCTATAGCTACATCTTTTCCATGCATCCTTGGAAACTTTGAACATTTTAAGGTTGTCTACATTTTATTTCATGGATTGAGATGACCTAACAAAGTTTACTGTTAATATTTTCAATATCAAAAGCCCTCAACTTAGGAAATATCCAGATATGGAGGAAGTTTTACTCTTTAAAAAGCTACTTATGAATAATACCAGGAGGGTAAGGGGAAGGTAGGGAGAAAAGAGGGAATCTATACAGTAATCTATATATAACCCCCTCCCAGGGGTGTGGATCACAGAAAAGTGGGAGAAGGAAGACATGGGTCAGTATAAGACATGGAAAAAAAATTTATAGATTACCAAGCATTCATGAGGGAGGGTGGAAACAAGCTGATAGCAAGGGCTCAAGTAAAAGGAATGTTTTAAAAATGATGGCAACATGTACAAATGTGTTTGACACAATGGATGGATGCATGGATTGTGATAAGAGTTGTAAGAACCACAAATAAGATGATTTTTTAAAAACATTTTATTAGGGGCTCATACAACTCATCACAATCCATGCATATACATACATCAATTGTATAAAGCACAACTGTACATTCTTTGCCCTAATCATTTTCTTTCTTTTTTTTACATTTTATTAGGGGCTCATACAACTCTTATCAAAATCCACACATATACATACATCAATTGTATAAAGTACATCCCTACATTCTTTGCCCTAATCACTCTCAAAGCATTTGCTCTCCACTTAAGCCCTTTGCATCAGGTGCTCTTTCCCCCCCCCCCTCCCCGCTCCGCCCTCCCTCATGTGCCCTTGGTGATTTATACATCATTATTTTGTCATATCTTGCCCTATCCGGAGTCTCCCTTCCCCCCCTTCTCTGCTGTCCATCTCCCAGGGAGGAGGTCACATGTGGATCCTTGTAATCAGTTCCCCCTTTCCAACCCACTCGCCCTCCACTCTCCCAGCATCGCCCCTCACACCCCTGGTCCTGAAGGTATCATCCACCCTGGATTCCCTGTGCCTCCAGTTCCCATATGCACCAGTGTACAACCTCTGCCCTGTCCAGTCCTGCTAGGTAGAATTCGGAAAACTTTGTACTGGGAAAAAAATTATATATCTGTTAGATCATTTTAAATTTTAGAAATTATTTTAGGCAATTTTTAAAATATGAGAACATTTATTCCACAACTAAATGTTGAAATCCTTAAGATGAACTTGAAGCTGCAGCAGCTGCCCTCTTGGGTTTAGGTGTTCCTTCACGGACTCCATGCCTGAATCTGCGGTATGCAGTCTTTAGGTGTCTCATTCCACCAGTACCGGTGGCATTTCGTCTTTTAGCCTTGGCACTCCAGTTATACTTTCTCTTGCGCTTGGCTGGGTAATTTTAGGCAATTTTTTAAGCCTAGAAAACACCAACTAAGTAAAAGATAGCTAAAATGCTTAACATTGGCAAAGTTTGTCGTATTTTTGTCTTCAATGTTACCACTGCCATCACAAATTATACTTAGAGTGCCATTTGAATAGAATAGCATCATTTGTTCCAAGTCCTTTCCACTTTCTCCTTCTCCCTAATTTCAAAACCCACGCACTGCCTGGGGAAGATTCCATCTCATAGCAACCCCCTAGGTCAGAGTAGAACTGCTCTCCAGGGCTTCCAAGACTAAATCTTTACTGGAGCACACAGCCCCATGAAATAGCTTTCCCTTGGTGTTTACTTTCAGGCTAACACCTTACCCACCTCCTACCTTCCAACTCAAGCTCTTGTAAATCTCAGTGCCATTTCATTGTCTCGGTACACATCTCTTACTCATTTGTTTCTTTCAGCCATTACTCGTCATTATTGTCACTTAGATGTTGATTGGTTGACAATTTTTGTTCCTGATCTTTTCTTCTTATTCTGCCATTTGTTTGTTTGGCATCAGTTGCTTATCTACTGTTAGTTTTTCCAATCCCTAAATCTCCTAATTCAGTCATTGGACATTGCCATCTAGTCTCATGATCTTCTTAACTGCATCATACTCAAAATTCATTATCTCCAGGTAAGTCCCCAGTTTTCTCTTGCTTAATAACAGTCCTGTTCAAGCTAATCAGTAAATTAATGGTCCTCTCACTTCTTTAAGAACTTTCTTCCAGATTTATAGCCTCTCGTCTGAAGGCCGCCAGCAGCCCCTTCCTTTTAAGTCCCCGTGTCACCAGTGCTGCAACGTCTTTGTGTGCTTTCACTGCTAAGAAACAAGCTGATTTGTGGGCTTTGTAAACATACATTGTCTTTCATGCACACACGCATTTGCTGCCATGGGGTCAGTTGTGACTCATAACTGCCCCTTTGGGCTTCTGAGACCAGAACTCTTTCCAGGAGCAGTAAACCTCATCTTTCTCTCAGATTGTCTTGTGGTTTTGAACCAAGCCCAACTCACCACCCAGTACTACACCGCAGGGCGGCTCATTATTCCTGTACCTATAAACTTATTAGCCCCAACCGTTGTCTCCAGTACCATCATCTACCAGGGTTTTTAGTTCTGTGTAAGCTACATCCTTTTCCCAGAGGGCCCTCTGTAGACCCTTTTTTATGCAAAAGTTTGCTCAGATTTAAGATCTCTCATCAAACTTGCCGTGGCTCGCACAGGTACAGGCATGAACGTGTATCAGTGTGAGGGCCGGAAGGTCATGTAAATTTGTTAGGACGCGTGGTCTTCTGCTAGTCCTAACTTTCCTGTGGCAGAGACCCTCTCGTCTTCATTGTTTACCCTCGTGCAGTTTCTCTTCAGTAAGTTCTGCATACATTTCTGGATAACTAAAGGACAATTGAGAATTCATCTGGATGTGTGCCCTTGTTCCTTAACAATTTTATGTTTTGAATGGTAAGCATCTTGCCTGAAATTTGATGTCATGTCTAGGACCTTTGAAGAGAAGGGAATCTGTGAAATTAACATTTAATCTTTAGAAAAAGAAAAGGTCATAAGTCTTACACATCTTTCACTAAGATCTTGTCCTGTATCTTTCACTAAGTTGTCACATGCTCGTAGTGTTTTAATTAAGTCAGGGTGTCATGTCAGCATTAGAAAAGTCAAATCATTGTAACATGTATACATACATACTACCCGTGTCCTATATAGACTCTTTGATTTTAAAGACCGTAGGAAAATATTTAGTGTAGATTTCATGTTTTTAGTATATTTGTGTGACATATTTCTTGTATGTAGAGAACATACTCTGCTCACCTGGGAATGTAGTAGCAGCTGAGTAAATGTTTAATTGATTTGGAAAGCCTGAATGTTCCTAACAAACTCCATTCACGCATGTAGTCACATTAGAATGTATAATCTACTCTGAGTGTTGCTCAAAACTGAGTAATCTTCCTGGACATAGTTGGCCTTAATCTTGAGTTGTGTGACCTAGCCAGGGGTGGGTTATATTGTCTTAGACACAATAATAAAGGCTGTCATGGGCATGAGACCACAGCCTGTGTCGAAGACACTATGGCCTTGATGGAAAGTTTGTGGCAGATAGGTAAAGGCAGGCCTTTGATAGTGGGTTTGGTTCCAGTATTGAGGAATTAAAGCATATAAGACATTCATCTATAAGCATTAATGCTGTATTTCCTAGATTATTTCGATAGGGTACTTGCTAAATATTTTAGCTCTTAATGAAGCTATTTTTCCCTAATGCTGAAATATTCTTAATTGTTTTATTCTCAGGACCCAAGTTCGAAATATGGCAACTTTGAAAGATAGTAAGTATTTTGTTTTAGTATATTAATCCAATAAGACAAATAGTAAAACTTTAAAGGTACAGCTTTGAGCTTTTATTTAGTCAAAACTGATTCAATCTGTTTTATGTGTACGATATTGGACCTGTTTTCGAAAAGTCCAGTATGAGGAGACACATGAGAAAATTCTGATCTGGTTTTATTATCTGTATGTTAATAATTATATAATTAGAAAATGTAATACTTGTTCTTACATGAAAACAGTATTGTGGAATATGTTGTTAAAGGCTGTTTTTAGTATCTTTTAACATTTAAAATGTAGCCTGTGCTTTTTACTCAAATGTGCCCCTTTTCTTTGGACTAATTATAACATCAGATTTAGCATCTACTCTGTATTAATGGTTAAAGTGCTATTCCTTTGACCTTGGACTTGAGGAAAATGTTCCAATAAATTCACAAAATGAAATTATTCTGTAATTCCCTGACCTTAACCAGGCATTTCAATTTTTCAGTTACCAGGCGACTCAAGTCCATCAAAAACATCCAGAAAATTACCAAGTCTATGAAAATGGTAGCTGCAGCAAAATATGCCCGAGCTGAGAGGGAGCTGAAACCGGCCCGGGTGTACGGAGTCGGCTCTCTGGGTAAGAGTATAATTCTCAAACTGGAACGAATGGTGTAACCCAGAGCTCTTGACCTGGCCTGTCTCGAGTGCTTATGATGATGGCAAGGCTGTTTTGAGTGCTTGTCAGCAACTCACGGTTCACTGCAAGGCTGTGAGGGAGGACTTGTTACAGCCTCTGCTGTACAGATGAGAAAGACTAAACCTGCTCAAGGTCACAAATCCAAAACTCAAAACCAAACTTTTTGTTATCAAGTCAATTCTGACTCATGGCGACCCTAACAGGCAGGGTAGAACTTGCAACTGCCCCTGAGGGTTTTCAAGACTAACTCTTTTGTGGGGGGTTGGGAGGGTATTTGTTTGTACCTTAATCATTTTATTGGGGCCTCTTACAAACTCATCGCAATCCATCCATCCATCCATGGTGTCAGGCACAGTTGTACACATGTCATCATTGTTCTCAAAACATTTCCTTTCTACTTGAGCCCTTGGTGATCAGCTCCTCATTTTCTCCCCTCCCTCCCCGCCACCCACCTCCTCACGAGCCATTGATAATTTATAAATTATTATTTTTTCATTTCTTACACTGTCTGATGTCTCCTTTCACCTACATTTCTGTTGCCCATCCCCCAGGGAGTGGGTTGTATGTAATCCTTGTGATCAGTTCCCATCAAGACTAACTCTTTACAGAAGTAGAAAGCCTCATCTTTCTCCTGTGGAGCTGCTGCTGGTTCCAAACGCTGGACTTGTAATTAGCCCAAAGTGGAACTACTACATTTCCAGAGCTCCCAAGGTCACCTATGAGAAGTCACAGAAATCCGTTGTGTTAATTTACATGGTTTGGCCTACACCCCCTGTCTGTCTTAACTATTGTGACTAGATTGACTTTTAAAACAGTCTAGAAAATTTCCTTGGTTGTTATATGTACTATCAGAAGAACTTTAAAAAGTGGTGCATTAGATTTGGGTGCTTGATTTCATCCCATTACCTTGTGATTTGGTGATGCTTTGGTTTGCCGCATTGGAGTGGGTGGCGGAGCCTTTTCTTCCCTATTCTTGTTATTTTCCTGTATAACTTTCTAGAACATCTTGATTGGTCTTGTTACTGAAGAGTAGACATGGCATGGTGCCGGTACCAATTAGACTTAAGGTGATTCTGACTCAGCAACCCCATGTGTGTCAGTGGGGCTGTACTCTGAGTTTTTAATAATGAATTTTCCTTGAGCAGGTTGTGAGACCTGTCTCTGAAAAATCTCTGGTTGGACTCAAGCCAACAACCTTTTGGTTAGCAGCCAATCAATTTACCTCTTGCAGTGCTTGCTTCATTATGAAATTGTTTTATCTTGGAAATAAATGAAATATAAGGCCAAGTCCAAAAGTACTGTCCCCAAATCATGGAAACCTTTAATAAACAAATCTTTTTTTAAAAATTCCCCAAAGCAGTGTCCTCAATCATCTGAGCTGGCCCTCTGCCTTGAATTCGTCTAGTCTAGCACATCCCCTCAGAAGGGACTGCTTTGAGCACATCTTTCTGTGAGGGCACCCTAAAGGGAAAGAATTTCTCTGCAGCCATGCACGGATGGCAGAGATGTGCTAAAGCCCTTGTTTGCTTTCCTGTATGAACTGGAACCCTAATAGCTATGTTTGTAGGAGGCAGACCTGGACTGTGGTCTAAAGGCTCTCTCAGTTTCTCCCAACTTCCTTCCTTCCTGTTTTTCCTCAGGCATTTTGCGTAGAAAAACACGTGGCTTCCATTAAGGTATACAGTGTTTTTATAAGAACTTAACATTCAGATTATATGTGGGGGTGTATTAGGGTTCTCTAGAAAAACAAAACTAGGACACATGATTTTATATATATTTATATAGCTAGAAAATAGGAAATAAACAGCTAATTAATCGATGTAGCTGTACAATTGGCTCAGTGCAACTCACTTCAGTGAGACAGCTAATACACTGGCAGTCCTTCAAGTCTTGAGGGCTGCCGGGTACCAGTCAAGGAAGCTGACAGCTAAGTCCTCTGTAGAGCAATTCAGGCTATCTGGCCACAGGGAGCAAAACCACAAGGCAGGTCACCAACAGTCAGTCAGCTGACAGGGTCCGACAGTCCCCAGCCCAAGCAATGTATGCTCCAGTAGCATGGCGAGCAGGTCTTGAAGGAACCTCAAACCACAGCAACAAAGTCCATGGGTTAGGTGTCCCACAGGTAGTGTAGCTTGCAAATTGAGGCAGAGAACAAGCTAAGTCAAGCCACACACAGGTCCAATCATCAAAGAGCAAGAGACAAGAAAGGCGAGGCTCACCGAGCCATTTATATCTCCACTCTTCAATTAGTCCTACATATGGTCATTGGCTAGGTTGGCACAATAAACCTACCTATCAGGGGGGTAGCCCCCCCCAAAAAACAATTGCAACGGGCTGAGCAGAGCTTTCACAGTAGTGCGCATTTTTCCCACTACATGAGCATCAAGCAACTAGCTCTGAGTTAGTGTACCCAGTGGTGTCACCTGGGAAGGTTCTCTCTGGTCACAGTTCTCTCTGGTCGCAGTTTTGCTGGAACCTCCTTTTTTGTGATGATTGATTTAAGAGAATAACATACAGCTGTGACATTGTTTCCTTGAAACATACAACTTTCCTCTAGTTCTCTAATGCTTCCTCCCCCTACTATCATGATCCCAATTCTACCTTACAAATACGGGTAGACCAGAGGATGTACACTGGTACAGACAGGAACTAGAAACAGGCAATCCAGGACAGAGAAACCCCTTAGGACCAATAATGAGAGTAGCGTGCCAGGAGGGTAAGAGAAAGGTAGGGGAGAAAGGGGGACTTGATCACAAGAATCTATATGTAATCCCCTTCCTGGGGAACAGTGGGTGAAAGGAGATGTCAGATATTGTAAGGCATGACAAAATTATAATAATACATAAATTATCAAGTGTTTTGGAGGGAGGGTATAAAATGAGGAACTGATACTAAGGGTTCAAATAGAAAGCACATGTTTTGAAAATGATGATGGCAACAAATGTACAAATATGCTTGACACAATGGATGTACATATGAATTGTGATTAGAGTGTACAAGCCCCCAATAAAATTATTTTTTTTACATTTTATTAGGGGCTCATACAACTCTTATCACAATCCATACATATACATACACCAATTGTATAAAGCACATCCGTATATTCTTTGCCCTAATCATTTTCAAAGCATTTGCTCTCCACTTAAGCCCTTTGCATCAGGTCCTCTTTTTTTTTTTTTTTAATTTTCCCCTCCCTCCCCGCTCCCCCCTCCCTCATGAGCCCTTGATAATTTATAGATTGTTATTTTGTCATATCTTGCCAATAAAATTATTTTTAAAAGAAATTCTGTTCCCTGCTCTGGAAAAGTGCTGCAGAAACTGTTGTAATGTTGACACAGCTTACAAGAACAGTGCTATGGGGAAAACTCAAGTGTACAAGTAGTTTTCTTGTTTCCAAAAAGGTGAACTGTCAATTGATAACAAACCTCATTTTGGACATCTGTCAGTTTCCCAAAGGGTTGAAAATGTCAACTTGTAGTACATTTGGAGTTCATTCCACCAGGTCAGACTGAATCAAACTTTCTGAAAAGATTGTGTAACAGTGTGCGACAAAAAAGGCCTGATTTGTGACAAACTGAGGACTGGTTTTTGCTATCATGAATAGGCACCTGCTCAGACAGCCAACTCGGTGCACCAGTTTTTGCCAAAAAGCATCATGCCTCTCTTGACCCATGCACCTGGCCTTGCTCCATATGACTTTTTGTTCCTGGAATGAAGAGGGGCATAAAGGGACAACGATTTGACGACATAGAAGTAGTGAGGTGCTGTCAGCCGTCCAAACAGATGAGCTTCAAACATGTTTCCAAGAATGGAATCACAGATTTAACAAATGTACTAGGTGTAGTGGAGAGTACTTCGAAAGTGATATTGTTTTGTTAAAAATTTTTAAATACATAACTTTGGGGGGGAAATTCTGTGTTTTTTGGGGGGCTGCCCCCTCGTATGTAGCTCATAAAGATGTATTCCTGCTCTTGGCTGTATACTGGACACTTCTGTTCGCTAGGCTAGAGTCATCACGTGAGTCCTTCTGTTGAACTCAGAGGAGCCCCAATGACAGAGTGGGTTACGCATTAGATCTCTGACCTCAGAAACCACCAGGCACTCCTGGGGCGGCACACACAGGGCTTCCAGTTACGGTCTCGGGAACTTACAGAGGCAGTGCGGCTCTGTGCTGTAGTCTCTGTGAGTTGGAATATGCTCAATGGCAATGGGTCAGTCAGTCAATTTAACGGGCTTCTCTACAAGTACTTTTAATTGTACTTAGCATTTCTTTGAGGATTTAAGGTAAGCTGGCCTTCCATAGACCTGTGGGAACGTTTGCCATTAGAAATTTAGACTTCTATGGTTTTTAGTGTGATCATTATTAGTTGGGTGAGTACACAAATGCTTTTGATTATATTGGTCAAATGCCACCTAACTTTTAGATACCATTTTGTTTGTTTTTAAGCTCTCTATGAAAAAGCTGATATTAAGGTGCCTGAAGACAAGAAGAAACACCTCCTTATTGGTGTCTCCTCCGACCGAGGACTCTGTGGTGCTATTCATTCCTCAGTCGCTAAACAGATGAAAAATGAGGTGGCCTCTCTCACAGCAGCTGGCAAAGAAGTTATGCTTGTTGGAATTGGTGACAAAATCAGGGGCATACTGTATAGGTAATGTAAATGTATGTTGTTTATAGTCTAAAGGGTGCGTGCATGAAGAAATGGAAGTGTCTTGACAGCCTTTTAAGCAGGGTGTCTTTTGTTGGTTACTGGTTTGTATTCTCGGGGTGGGTGGTTGTTCGTAAAAATGTAGACCTTTCCCCCGTCTGTCTTTTGTTTCCCATTGAATCGGTGAGAATCAAGGAGCATGAATCCAAATGAGACCTTTAAGGAACAATCATAGCCTAGAAAAAAGTGGAAGGAGGAAACTGAAGAGGAAGAACTTGTTTTAGTCCCTAGTTCTTTGAAAGGAGCAAGCACAACAATGCCGGAGCAGCTTCACTCAAAGAGCACACGTGCTCCCCGCCCTACCACCTTCAGTGTGTTCTGTTCTGTGATCTTGTGGTTTTCTCCTAGGACTCACTCTGACCAGTTTCTGGTGACGTTCAAGGAAGTGGGAAGGAAACCCCCTACTTTTGGAGATGCGTCTGTTATTGCCCTCGAATTACTAAATTCTGGATATGAATTTGATGAAGGATCTATCATTTTTAATCGATTCAGGCAAGATAGATTTTTTTAATGATTTTTTAATATTCATGAACTGAACCATTCCTTTGAAAATAAGCAGATGTCTACATAGAAGTTTAAAACTTATTTTAAAAAATTACATTTGCTTTTGTCATTTCTAGGTCTGTCATCTCCTACAAGACAGATGAGCGACCCATATTTTCCCTTAATACCATTGCAAGTGCAGGTAAGTGGTTTTTGAGTATTTCTGTTAAAGAGGGGAGATTTGTACAATAACAGAAGTAGCTCTAGAGCAGAGATTTGAACCATGCTGGAACCTGATTTACCTTGACCCACTCAGTTGTCTTGTTTTAATAAAGTCATCGTTGCTGACTGAAGCATCCAAAATAATATTGTGGAATAGATTTCTAAGAACGTCCCTCCTTTATACCATATTTCATCTGTTTTAACATGTACAGGTTTACTAACAAGACCCATTCCCACGTCTTTAAGAATTTGTTGGTCAGTCAGAATAATTGCACATAATTCTGTAGCCTTACTTTTGAGGTGAGGAAAGACTCGGCGCCTTGCCGAAATTAAAAATCTTCGGGTACAGCAAGTAAAGGTGATTATTGTGATTTCATTGTTTCAAAGTGAAGGCAAATTTACGTAACCTAAAAGCAGGGCTTCAAAGATGGTAGTTCCTAGTTCAAAGTGGTGGCTGACCACAGATTTGAATGTGTGTGGCTCTCCACAGTCCTGCCAATAATCCTGTCATGTATCAGGCTCCTGAAGAATTTGCTACACCTCTTCCAAGTCTTCATGCCCCTAAATGTTCCTGTTCCGGTTATGTTAAGGAATCACCCATAGAACAAAAAGCACTCTGTTCCTATTTTGCTTTGTCAGCCATGACAGGAACTGTTTAAAGCTCTGCGTTATTAAAGGGGAAGAATGAGTTGCTCAGAAGTCAGGCATTTACAGGGACTGCCTTTTTACAGTTTAACATCACTGACTTTGCCATGCATCCTGGTTCTTGCCTGTGTTCATTCGTTCTTGGTGGTACACCTGATAGCACCCTAAGACTCAGGAAGCATGGTATTTTCACTTGACCTTAGCACATGAATTTTAGACTATGCAGCTAAATTGCTGCCACAAAAGGAAAAATTCTGATTTCCACAATCTTTCATAAGCCTAGAGAGGGTTTCCCCAGTCATTGTCTAGACTGATAACTTTCGATTTCTGGACAGATTGGGATTGTTGTGTAACTGTAATGTTTTCAGTTCTATCGTTACCATTTTTAAATTACTGAGTGCCTGCTGGCTTTGTCCCGAGTACTCTGTTCTGTCCTATCCAGAGGTGTCATATCTATGAAACTTAGTAAAGTGATTGTTAGCGTTCTGATTTTTAATTATGCATCAGAAATATGTCAAAACATTTTTTACACATCACAGTTCGCTGGCTATCTGCTATATTCTATTAGAATGGATTCTTTTACCCATCTTGCTTTGACTTCTCTGTAATGAGGATATAGGAGACATTAGTGTTAGCTGATTTTTTTTGTTTTATTAAATCAGTCTTTGTTCTGTATAATTTCAAAGAACTTTATCATTGCTTTTAACAGAGAGCATGAGTATCTATGATGATATTGATGCTGATGTGCTGCAAAATTACCAGGAATACAGCCTGGCAAACATCATCTACTACTCTTTAAAGGAGTCCACCACCAGTGAGCAAAGTGCAAGAATGACAGCTATGGACAACGCTAGCAAGAACGCCTGTAAGCCTACGCTCTTCTCAGAGTTCTGGGGTTAGATCAGCCTGGGGATGCTAGCATCAAAGACAATGCCATTCTTTAACTAGACCAGAATGCGAGGAAACTGGGATCTAGTCTCTTAGGTTCTACCATTGACTCTATACCTTTTCTTGACCCATTTCTCTTCCTGAATTGTTCTCATCTGAGAAATTAGAAATATAATAGTGTTTGGTACTGTTAAGGAAGCATCCTATGAATGATGTAAAAACATTCATACAAATTTTTGAGAGACTAGTTATTCTAACATGATACCTAAGAGTGCAGGGACCTTAAGCGGATTTCTTCCCATGTTTTTTTTTTCTTCCCATGTTTTTAAATGTAAGCAGCATACTACTGTGAGTTCATTAGTAATGTCTTCCTATTTTTAGATTTTTATTGTCTATGTTTTGCTTACAGCTGAGATGATTGACAAGCTGACTTTGACTTTCAACCGTACCCGCCAAGCTGTCATCACAAAAGAATTGATTGAAATCATCTCTGGTGCTGCCGCTCTGTAAGTAATTGTAGTCATCTTTCAGAGTTTTCACTCTGCGAGTTTGATCTTTGAATGCTTGAAAGTTTTCTGTTTTGTCTATAAAAGTTGAAGTGATCCATTGTATTCCTAACTATTATATCCCTAACATTTAGATTATAAACACTTGATGAAAATGGAATCTCACCAAGTTACTCATAACAATCAATAAATTAGTGAGAGCCTATCGAAATATAAAAATCACTTGAAACAGTGAGGCTTAGTTTCTTCTATTTAGATCGTATATTACAAGTTTTCCCATTCCTAAAGCTTTAGGGAACAGGGTTGTGGATAAATCGGTGTCATCTATACTACATATGTTGTTGGGATTTAAAACATTATAAATCAAACAGTGACGCTTTCTAAAATATCCAACTACTTTGGTGTTTTTTTATCTTTCCTTGAACACCCAACAATGTACCACTCCAATGCTATGATATGATCCTCTTATTTGTATGTGTTTATATTCTAGTAGGATAAGAAGCACATCCACACAATTGTGATGAAAGCTCGAATGTTTGTGTGTGTGGGGGGGCGTATTTTTGACTCTCATGCTCTCCACTAAATTGACAGTCAAGTCTTCTGAGCATCTCTGGAATCCTTTCCCTTCTCAAGGCCTACTGTTTTCATTTACATTTTTGTTACATCTCCCCTAAATTCAAAACTTTAAAAGAGTGTTTAAGTGTCAGACACTGCAGGATTTGGCCATAACAATATCTGTTCTCAAAGAGCTCATAAGCTTTCAAAAGGAGGATAAACTTTTAATAAATTAGTTTCAGGAGAGCCAGGCAAACTGAGCTGGAGTTGTGTTTTGTTTTGTTTTTACATTCTTAAAAGGCTAGAGGAAGAGAGGGACTGTATATGATCTACAGAGCCTGAAATATTTACTATTTGGCCATAGAAGGGAAATAATAGAATTCATCTTACAAAAATAGCATGGTACATATGATCCTACAGTACCTTTCCATCAACCCTCTAGCCAGTCTGATCCCTTATTTTTTATTTAAGAGAAATAATTGGGCTGCTTTAATGTTAAACATTAATAGTTGTAAAATAAAGTATTTGAAGTAGCAAATATTTGTTGCTACTACCATGTCCCACTTGTCTTGAGTCTCAGCCACTTTGATCTCTTCTAGGCCTACAGATTGGTCGTGTTAAATCTTGCCTCTAAGAAGGGGCCCGGGCTGCTGCTTTGACTTGACATGCTCT
This sequence comes from Tenrec ecaudatus, assembly GCF_050624435.1. NCBI lineage: Eukaryota > Metazoa > Chordata > Mammalia > Afrosoricida > Tenrecidae > Tenrec > Tenrec ecaudatus. The sequence continues at coordinate 157,882,261 of NC_134535.1, read as the reverse complement.
TCTTCCTTTGAGCTCCTTGACTCTTCATGTGGCCCACCCGCACTTTCCCTCCTAACTGACCCAGGGGAGTCATTTCTCCCAGAATACAGACTACTTTCTTACAAGTTGGATGAGCTGTCTACGTTTCTCATCCTGTGCCACATCTTATTAGAATTGTATATATGTTACTTGAAGATAAAGAGTCATGTCTTGTTCACTTTTGTGCCCCTATGAGCTGGCACATACTGTCCTTAAGAAATGTTGGTTAGATGAATGGATGAGGCCACAAGTGTGTTAAGAACTGGAAAATTCAGAAGAGGGAGAAATAACATTTAAGTTGAGCCTTACACGTCTCATCTCTCAAGTATAGGAAAGACAACAGAACTGTTCTATAAGGTGTTGTTGGCAACATGAACTTTGCTGTGACCATAAACACCCTCTTCCTCTGTTTTGTTAGCACTAACCCATCTCACCTCAGTCTGGTCACTGTTTGTTAGCATGACAGAGGTCACTGCGTATTGACTGGCCTGCCACTTACTAATTTATTAAATTTAGTTAAGATACTTTAGTATTCACTCAGCTGTATCATTTATTATCCACCTTCGTATATAAAAAACCTTCCAAAAGTTCGTGAATTATATTTCATGATCTTCTAATTCCATTTTTCTATGAAGCCCTGCTTACAAATCCTCCTACTAATGCTAAAGAGCTAGATTTGGAGAGCCTTTTAAGGTTCCCTAGTTCAGAGGGATATGTGAGATGCAGAGAACCCAAAGTTCTTTTTTGTTTTCGAAAAGGAAGTGCTAGGAATGAAGTATGGGTGTACAACTTTAGCAAGATTAAGGGCCAGACTTTCTTGATTAGGGTTGGGGGAAACCTGACTAAAGTAACAAAATCAAAAAAGGGGTGTAAAAGGAAGTGGGGTGAGGCACATTGTAGCACCAATCTGATAAAGATGGGGTAAGACTTAGGATAATTTGAGATTAAAATTTTGTAATTAAATTTTTACTAATCTTTGCTTAAAAGGTGAGCTTAGAAGATCCAAATTGGATGTTTTACATGAATGGATTACACATACTCATCAATTATTTGGGCTAAAAACTTTAATATTTAAGAAAAATAATTGGGCTGCTTTAATGTTGAACAATAAGTTGTAAAATATAAAAAATTTGAAGTAATGAATATTCATTGCCAGCCTAAAATTTTTCTATGTGTTATTTATAAGCAAAGTAGTTCAGTCTTGCATGTACATGATTTTATACTACTTCTAACAAGAGTCAATTATATAACTTTTTATAACAATCATTTAATGTTTTAAAGAAATATTTTGGTAAGTATTTGTGTGTAGTGTCCAAAGTGAAGTGGGTAACGAAATGGGCCTATTTGGTTTGAAATGACATGTGCATGGATTGCTTCCTGACCTGCTTGTCTGTCTTTTTGTTTCCCCCTAATATAATAACCAGGGATTAATGAAAATCAAGTGTCATCCTCAGACAAGAGGTAAAGTGGTAATATTTCACACATTGTCCTCAGACCCCTTCAGAAAAGATGCCTAACCCGATATAAAAGGAGTTGATTTGGAAATATTGAAGCTGTTTCTCTAAGAGATTTAGGTTGGTGGGACCAATGTATAGTAGCAGCCAACTTTTAGAAGTACATGGGTAATGCTAATAGACATTTTTCTTTCTTCAAGATACATATATTATTAACTTCTAGGAAATCTAGAATCGGTGCTCAGATAAGAAATAGAAAGAAATAACTTTAGGAATAACGAATTAGTTTAGTTTTTAAGATGTGGAATGAAAAAACAAAAAGAGAAGATTGGAATATTGCTTGGTTAAGAGTGGAGTGATGGTTCTCATTTTATGGGCTTTGGGTCCCTTTTATACTCATTCACAGAAGACAGCTGGAGTCTTGATCTATCATCTCTGCATTCACTCTGTTGGGGTGCACCCTGTTTAAAAGCCCATTCCTAAGAGAAAATGTAAATAATTTCATTAACATTACTGTGAAAATATTTTTGCACTCATTAACCCATGAAAAGATCCATTGACCAAAAATTGAGAATCACTGGCACAGGGATAGCATTTTATGATATAAATACAGCTCACAAGTTCCTTAAACCATCATCTCCGGACAATGTTTTTGCCCCATCCCCACCTCCCCCCCAAAAAACACTGATTTTCACTTACTCTATTTTGTTTTTCAGGTGAAAAAAGAGAAGTGACAGCAGCTGGCTGTGTTGTGCTGATTGCTGTCCTTGTCCATGTATGGCTCCAGTTATTAAAGACAATAAGACATTGTACATTATCTTACAATAAACAAAAATTTTAAAATTTCACCATTGGTTTTGAACTTAATATAAGAACAGTAGTGGGTTTTTTTGAGGGGTGAGGTTAAGTGATATGTTAAAACATTTAAAATAGTAACATGCTACTAGAATTTTTATATGGGAAAAGCATTTAATCCAAGAAGCTTTTATGAATGTACAGTTCTCTATGCACCTTATTAAAAATGTCTAACTAGTCCAAGATATGTAGACGGAAGTTACAGACGCAGCGCAAGCTTGCTTCCTTTTGCACCTACAAAGACCAGTCATCAAAATGCTACAGAAATTGCTTCCTTTTTCACATACATTGGATAGGCAATTCGAAAGTGATGTTAAAATGAAAGTCAAAGGACATGCAACAGAAACCAAACGTGGCCTAGAAAGCCTGACAGTTTTACAGTTGGGTCCTTTACAAGAAAAGCTTGCCAGCTGTGGTTCTACATCATGGTTCCATGCCTGATAATCCTCACTTGTCTAAGAGACAGTGACCGCCAATCCCATCAGAAGCCTGCATGTGAGTGGAGCTCTTTACCCAGGAATTCACTGAGGGATAATAGAGTTGTGGTCCATGTATTGGAGACCCAATATGAGTGTATCTGTCTTCTTATTCACTGGTCTTAGGATTCCTTCCACGCTCTTAATGTCTGCCATAACAGAGGTTGATCAGGTTCTTAGAGAAGACTCCAAAACTCCTTCCAAAGAGTGAAGGCCTTGGTGAGACACCTGAGAACCATGTTGGGGCAGAGGGGAATATCAACTTCCAGTAACTTAATTCCTACTCTTTCTGGGCCTGTCCATGTACCAACATTCACATGTCCTGCTATATGCCATTGTTCAGAAACTGATTTTACTCTCTAAAAAATTATCTTTGGAGCTAATGAGTGTGAAAGGAAAAGGTTCTGAAATTGATGTGGTAATTGCACAATTCTTAAAGGATTCAGTTGTATAACGTGAAGCAAAAAATAAAGAACACCTGTAGGATCAGAAGGGCTGTCTCCCAAGGGTGCCACATGGAAAGGAATAGTTTTACAAATTATTTTACTGGTGCTTTTTTGTCTTTTCAGCTCACTGGCTTGTGTTACAATTTTTCAAAACCTTTGCTGAAGTTTTTAGTAGCATAAAAAAGCAAAATTCCCTATTTGTTCCATTTGCCATCTTTGAATAGAAGGCCTGAAAAAAATTGTTTACAGGAACAGCATTGTACATGTATTGGATATAGTTTTAAAGGTGTAAATTCCATATTGGTACATGGAGTTAATTATCAGACCAGTGGGTTTCCAGTTTTCCAAGCCTACGCACTTGTGTATTTCTGTAGACTAAATTATTAGCAGTGGAAATGATGGGTTAAATTGTTTAAATATTAATAGACACTGGAAATTGCTCTTTAAAAGATAAACTTGCCATTGAGGAAGTGGACCGACTTTGGGCCTGTTTAAGCCCTCCGTTAATGCAATAACACATTGTTCTAAGAACCTGGCATTCTCTAATACCCCCTGACACAATCACTAATGGCAATGGGTGCATATGCAAATGTGAAGAAAGGTGATGGTGCTCACCTATCAAAAGAGCATTTGGGGTCTTAAAGGCTTGAAGTTAAAGTGCCATCTAGCAGAGCAGCAGCAAGCCCACATGGAAGAAGCACACCAGTCTGCATCATGAGGAATGGGATCAGGTAAAAGACAAAACAAAAAGTCATTGTTGAGAATGAGGAGACTGGGTCAGAGCAGAGACCCAAAGCCTATCTGTAGACAATAGGGTATTCCCTCATAGAAGGGTCACAAGAAGGCATGAGTCAACCAGGGCACAATGTAGCACCAATGAGACTATTTCTCTGGTTCTTTATAAGTTTCCTTACCGCCCACTATCATGACCCCAGTCCTGCCTTTCAGTTCTGACCTGAGCATGTACACTGCTACATATGAGAGCTCATGACATAAGGAGTCCAGGTCAAACAAACCCCTCAGGAACAGAAGAAACGGGAGAAGGGATACCAGGAGGATAGGGGAGGAACGGAATCCATCACAATGATGGATGCATAATCCCCCGCCCCTCCCATGGGGGTGAACAAGTGTGAGTGAAGGGAGACAGTGGTCAGTGTAAGATAGGAAAACAATTGATAATTTATCAAGGGGGCGAGGAAAAAGCTGAAACCAAGAGCTCAACTAGAAATTAAATGTTTAGAAAATGACAACATGGACAAATATGCTTCATACAATTGATGGGATGTAAGATCTGTAAGACTTGGTGGGGTGGGGATGTGTGCAATGGCTGCAAACAGCAAGCCTCCTCGGTAGTGTATGCAGCCTATTGGTACGTGTAGGCTGCCCTAGGGACCTTGGAGACAACCTTTTACTGCTTTTCGATGCCTCTGGTCTGGCTAATTTCTGCTCTCCCTAAACTAGGCTTCAAACTGGATGCGAGGTGCTTTTGGGAAACCTCACAGCACAGTGGCTAGAGTTACATTGGCCAGGTTATCATGTCCATCCGCACCAAGCTTCAAAACAAAGAGCATGTGATTGAGGCCTTACATAGACCCACGTTGAAGTTCTCTGGGCACTAGAAGATCCACATCTCCAAGAAGTGGGGCTTCACCAGGTTTGAAGATAGTGGCTGAGAAGCGCCTCCTCATGGATGGCTGTGGAGTCAAATACATCCCTCACCATGGCCCCTTGGATAAGTGGCGGCCCTGCATTTATGAAGGCCTTGGTAGCTGCCTCACTTGTACGCACCAAATAAAAATTGAGCTTCCTGATTTAAAAAAAATTTTTTAAGCTATAAGAGCCCACAAAATGATTTTTAAAAAAAGATAAACTTACACCGAGATTGGTTCCCTTTAAAACTATGTCATTAATCTTTTTAACATTCACTGCCCATTTTTATAGTTTTTAGTTTTCAAATACAAGCTATTTCCATATTCAAGCAGCATTTGTGTTGCAACTTAAAATTAGCACAATTTGTGTAACTGCTTTTGAATAAGAATGCACTATCCGTTTTTCAACTTTTAAATGTGTTCTAATTACCCACTGCCATTGAGTTGATTCTGATCCACTACTCGGTAAGCAGTGAAACTGCCCCCATATGGTTTCCAAGGCTCTCAATCGTCCTGGAGTGCACATCCCCCGGAGGATTGGCTGGTAAAACTGAACCACCCACTTTCATTAGTGGCTAAGGGTTTAACCCTTGTGACACTGAACTGTTAACCTTTTAGTTAACAGCTAAGTGCTTAGCCACTGCACTACCAGGGCTGCTCCCTCTGGGCATAAATATGTTTCCATCAAGTCAATGTCTGGGTGGCAAAGAACTCCCAACCATTCTGTTAGCAGTTGTGTGCTACCCATTATCTGCTTGCACCACCTGGAACTCAACGAGTGATAGTGACATACTAAAAATTAAAGAATTATCCTGCAAGAGTATCCACTGGCAAATTTGAAACAATTTCAATAGTAAAAGAATAACGATGGCAATGTATTACAGTACAGTGAATAAAAAAGAATCCATGAGCATGTAATTATACTAGAAAAAGAGGTAGGTGAGCTTCATCTTTAGAGAAGTGTACCTGCTGTAAATGAGAGGAGGATTAGAAAACTCACTCTGTACCCACCAATGTAGTGATTGAATCAACAAAGGATAAAAAATGTGCTCTAACCATTGGGGGGAAGATCACTTCATGTAAGTATTATCCAAATTTATTCAGCAACCACTAACGCCAAAGAAACTGAAGAATTCTAGCCACCTCTGTCGTCTGAAATGGATCACACAAGCAATCAGGATGCATTCACAATCACAGGTGATTGAGGTAGGAAAACTAGACAGTCGGTAGTTTGGAAATATGGCCCTGGTGATAGAAATGACACTGGAAACCACATTATAGAATTTTGCAAGACCAACTTACTCACCTCTCGGGTCCTGAAAGGCAGCTGCTCTAGTAAAAGCTCTGGTCTCAGAAACCCTAGATGGGTGATTGAGGACAGTCTACCACGCGTCTGTCGGTCTGTAGGACTGCCGTGGCTGACGTGTTGCTATCATGCTGGAAGCTATGTCATTGATGTTTCAAATACCATCAAGGGTACCCTGAGTGAATAGGTTACAGCAGGGCTTACAGACTAGAATAGGCTATGAAGAATGGTCCTTAGGGGCAAGGATGGTGAGACTTCTCATATATATTGAATATGTTATCAGGAGACACCAATCATGATTAGTAAAGAAGAGGCGCAGCCTACAAGAAGGAAGACCCTGGACAAGATGGGTTGACACAGTGGCTGGCACAATGGGCTCCACCCTAACAGTAATTTTGAGGATGACACAGGACCGGGAAGTGTTTCGTTCTGATTTGACTGCATCTAACAACATAATGACAGTGAGTGGGTGCAGAGACCTAGAGTACGAAAACCAAAATTAAAGAGCATGCTCAGCACTTCGCAAGCTGGAAGAACTGAAGGAGAGGAAAAACAAACTCAACTTCCAAAAATGAAGGAGATTCTATAGGCAAAATACTGAATGAAAAAGAAACCATCAAAAGATGATGGAAGAAATAGTCACCGAATCACAAGGATCGACATTCAACCATTTCAGCAGGTAGTATATGATAAAGAACCATTGATTCTGAAGGAAGAAACCCAAGCTATACTGAAGGCATTGCTGAAAAACAGCTCCAAATTCAAGAAATACCAATTAAAATGTCTTAACAAAAGGATGCAATGTGGTGAGGCAAATTTGGAAACCCAGACAACTGACTAGAAGAGATCCTTATTTGTGCATATCCCCAAGAAAAGTGATCCAGAAGGAGGCAGAAATTATCTAACGTATTATTATCATATGCAAGGAAAACTTTGCTAAATTCAATTGCAGCAGCAGTACATCAGCAGGGAACTGTCAGACAGTGGTATCAAACAGAGAATATAATCACTAGTGTCAGATAGATCCTGGTTGAAAGCAGAGACTACCAGAAAGATATTTACCTGCGCTTTATTGACTGTCAAGGCATCTGGGACCATATGGATCAGAACAAGTAAGGCATAACACGGAGAATAAGAATTCCAGAACACTTCATTGTGCTGATGTGGAATCTATTCATGGATAAAGAGGCAGCCATTCAAACACAATGGAAATACTACATGGTTTAAAATCAAGAAAGGTATGTGTCAGGGTTTTATTTTTCACAATATTTATTGAAATCGTATGCTGAGCAAATGATGCAAGAAGTTGGACTGTAAGAACCCACTAGGAAAAATGAAAAAAACTCATCGAGCATAGGGATTATAAGGCAGTTCATTAACAGCCTGCGATATGCAGGTAACACGGCCCTGTCAAGATGTGAAGCACTCACTGATGAAGCACAGTAAGCCTTATTGTGTACAGATTACACCTCAACGTAAAGAAAACCAAATCCTTTCAACTGGCCCAATAAACATCATGTTAAACAGAGAAAAGACTGAATTTTTCAAAGATTACATTTTACTTGGTACCACATTCAATGCTCACAGGTCAACAAATCAACAAAAAATATATTACATTGACAAAATCTGCTGCAAATGACCTCTAGAGTGTTAACAACAAACACATTATCTTGAAGACTGAGGTGCACCTGACACAAGTATTTTCAATTGCCTTCTATGCATGTGAAAGGTAGACAAAGAATCTGACAGGCCACAGAAGAATTGATACATTTAAATTATGGTGATGACTACACAGCAGGAGGGCAAGTTTAAAAGTATTGCTACATGCAGGTGTTGATTCCAAACAAATGTGTTTAAATAGGTCTCTCATTCAACCCAAACTCACTTCTACTGAATCTATTCCAACTCACAGAGACCCAGTAGGATGGAGAAGTCACTGCTCCGTGTGGTTTTTTTTTTTTTTTGAGACGGTTTCAGTCTTCAGGAAAGCAAACCTCATCTTTCTTCTGAGGAGTGGTTGACAGAAACTTGTAGTGAGCAGCCTAAACCTTAATTAAGCTGTGCAAGCTGCCTTAAAAAACAACCAATACTTTTTGTGCCATCGGGGGAGGGGGGGACCCACAGGACAAATAATTTTTAACTCAAATGGTTATCTTTCCCAATCCATTGAGGCTGTGCAACAAGTTTATTGGAAAGTCACCCCACATAAGTTCGTAGATGGTTCAGGTGGTTTTATTGGTGGTGTTTTAGGGAAGGTTGGGGAGACCTTAAAGATGAATTCAAGACTGGTTAACTCAGAAGTTTACAGCAACTTGTTTCAGATTCAAAGCAGTAATCTTCTCTAAGATCACAGGGCCAGCAGGGGACTCATTATGGACTTTGAAGAAAATTGAACTGTGCACTGATGAAAAAAGCAAGGAAAGATGCCCCAAGGAATTGTTTTCCATCACAATTATGCACCGACTCATGAGGGCGGCAAGGGTTGTGCTGAAAACTTCATGATAAAGCCTATCCCTACTTCCCCACTACCTTGTTCTTGGCCTTCAGGCTTCTTTTTGTTCCCCAAATTCCAAGAACCTTTAATAGGTGCATCACTTGAGTCCCTCACTGTGAAAACTGTTTTTATGTAGTATAAATGTAAGAGGGCACAATTCTTCAGGGAATGGCAGGAGATGGAAAGACAGTCTCAGAAGTGTCTTTACCAGGACATAGGCAGATGAAGAAACAACAGCTTCACCTTCGGAATTCTTATTTAATACAAGGGCCGATTATTCTGTAGCAGTACTTTTTAACCTACCCTCATTTACCATGGACTGACCAAGCAGCCAAATCTGTCCTGGAAGAAGCCCAGCTGGAATGTTTCTCCTAAGTGAGGAAGGCAAAGCATCAACTCACATACTTTGGGTATAATCATGGGAGGAATCTGTCCCTGGAGGACACCATGCTTAGCAAATTAGAGGGGCAGTGAAAAACAAGGTCCATACGAACAGGAACTGACACAGTGGGCTCAAATATAGCAACGACTGTGAGGATAGTGAAAGACAGTGCTTTCTTCCTCTGCTGTATTTAGGGCCACCGGGTCAGAGGTGACTTGATGGCTCCTGACAAGAAGGCAGAAACTAACGTTTTTAAGATTATGATTGGCTGAATAGCAGTTATGGGAGTTGGGTGAGGGTCAATGTGGGACCTTGGCTAGGACTGGTTACAGTTTTCTAAAAATACATGGAAACATTCTACCACCTCTAAATTCAATTTCCCACTTTTTGAAGCCCTTTGTGTATGTTGGAGTTTAAGGCTTGGTATAAAGTGTAAGTAATCACAGGGGTACATACTGAGTCATTGTGAAGTTCACCTGATAGCCACTGGATGGTTCTAAATCCAGTGCTACTGAACCAGTTCTGACTCACAGATGGAAGCACCCACCAGAGTAGAACTATTCCCGAGGGTTTCTGAGGCTGTTTAGGGGGAAAGGTTGCCTCGTGGTTCTCCCTTAGAGTGGCTAGTAGGTCCAATCATAGACCTTCCCACCCACTGCTTAATTCACCAGGGCTTTTAATGGATTGGTTAACAGTATTTGCCAAAAAGTTTGTAATGATCATCTTGTTTGGGACAGCACATTTTCTGTGGTTATCTTACACAAAGATATACAATCACTATCTAAGATTCCCACGGGAAGGGGCTGGGGGGGGGGTGGTTTCCTTTAGGGTCTATTTCTAAAATTAAACATATAAAGGTAGAAAACTGCTGCTAGAAAAAGCAGCTCTAAGATTCAAAAAGGTTTCTAGTCTCACATAAAGAATCAAAATGCAATTAAGACTGCTTTCAGGCTCCTGAGAGGAGCTCTGGTGGCCTACACATTGAGAACCACTAGCAACAGTTTGAAACCATCAGGTAACCCGATGGAGAGTGATAAGGCTTCCTCCTCCTGTAGTTAGTCCTGGGAGCACACGAAGGCAGCAGCCCTCCCTGTCCTATTGAGTTACTGAGTGGGAATCAACTGGATGGGAGTGAAACACAGGGAACAAACGAAATCTCTCAATGTGATTCAAAAGGAAGTACGCACCACCTATGTTGGAATATTCTCACCAAAAAACTTGTACCCAATCAAGGACCAAAATAATCAGACAATGAGATCATAAAACACTAACACTCTAGACTTGTCAAAAATGTGTCAAGAAAAAACAAGGAAGTTGAGAACCAAATGCAAACACTTCTTGATTAGATCCCAGATTTAAAAAATAAAACCTAAAAGGCATTCTGGGCCAAAGGAATCTGAACATTTTATAGTACTTATTGTACCAATCCTAAATTCATTGAGTCTGGTAATGGTATTATGTTATAGAGGGACATTGTGATTTACCAACCAAATTCCCTTTCAAAAAGGATTTAAGGATTTATTTCCCCAATTGTGAGAAATGCTGTCAACAAATGGCTCTAGCTATTAACCCTTTTGGAAAGTACCTGAGCTAAACAGAATGCTTTGTCTAAAACCAGGACCCTTTCCTGATGCAGCCCAACTCCAAAGCCTGTTCACTATGGGAATAAGGGGGTCCTCAAAAAGTTGTGGAAAAATGGAAATGAAAGGCAATGGAATTTTACAAGCCTCCCTTTTGCAACGACCAGGCCCCTTACCCGAGCCCAGGAAAACTTTAATAGGGCCATCAAGCTGGCTTCTTTCAATGTGTACCGCAGCCCCCAACCTCTCCCTCTTCCCAATCCGACTTCCTACCCTTCCGTATGCACGATCCCAAGAGCATTCTTCTGCAGGCTGAGTATTTTAGAATAAGGCAAGAACTTTATTTAATATCAAAACTGGGGAAGAGAGCAGCTTCACTTGGTGATGGTGTTCGCATTCATGCTCTTGCCGCTGCCGCTGAGCACAATGTACGGCGTCTTCTGGGCCTTCTGCTTCTCTTGGAGGAGAGCCACGGTGCCTAAAGGCGTGTCGCTGGAACTCATCTTTTTCAGGAGGGCCTCCTCATCTAGTTTCTTCATGCGCCGCTCCGTCTTCATCTTGCCCGAGCCCTTCCCGTGGAAGCGGTGGGACAGCTGCCGGAATGCCTCTTTGGGGGTGAGCTTCCGGCCAGTCTCATCCACATATTCGATCTTGACATCAGGCTTGTAGCCGTCTTTCTCCTTGAAGTCCTGCGTGTAGCCGCGGTACTCCTCTCGTCGGCTGTACTTGTCGTCGATGGCCATCTTGTCCTCGATGCAATACACTGCTGAGGGCAGAGACTTGTTGGGTGCCTTCACCCGGGCCACCTTCTGCACCGTGGTCTCCAGCAGCCCTTTGTTTTGACACAAGAGCAGGGCAGCCCCCAGCCCTCGGTTCACGATGGGCTCCTCGTCCAGGATGGTGGTGGACGAGGCGGAGAAATCCTGCTGCTGCTTCTCCTCGTCCAGGTTGATGGCACTCCAGCCGATGTTCTCCTCCCCATCGGACTCGGAGCCTCCGTTAGCCGAGCGCTCCTCATCCAGCTCAAAGTCCATCAGTTCCTCCTGCTCTTCCCGGTTGCCCGCCAGCCCATAGGTGGGGATCTCCCCGAGGGTCCGGCAGAACTCGGATGTGGCATTGAACACGATGGCCCCCTTCCGCTCAGGGTCCTCTTCCTCCTCCCAGCCCCGAGGGCGAGACTCCAGCTTCTTCACGATCTCCACCACCTTCTCGGCGCTGTCCCGCAGCTGGCGGAGCTGCCGGAGCTGGCGACCCTTCTTGAGCTGCTTCTGCAGCTCCAGCTCGGCCTCATCCTCCTCCAGCACCTCTGGGGACCCAGCTCGAGCGACGCCGCCCTCCTCTTCATCGCTGATGTCCATGTTCTCCACACGGGTGTCATCTGACTGGGTGGGCTGTGGGGCTGGCTCCTTCTCCTCCTCCTCTGGGACCTCTTCATCAAGCTCCTGCACTCGGCGCCGACCGCGGCCTCGCCGCCTGGAGCCAAAGTCCCCATCTTGAGTTTGGTCTCCCAGAGGCAGCAAGTCATCCGCCCGCATCACCACCTCCTTCTTGCGGATTTTCTTCACCCTGCGCTTGGTTTTTTTAAAGGTCACCATCTCCTCGGGCGTGAGGTACTCAGAGGCGATCCGGGGCCCCAAGGTACTCAGAGATTGGGCCTGCAGCCGCAGCCTTGCCCGTATCTCTTCCAGCTCTCGTTCCCGAAGGCCATCGGCCACGCCGCCCTGGTCCAAGCGGAAGGACTGGGGCCGCTCCCCCTCGAGCTCCTCGTCGTATTTGGACAAGATGGAGCGGGGTTTCTGCTGTGCCAAGTCATCCACGCTCTCGTCCTCCGCATAGGGTAGGTAGTCGGGCTTCTTCTTTCGCAGCTCCACGTTCTTGTCGGCCCGCTCCTTATCCACCAGGTTCACGTTCACGAGCACATCCTCGCCCTCCTGCAGCACGCCTTTGTCTTTGAGGGTGAGGATCACCGTCTCCCCTTCATGGAAGGAGTCGATGGCGTGCTCCACGGTGAGCCCCTGCAGGTCCCGCGGGCTGTACAGCTCCTGCCGCCTCTGGCCAAACTCCTCCTCCACCAGGCTGCTGACCCCGAACTCCTGGTCCATCTCCTCCAGCAGCTTGGCCCTTTTCTCCGCCAAGTCCTTCTCCTTCTGAAGCTGCCGGCTCCTCTCGATCCAGGCTGCCGTGTCGTCCAGCCAGGGGTCGTCCTCCCCCAGGGTCTTAATCTTGCCCAGCTTCTGGTTCAGCAGGCGCTTTTCCTTGGCGGCCGCCAGCTTCTCCCGCAGCTCCTCGCGCTGCCGGATGGCCATGGGGTTGATCACGTCGGCCGCCAAGGGGTCCTCCTTGGTGCCCGTCTCCTTCTTGACGGCCCCCACCTCCAGGGGTTTCAGCCCCAGCTTGGCCCGGAGTTTATTGGTCTCCTCGATGCTGAGGGACGAGCCCTCGGAGGCGGCCTTGGAGCTGGCGGCGGCTTCGTAGGCCTCATCGCGCTTCTCCCGCTTCACGCGGCGCTCCGACGGCTCGGCCTGGCCGCGCTCCCGCCCGTGGGCGCCACTGCGGGCCTCGGCCTCGGCCCCGCGCCGCCCGCTGCCGCGCTCACCCCCGCGCTCGCGGCTGCGCTTCCTCCTCTCGCCGCCGCTGCCGCCGCCGCCGCCGCCGCGGTGCTTGTGCTTTTTGTGCTCCCGGTGCCGCGGCGGCGGCTCCGCGGCGCCCCCGTTACCGGCCGTGGACGTCGTCGCGGCCGCCTCCTTCTCGCCCCGGTGCTTCTTGGACGAACCCATGATGGCCCCACCACAGGAGCTCGACGCCGCCGCTGCCCGACGACGACGACGATGCGGACGACGCGGGCTGAGAGCACTTCCGGGTCGGAGGGGCTGCCGGGAGTTTGTGGCCGGAACCCAGGAGTGACTGTTTCCTGCGTGCGCCCGGTAGGCGGCCCCCAAGGTGCTTTTCTTTTCTTTTTATTTTTTTAGATCACAGAGCTGCTGAGTGTTTTCTTGTTTTTGAAAAATCCTTCCAACCAATCACCCTGAAAGTCAGGCTGAAAGGTAAAGTTTCAAACAGGCCGTCTTGTAAGCCTAAGCGACGACTTTACAAAAGCTTGATCTTAGCGCGTGCACGATACATTTAATTGACAGTGGCACCTCGGTTTACATCTCAGCGCCTGCTTCCCGGGGTATCCGACCTGTGACGGTTTGAATTGGACCCACTGCCATCAAGTCGTTCCCAACCCGGAGTGCCCTAGAGGGCCCAGGCGAACTGCCCCACAGGGTTTCTGGGGCTGTCAATCTTCCTAGAAGCCACTTCTTTGTCCTTCTCCTGCGAAGCACCTGCTGCGTTTGCACCCCTGAGATCACAGCAAGCAGCCAACACTAGCCCAAGGCGCTACCAGGGCCCCTTGTTGAGCTGGAAGTGTCTGGGAAAGTAGATAATAAGTCGGGATTGGGGAGTGTAATCCACCATCTAGCAATGATAACAAGGGTTGAAGTACAAGGTAGCAGTAGTTCCTGAAGATGTAAATTGTAAAATTTTCACCAGCAGTCAACTGGGGTGGTATATCAGAGCAAAGAAATACGCGCTGGCCACTAAAATGTAGCATGCTATCATATACTTGAGAAATATGGGGGTGACCAAACCCACTGTCTTAGAGTGGCTGCTTCCTATGACTGAGAACTCCGCTACCAGGTTTCTGAGGCTGTAAATCTTTATGGAAACAGACTGCCTCATCTTTCTCTAGAAGAGCAGCTGGTGGGTTTGAACCACTAACCTTGGGTTAGCAGCCCAACCTGCTATCCCACAGCTCCACCAGGACTCCTCAAAGGATGATAAACCAAAACTGAAGTCAGTGCTTCCAAGTTGATTGTGACTTAGCAACCCTATATAGGGTTGCTTTCTTTTAAAAAAAATCATTTTATTGGGGGCTTATACAACTCTTATCACAATGCATCCATGCATACATTGTATCAAGCACATGTGTACATTTGTTGCCATCATCATTCTCAAAACATTTGCTTTCTACTTGAGCCCTGGGTATCAGCTCCTTGTTTTCCGCCCTCCCTCCGCACTCCCCCTACATAGGGTTTCTGAGACTGTATATCTTGGCAGAAACAGACAGCTTCATCTATCTTTTTCCCAAAGAGTGGCTGGTGAGTTTGTACCACTGACCTCATGGTTAGCAGCCCAATGCTTAATCCATAGTGCCACTAGGGAGCCTTAGGAGGAGGATTTTTTTTAACATCTACTGCCAGTGAGTGAATTCCAAATCACAATAGCCCTATAGGACAGTGTAAACTGCCTCTTTGAGCTTCTGGGTTTGTAAATCTTTATAGGAGCAAGCACCTTTGGCTTTCTCCTGAGGTGTATTGGTGGGTTTGAACCCATGACCTTCCTGTTATCAGCTCAATATGCAACCTATTACACCATCAGGCCTGATGAGGATGTTGTTGTTAAGTGCCATCAAGTTGTCCCTGGCCCATAGCAACTCGATGTACAACAGAATGAAACACTGCGTGGTCCTGTGCCATCCTCTCAAATGTTCCTGTGTCTGAGCTCATTGATGCAGTCAGTCGGTCAATCCATCTCATCGAGGGCCTTCCCCTCTTTTGCTGACCCTCCAAGTCTGGTGTCCTCCTCCAGGGACTGGTCTCTCCTGTCAACATGTCCAAAGTATATACAATGAAGTCTTATCATCTTTACCTCAAAGGAGCACTCTGGTCTTACTTCTTCCAGAACAGATTGGTTTGCCCCTTTAGAAGTCCGTGGTACTTTCAATATTCTCTGGCACCACAATTCTTTTTTTCCCTTATTCTATGTCCACTTTCACATGCATATGATGCAATAGAAAATACCATGGCATGGGGCAGACACATCTTAGTCCTCAAAGTAATCTCCTTGCTCTTCAATACTCTAAAGAAGTCTTGTGCAGCAGATTTACCTAATGCAATATGTTTTGATCTCTTGACTACTGTTTCCATGAGATCCAAGTAAGATAAAATCCTTGACAACTTCAGTCTTTTCTCCATTTATCATCATGTTATCAGTAATGAGGATTTTGGCCTTCTTTACATGGAGTTGTAATCCACACCGAAGGCTGCAATCCTTGATCTTCATCAGCAAGTGTTTCAATTCCTCCTCACTTTCAGCAAGCAAGGTTGTGCCATCTTCATATTGCAGGTTGTTAATAAGTCTGCCTCCAATCCTGATGCCACATTCGTCTTCATATAATCCAGCTTCTCTGATGATCTGCTCAGCATATTTATTCAACAAGTATAGTCAGAGGATACAACCCTGAGGCAAATCCTTTCATGACTTTAAACCATGGATTATTCTTTTATTCCGTTGCAAAACTGATTTATGTACAAGTTCCTCATGAGCACAATGAAATGTTCTGAATTCCCTTTCTTCTCCAAATTATCCACAATTTTTATTATGGTCCATACCATATATGCCTTTACACTGTCTTCAGGATGATAAGATGTTAAAATAATAGAGGCCAAGTGACCAGTGCTTAACTGTCAAGTAATTGATACTCATATAGATGCTCATGAAGGCAGTGGACTGTCCTGGCTAATTATTGAGATGGTTCATAAAACAAGGAATTCTTTGAGGGAGACAGATGGGTAGCCAAGGGTACTGCTTTTGTATAGTCAGAGTAATTTGAAATCAGGGCAGTATCCCCAATAACTAGCCACACTCCTTTGCACAGATGCTGGATCTGAGCTAGTTGTTAGACCCAGAATTTAATGACTGAAGCAAAAAAAAGGCTTGGTCTTCGAAGAATGCATACCACCAAATGTATATGAGTCCTCCACTCCTGCACAGAACCAGCTGTTATTTATTTACTCATGTGACCAACCATCCACCTCTGAAAGGGAATGTCTGAACATGTTGAGGACTGCGGAACCCATGGTTTGAGTTGTGATCGACACACAAATGCAAAGAGGCAGCATAGGCTCCGTGTTTGAGTAGGGCTAGGTAATAAAAGGAATCTTGCCCTTGGAAGAGATGTAACACCCAATGATGGGACACCAGGTATGGTGTCTGATGAAGGCCAGAACTGCCCATCATGAACTGGGTTCTCTAAGGCTCACCAAGGCAAAAGAACTTAGAAGCAATCTATTACATAACAAAAGTCATAGATCCAGGATCCATCAGCTGGATCCAAAGGAGGATACCAGCAGGAGAAGATTGGTCCGATGGCCATGTCACCCACCACCACTTGAGATGTAGTCAATTAATACAAGCCTTTTAGCCGTTATCCCTTATGTGATATACATTCTAGCTTCTATGCCAGTGGTTTTTTAATCCCAGTTTGGGGGGAATTCTCTGCTATGCTGATGGACAGGATTAAGGTGGGCTGTGTTAATAGACAGAATTAAGGCAGGATATATTCTGAGTTCTGTCTTACTAGAGGGTATGAACCCAGTCATCATGCTTTGCTTCCTTGGGGCATGGTCTTCTGAAAGACAAAAAACACCCCTTTCTTAGAGTCATTTTTTTGTGAATAAAACCAACTTTGAAGCAGAAAGAGACAAAAAACCAAAACAGAACCATAGGAAGAAGAGCCCTCAGTGGGGCGCACAGGGGAGATAGTGCTCTAAAATGTCAGAGGCCATGACCAGAAGCATCAGACACTGTGGCACCGAGACCCTGGCACAGAGCAAAGGAACCGGGCTGAGACCAGAAGCCTAGGCAAGGAGACCATGAGATCAAACAGAGAAGCAGCACCAAGACTATGAGGCTGAGGCAGAGCAGAAAGCTGGCTTCCTGGCCCACAGAGGTAGGGGCCAAGGGACCATGTAACTGAGACACTGAGGAGTGGAGAGAGATTTGGCTACTGGCTGAGCAGATGATGCTGTGGACTAGTTACTGTTTCCTTACTGCTCACTGATCCTGACTGTGGTAACCTATTCTCTAACAAACCCCTTTAATCATGTGTACCGTCTGTGAGTTCTGTGCGGCCACTAAATGGATTATTGAACCCCACAGAAAAATAGAGTATCATGGGAGGAATGATTGGTGCAGGACAGGGTAAAGAAGGCTAGAGGGAGGGTGGCGGCATGTCTGACATCTGCCTCTGGCAACCCATTGAAGCTAGGTTCTCCTCCCGTTTGTCGCCAGGGGAGGTCAGCTGTGGCCTCCATGCCTTTTTGCTCCCTGCTGTACCAGCACGTTTCTTTCACCTCAGGCTGATGGCTGCATGTGAGTGTCCTAGACTGTTGATCACGAAGACCGAAGGGTTAGCTCCTGGGCAAGTTGGATAGATATTTAATAAAAAATGGAGTGCCATTGCCCAATAGCCTCTCTCCATCTGGCCTTGAGAATGAGGGAAAACCCTCCAAGCTGGCAGTTCGGGGAAGTCTCTCACCAGCCTGCTTGCTACAAAGACCAGTATTGAGTCTCTAATGAGAACAACCTCCCCTTGTTGGCAAAGTTGGCTCAATGGGTCCCTTACCTAAGGGCAGCCTAAGAAGGGAAGCTATTTGTCCTAATAGAAACTGACACATGATAGGTATGATTATGCCTTCCCTACTCAAAATTCACCGAAGCACCCATTTGATACCAGACGAGGTGTGAGAGTAGGCGCATGTGCATGGAATCCTCTGGTCACAAACTACACAGCACCACTCAGAAGCTGTTGGCCTGACAGAGCAATGGGAAAGTTAAGGTACCAGCTCAGACATTCCATTGTAAATCAATGGCTTTTATATAATCCTAGGTGTGTGATAGGTAGATGAGATGGTATGGATGTGAGGGGTTCCCCCACTTTTGCACTCCTAGTATCCCGTCTTGGGACGTTGCTCTTGTGCCTACAATTCTAGTTTCTGCAGGTTTATAGTTTTGATTTCCAAAAGGGTAAATGTTTTCAAAGGCACATGGTAGAAGTGCTATGGAAATGGAAATTTCAGGTGGCACATCTTTAGGAGACGGGGTTGCTGTTGTTACTCATGGGCAGGGGGGGGATACGTTTGGCACCAAGTGGTTCATTGAGGTGTCTCTTGGTATTCTCTTGTCCAATGTTCATGGTAAATCGACAGCTGCAGCAGCCACAGTCTGAGAAGGGCCTAGAAACCCAGGCTCTTCAAGAGGCAGCGCTTTCTTGCAGATGAGGATCTGGCCCATGCTAGCAGGTAAGGTGGTGCTTAGCTGAAGGGGAGTGAAATTTGGAATGGGTAGTGCAGGAAGAGCGTGGACATTATCTAAGACCAGGAGACCAGCTGCAGTAGCAAGGGTGGTAATTTGCCACCTGACATTCTTCTTACGGAATCTTGAAGGAGCTTTTCTCAAACATACAAAGAAGTAGATCTGTAGTGAACCATGAAATGCTGCGCACTGACCTCTCCAGAACCCCTTCTTCCCTGTGCTCTTTGGAATGAGAGAGTACCTTTATTGGGCCCCACACCCTTCTGAAGGGGACACCCTTCACAGGATAACTCAACCAAACCCAAACCCACACTCACTGCCACCAAGTCAATTCAGACTCAAAGTGATCCTTTGCAACAGGGTAGAACTGCCGCTGTAGGTTTCCAAGACTGACTATGAAATGAGAGAGCCTCACCTTTTTCTGAGGATCAGCTGGTGGTTTTGAATTGCTGAGCTTGCAGTTAGCAGCCCAACGCACAATCACTATGCCACTAGGGCTCAGGCCCAGCCTCCTTGTTCCAACTGAGGACATCTCAGAGGGACCATCCCAGCTTCAGGCTCCTTATAGAATTACCTGAGATTTCCCTTAAAGGTACATTGCAGCCCAGTTTCTTCCTCTGCCCAATCCAACTTCCCTCCTCCAGGTGCTGATCTCAGGGGCCCTCCTCATAATCCTCTCCAGGTTAACCTGCACCTCAGAATTGACTTCCTGGGACACTGATTTGTGACTATGGTTGTGTGTCATATAAAACAATGTCCTTGTGCTGGGGACATATACGTTGAAATATTTAGGGGTTAAGATTCAAGAAGTTTGTAATGTATTTTCAAGTTCTTGTAGGGAGATTATCTATGTATGTCATATAGATCTATATCTATATGATTCCTGGCAGTGCAGTGGTTACACTGGTGGTTCAAAACCACCAGCTGCTCCTCAGGGGAAAGGCAGGACTTTCTACTCCCGCAAAGAGTTACAGTCTTGGAAATGCACAGGAGCAGTTCTACTCTGTGCTCTGGGTCACTATGAGTCAGTATTGACTTGACAGCAGTAAGTTTGGTTTGGGTTTGGTGTGGATATGCGTAAGTGGGCGAAAAACATTTGTGGATAATGGAATTTTTTAATGAACTTTTTGAAACCTCTTCCTGCGTGCACAGGTATATATGTGGATATATATGCAAAACATTTATAACTGGTGAATCTAGGTGAGGTGTGTACCTGTGCTTGTACAATGTTTGAAAGTTTTTGTTGAGTTTTTTTAATTGGGGGCTCATACAATCTTATCACAATCCATACGTACATCAATTGTGTAAAGCACATTTATACATTTGTTGCCCTCATCATTCTCAAAATATTTGCTCTCCATGTAAGCCCCTAGCATCAGCTCATTTCCCCCTCCCTCCCCACTCGCCCCTCTCTCATGAACCCTTGAAAATTTATAAATTATTATTTTGTTATATCTTACACTGTCCGATGTCTCCCTTCACCCACTTTTTTGTTGTCGGTCCCCCAGGGAGGAGGTTATATAGATCCTTGTAATCTGTTCCCCCTCTCTATCTCACCCTCCCTCCACCCTCACAATGTTTGAAACTTTTCAAAATAAAAGTTTAAGGGCTTTTAAAAAACTGAAAACACAACAGGCAAGTGAAGAAGAGGCCAGTACAGAGATTTTAAAAAGCCACTAGCACTGAAGGAACATCAAGGGGGCCTGCTATTGTGAAATTCAAGGTTCAAGAGGCTTCAAAAATAAGATAGTGTAGGCGAGGCTGAAACGTACCTATCAATTTACTATTTGTAAAAGTCCCTGATAATCTTGGGGACAAAAGTGCCAGTGAAGTACACATTATAGGTCACCTAACACTTCTCTGTTTCTCTATAGCAGTGATTCTCAACCTTCCTAGTGCCGCGACTGCCACAACCCTTTAATAGCTTTTCATATTGTGGTGACCCAAACCATAAAACTATTTTCACTGCTACTTCATAACTGTCATTTTGCTACTGTTATTAATTGGGTGACCCCTGTGAAAGGGTTGTTCAACCCCCAAAGGGGTTGCGACCCACAGGTTGAGAACCACTGCTCTACAGATTGCCATTTAAAGAAGCATATACGGGATTAACACTGGACTACTAACCACTAGGTAAGTGGTTCAAACTCACTAGCTATCCTATAGGCAAAAGATGAGGCTGTCTGTTCCGAAAAAGATTTAGGATCATATGGGGCAGCTCTACCTGTTGCTACAGTCAGAAATGACAATGGCAGTAAGTTTCGGTTTGAATTTAAATTTTTTTAAATTGAAACCCATTGTATTCAGAAGTTCTGAGACAGTCTTTGTAAGAGGAATATAACAGCCTCCCAGAAACTCACAATTTCTTGGGAGAGGCACACAAATTCAAATACTAAAGGCAAATTCCAAGCATACTGGAGAAGCCCTGGCAGCATAGTGGAGGTGGGATGCTGACCCCAAGTCCAGCAGTTCCAAACCCCCAGTGGCTCTGAGGGGAAAAAGCTGAGGTTTTCTATTCCCATAGTTACATTCTCAGTAACCCCCCCAAGGTAGTTCTATAGGGTCGCTATGACTCAGAATCCACTCAATGGCAGTGATGAGAGATTCAATACAGCAAAGCTAACAGAGGGATGAGATTTGAGAAGGCATGAGACAGAGGTCACTTCAGAAACTCGAGCTCCACCCACGCCCATCTGGTTAACCCTATAGTTCGTCTGGATTGTAAATGATAACTTTTTTAACGTGTTCCCAATACTTTAAGAAACCGAGCTATTTATCCTAAATCCAGATATCTTGCAATTTGGAAAGCTCTAGCAGCACGTGGCTGGAGGTAAAA
Organism: Tenrec ecaudatus; assembly: GCF_050624435.1. NCBI lineage: Eukaryota > Metazoa > Chordata > Mammalia > Afrosoricida > Tenrecidae > Tenrec > Tenrec ecaudatus. The sequence goes on along the minus strand of NC_134535.1, from coordinate 157,860,626 downwards.
AAGCCTATGGAGTCGCCGAGTTCGTGATGCTCTGGGCCCACTCAGTTTAGCCCCTCCTTAGGTCACTGAAGGCAGCTAACTAGTGTCTCCTTCCCTTGCCAAATCAGGGACTCCAACCAAAACCATACCCACTGCCATCAAGTTGATCCCGACTCATAACGGCCCTACAGCACAAGGTAGTACTTGCCCCTGTGAATTCCCAGACGGTAACTTTACGGTAGTAGAAAGCCCAGTCTTTCTCCCGCGAAGCTGTTGTGGTTTCGAACTACCGACCATGCCAAGTATCACAGCCTAACGCTGAAACCACTAAACAGCCAGGGCTCCTAATCAGTGTTTTAGAGGTAGGGAAATGGTCGACTGTAGCCTACTGACAGGTCGCCTGTATTTTGTACACAATATTTATTGGAACCAAGGCTGGGATTAGGTAAGTGAGGCAGGATCGTGCTTTGAATGCAGGGTCAATTTCTCTATTTAAAATGCTAGCATTTTGGGTTAACACGGGCTACCAGCCGGGTTAAATTGGAATTAAAACACTGTCTTCAATATTAAATTGTTCGTGGCTGCCGAGTTTTGTTAACTCTTTATGCACTCCCCCACCTCGTCACTAACCTATTGTTAAAGGCTTTGAACGAGGCGGAACAATTTGGACTTCACACCATTGGAAACAGCTCTCAACTTTTCAAACGGAAGCAAGAACGGATCAGATCTGTGTTTTCATAGCTTGTGGGTTTCTCTCCCCCAAGCCCCTGCCACTCATTTTTCTCTAAAACCTAAAAGCACTTCAACTTTATATCACATCTCCCTCTTTAGCTCGTAAAATACAGCCGCTTCCCTCTACCTTCTACCCTACGAAAGATCTGCACCGAAAATGCCTCCACCGCCTGACGTCGGAGCGGGCGCGACCTCTCGGGGAGCTCCTCCCCGCCGTTTCCGGCAGCGCTCTAGGCCGAAGAGCCGATACCAAAACGATCGAGCAGGGCAAATGGGGGCGGAGCGCTCTCTGATCGATGCGATCAGTACTTATTTAGTGCTGCCCGCTCCGGCGACAGTCCGCCAGGAGGCGGAGCGAGTCCAAAATGGCGACTCTCAGGCTGGCGCGCTCCGTGCTGCTGAGGCTTTGAGGTGGTGGCCAGGGGTCGGGGGGACGATTTCCCCGCCACGGGGGCCCTGGAGGATGAACCGGGGGCTCTGCTAAGGTTAGGCGGCGGGGGTGGAGCGAAGTGGCAGCAAGGGCTGCAGTGGAGTCCACGGAGCGGGATGTGCGAGAGTTACTCCAGGTCGTTGTTGAGGGTCTCGGTGGCGCAGATCTGCCAGGCGCTGGGCTGGGACTCGGTGCAACTCAGCGCCTGCCACCTCCTCACGGACGTGCTGCAACGCTATCTGCAGCAGTTGGGACGGGGCTGCCATCGGTACTCTGAGCTCTGTGAGTACCGGGCTGGGTGAGGGAGGGTTGCCACTGGCAAATCGCGAGTGACACCTTCAGTTTCCCCTTCGCTAGCTCGTCATCGGTGTGACTTTTCAGGTCCTCACCCCTGCCCTGAAATCCGGTGTCTTCTCGGCCTCCACTCTCCGTCGCTCTCACTCACCTTTGAAACTCTGGTCACCCCCTGATGACTCTTCCTCATCCGCTAACTTCCCGCCACCAGTCTGGACGCCTTGTCCCCGATCCCAGCTCCCTACCCTCTTTCGCTGTCCTCTCGCGGGCCTCGGGGTTTCTTACTGTCTAATATTTGGGGCATGTGGAACCATCCTCAGACTGTCTGCTCGCTCTTTTACCTGGCTCTTTTTCCTTCCTCGCCCGCCAACTATTACAACTAGTTGTCACAGGCGCTCCGTCTACCGGCCGTTTCCCAGGAGCCTGGCTCCTCCTTAGTTCACAACACACCTCACTGACAGCCCTGCTCCGGGGGAGACCCTGCCTTTACCTTTTGTATCTGTTATTTCGTAGACTGCATGTGTGCTCACTGTTTCTCAGGCTCCGCTGTGCTGTTTCACGGATTCGTTTAACTTTCGTTTAACATCGCAGCCACCCAGTGACTTTCCCCTTTATATTTCTTATTGGTTATCACTGTGTGGTACAGGGAGCATAGCAATTTAGGTGGGTTCTCTAACCACTCTGGGCCCCCGGGTTTAATGTTTCTCAGTGAATATCCGGTAGTGTTAATACCTAATAGTATGGAATGCTTAATAAAAGTCTCATGTCTCACTGACCTAAAGGTCATGATTTTTACAATGGCAAGCTGGAGAACTGGATGAAACGTTTTATAGGGTATTTTGCTTTATTAAGATGGTTCCTAGATCTCATAGGAGCTGCTCTCATAATTCTGCGTGCATCTCTGTTATTTGTGACCCTGCCTTGTAATTATCTGTGCGTGTCTCTCACCCGTGCTCTATTCTTTCCTGTTTCCAGGAGACTATTGAACCCTTTACATTATATTTCTATTTATTAACCTAGTATGAAGCCATAACATGATTGCCATCCTGAAAAATAAGTGAAAGAACTGATAACCCACTATCATCATAGCTACCGACTTTGCCTTTTGGGCTCCTGGTGTGTATATTTTGTGAATCCTTGGTGTCACTGATGCCTTGCATTCCAAATTTAGATCAGAAACACTGAGAGCATAGGACTGCAACACTGATGGCACAGTCCTCTGTTGGCTTTTGCTTCCCTCTCCCTGTCCATCTTCCTAAGTATACATACTGTTAAAGGCTATGTGTAGTCCAAGTTACGGTCGCTACCACAGTCCTTAAAAAGGACAGAGCTTCTATACCTCTAGGTCATCAAAATCCCCCGAATGCATCATTACCGTATCTGCCTTCTATACAAATATGTGTTGTCGCTTTCATCTAGTCAAAGTAATCATTGTTATGTGTCATTGTGAACCCTTTTCCTAATGATCCAATTTCTTTTGTCAGTTTTCTGAGTTTACAGTGAGAACACACTTACCAGGTTTGTTCTTCCCCATCAAGGTTTGGTGAAGTTTCCTCCACCGCAACCCTCCAATCCCCATCCCGCCATGCTGGTGTAATTAATGACTGACTTTTTTTCTTCTTATTTAAATTTTTTTCCCTCAAGGTAAATTCAAGTATTAAAAGCGATCGTTAATTCACCACATAATTAGTTTGTCTGTTTCTGTAAGGTAATGATTCCTGTAAGCATTTAGAGACAGGTGTTTCTGTATATGTTGCATTATGTGCTAAGTATGGGTGCATGTATTGAAAACAGGTGCTGAATCTTTCAGGATGACTCTTTAGGTTTAGTAAGCTTAACATTTTTATTACAGAGACAGTAAACGCAAAAGGAATATGATAGAGCAAAGATGGTTGGGACTGTGGATTCCAGGGTAGGATTGATTCACAGAAGAGAAGAGACTTCCGTTGGACAATGAAATACGGTTTATGAAGGTGAAAAGTAGTGCAGGCTAGAAACAACATAAACTAAAATATAAAAGAAGGAGCCCTGTTTGTATAGTGGGTTATGTTGGGCTGCTATCCACATGGTTAGCGGTTCAAACCCACCAACTGGTGGGAGAAAGATGATACTCTTTGTTCCCATAAAGATTTACAGCCTTGGAAACCCATAAGGGCAGTTCTGCCCTGCCCTGCCCTGTTGGGTCACTGTGAGTCAGAATCAACTCGCTGGCAGTGCATTTGAGAAAAGATATAAAAGTAGGCTCAACCAGGAAAGTAACCAGCTTGACAGATATGATGGATCGATTTAAGGGTAATAGAAGAAAAAAATTAAGCAGGACTTAAAAGCTAGCAAAGGAGTTAGATATAGCATGTGGTGGTGGTGATTAGCTGCTGTCTAGTAGACCATCGGACTAACAACAACCCTCTGTACAATGAGACGAAACACTGCCCAGTCCTTGCACTGATCATGGATTAGACCATTGATTGATTTTTGAACGAAGATCACCAGGTCTTTCTAATCCATTTTATTATAGAATCTCTACTGAGATCTGTCTAGCGTCCTAGCCAGATGCCTGTCTCCAGTGACAAACAGACACCCATGAAGTACATTGGTCATGAAATGAACCTGTGCCTCCTGCATGGAATGCAATGACTCTACCTCTGCACCACAAGGATCGACTCATGCAATACATCATAGATACAGGAAGACATACCTCTGAGGAGAGACAGCCTGATGAATGTGGTATCTTAAGAAACTTGCACCAGTAGTGAAGCGCAAGAGAGAGTTAAGTGGAGAAGACTCGTAACTTTACTGAGATGGTGATAGTCGGAGTAGAGAGAGAAAACAAAACAAAAACCTACCTCAGCCTGAAATCCATGGCAAAAAGGGAAAACAAAGTACCAGGAGCTCTTGGATTGAGACTGCAAAATTTTAGGAGGAAGTAAAGATAAGTTAAAAAACAAACAAAACAGGAATTAAAATGCTCATAACAAGGATCACTCATTCACTGCCACTGAGTTGATTCTGACTCCCAGTGACCCTATCGGACAGTCACTAAGACTGTAAATCTTTTTTTTTTTTTTAAGATTTATGCATTTTATTGTGTATAAGTTACTCATCCATAGAATAAAACAAAGTAGAGCTCTCTTTCTCATTGACTTTATGGACATTGAGCAAAAGAAAATAATTCTGACCCTCCAGTGATTTTTAATCCAGATCATTCTTTTTGGGCTAACGTTCACTATTACACAAACTAAAAGTTGCCAAATGTCTACTTTGTTTGTTTTAATTATTTTGGGGGTACTCGTATTGCTCTTATCACAATCCATCCATCCATCTGTGTGTCAAAGACATTTGTGTATTTGGTGCCATCATCATTCTCAAAACATTTGCTTTCTACTAGAGTCCTTGGTATTAGTTCCTCATTTCCCCCCGCTCCCTCCTTCATGAACCCTTGATAATTTAGAAATTATTATTATTTTTTTCATGTCTTACACTGACCGATGTCTCCCTTCTCCCATTTTCTGTTGTCCGTCCCCCTGGGAAAGGGTCATATGTAGATCATTGTGATCAGTTCCCCCTTTCTCCCCTCTACCTACCCCTGCCCCTCCTGGGAAGCTGTAAATTTTTATGGAAAGCAGACAGCCCTATCTTTCTCCCACAGAGTAGCTGGACCTTGTGGGTAGCAGCCCAACAGGTTGCCCACTATGCCCCCAGAGCTCCTTGGCAAGGGCACTCACTGTCATTGAGTCGACAGGGCATCATAGTGACTCTACAGAGCAGAAGAGAACTGCCCCGGTGGGTTTCCGATGCTGTAAATCTTTATGAGAGTAGAAAGCTTCATCTTTAGGTATAGGTAAAGCACCCCTTTGGAAAGAAACCCTCAACTATTTATAATGTTGTGTCTAGGTATTAACATCATACTAATTTAACCATTTAAATGGCATCTTCTACTTAACATTTTAAGATTACATGTAAATTACCTTTATTGTCTAAGTCCGTCCTTATAAATTTTCTTAGATTTAAAAAAAATGAGCTAGTGGTATAATTCATTTAACACTGATTGAATGACAGCTATATGCTAGCCACTGTTTTAGGTGCCAGGGGTACATCTGTGATTAAACAGAGAAAATATAGTGGACATAGTCAATAGAACATCTGAGTTGCTTGATAGTAAACATAGTACCAGTAATAGTTATTGAGGATTTACTGTATGTAAGCCACTGTTCCAGATGCTTTTGACTGTCAATAAACTACTTTTAATATTTGTTCCAAACTAGCTGGCTTTTAGTATGAATTTTCTGTGTTGTTTTGGTTTTGGTTGTCAACCATATTTAAAATTGACTTTAAGAATCAGCTTTCCAACTTCTTTAACTAACATGATGTTCTATTTAAAAATCGATTAAGTTCTTTCCAATAAGTCTTACATGTATATTATATTTGATCCTAACCTGCATGTTTACATAGTCCCTTTTTTCTTTTTCTTTCTCTTCCCCCTTCCCATTTTTTCTTAATATTAAAAAAAAATTCCTGGGATTTTCATGAGAGTAATTTTATTTGCTTTTGACATTGTTTCAGATGGCCGCACAGACCCAATTTTGGATGATGTGGGTGAAGCTTTCCAGCTGATGGGAGTTAATCTTCATGAACTAGAAGACTATATTCACAATATTGAACCTGTCACTTTCCCACATCAAATTCCTTCATTTCCTGTGAGCAAGAACAATGTCCTTCAGTTTCCTCAACCTGGAAGTAAAGATGCAGAAGAAAGGAAGGAGTACATTCCTGACTACCTGCCACCCATCGTGTCTTCTCAGGAAGGTTTGTGGCTTTTTGTGTGTTTATTCATTTGTTTCTCACTCACTTTTTCTCTCTCTCATTTGTGACTCATTTTTGGCTCTTTAATTTTCTTTGCTTTCCTAACTGAGTTACAAAATGCTATGTCAACATATAAACTCTAGAAATGCAATAAACATATTTTAGTGTTATTTACAAATTACCCTAGCCCCAATCCGACAGATGTAACCACGATACCACAGGCAGAATCATGCATGGCAAGGTTATGTCTAATGAGCTATGTTTCTCCTTTGCACATTTTAAGTCGAGGAGAACAGAGTGCGACCCCAGAGAGAAGCCTTGTAGTAGATGTAATATGAGAGTGGGCTATTAAATACATTAGAAATATTTTGAAATGTAAAGAAATGTTGAGTTCTTATCTTTCTCCTCTTACTATTCATGTGAATGGTACACTTGCTTCCTACTGAGAACAGTGGATTGTTGTGAACATTCTTTAAAATGCAGATTCATCTCCCCTTTTATATGATGGGCAGAAATAAATTATGCTGGGTGTGATAGAATGTGTGATTGTAAAACAATAACTCCTTGGGCACAATGGGATGCCATTGCAGTGTTTCTTTTTCACTACATGAGTTTGCATGCTGATTGTTTAGGTTCGTAAGATGCTAATGAGATCCATAAGTAATATGTAATCCTAATGCACATATATTTTCTTGTTTGAAAAAAGAAAACAATACAAAGACTTGAAAAGTTGCAGTTCGTGTCTTAGAACGGACCGTGTCACTTTAGTAGCATTCTGAAATGTTGCCTATTCGTTTCCTGGACTAGGCTTAGAATTAGAATCTGTGTGTTAACGTCTCATGTGAGAACCTGGGAAAACCTCGAACTGAAGTTAGAGGGATTTATTGTAGGTTGGTGGATTGTCATCCACACAGTACCGTGGGTACAGTGGACTCTACTAAGTAGTACTCAGGGAGTAACTGGTTGTGCTGAAATTCAAGTACCACATCTGGCTTAGTAACAGCCATGACAAATGTGGAAAGAGATTACGGTAACTTTTTGGAGAGTTATGCTTTTCTGGCTTCAACCTCTTGGGAAGTAGACTTTGTTGGCAGCGTGGCACTTCCTACGTGTAAATTCTTGAAGAGTTAATACTGATTCAAAAACCTTGATGCAGCACTCTGTTGCCTCAGGGCCTAGACAGTGCTCTTTCAAAGCGTGCCTGTAATAGATGCTCTTGAACTTAGTTAAATAATGCATTATTTGTAGGGTCTTGACTACAGAAGTTCCTTATTTTTCCTCCTTTCCAGGTCTACTGATATTATTAACAGCCAGGAGTTGGGAGTCTACAGATGCACTTCAGTCATTTCCAACTTCCTTTAGTAACTGCTCAAAACTCTATATTACCCCTCTATTGAATTTATTTGTATTTGCAACCTGTATTATTTTTGAGCAAATCTTACTGTTTACAACCTCTTGTATAAAGTAGCCCTTTGTCAAGTCCATATTCCTTATTTACCTCTCGTATAAAGTAGCCCTTTGTCAAGTCCATATTCCTTATTTTCAGTGTTTATGATCTTCCCCCAAACCAAATCATCAAACACATTGCTGTCCAGTACATTCCAAGTCATAGCAATCCTGTAAGACAGAGGCGCGCTTCTCAATAGGGTTTCCCAGGCTGTAACCTTCATGAAAGCAGACTGCCTCATCTTTCTCCTGCGGAGTGGTTGGTGAGTTCAAACCACCAACCTTTTGGTTAGCAGCTAAGTACCTGACTACTGTGCCACCAGGGCCCTGCTTTCTTTCTTAGAAACCTACATTTGTTAGAACTTCTTTGAACATTTTTACTTCCTTTCCAAATAGAACAGATGCCTTTAAATATCAGCCTTCTCAAAAGAGGATTTCATGGCAGAAGCTTGCTAATAGCTGGATTGAAAATGAGTCTTTTCGTCGGCAGAGCCCACTGCCACCAAATTGAATCCAACTTGTAAGGACCCTATGGGACAGAGTCAAATAGTGCTTTTCGTTTCCTAGACTTTAAATCTTTATATGAACAAACAGCTTTGTCCCACAGAGGGACTGATGGCTTCGAAGCACTAACCCTGCAGTTAGCAACCCAATGAGCATTGCTGATGATAGAGAGGAAATTAATTTTATTCCCATAGTCCTAGGATGTTTTTATTGCTATTGTCATTAAATAAGATTTATTAAGCATCCTAGACATCTTCATGAGAGGCCACCCAATGCCACTGAGTTGATTCCAACTCATAGCAACACTGCTGCATAGACAGACCTGCTCCCTAGGGTCTCTGAGGTTGTGAATCTCAGTGAAAGCAATCAGTTCGTCTTCAGTGGACACAACCCAAGTACTTCTCAGTGGATGAATGGATAAACAAATTGTGCTATACACGCAGTGAAATACTACTCAACAATAAGGAATAATGATGAAATGTGAAACATTGGAAGATGGGTGAACCCGGAGAGCGTTGTGCTGAGTGAAATGTCAGTCACCACAACACAAGTATCTGCTATCAAAAGACAAGACAAGGTTTACACACAGAAACGTCCTTTGATGATTACCAGGAATAAGAGAATGTGGGAAGAAGATTCACTATATTAGTAGCATGCTAACTTTGGTGATGGACAAGAGACGATAAAATATGAGGAACATCAGCGCAACATAACCAAGGCATAGGAAGACCCTGAGAGGTACAGAAGGGTGAAAGACAGTCATGGTAAAGGCTTCTTATTAAATGTGCACTCCTGCCACAGCAGTAATAGCAAACAGTAGTGCAGCCAATGGATACACCCGTAATGTAAGCTGCAAAGGGGTAGGAAGGCAGATGGGAATACACTCATATGCACATACTGGTTGGCAGCAGATATTCCTACATAGATATTTGGACATGCCGCAAGTAAACCCCTGTACCTAGTAGAGTGCTTAGAGGACAGTCACACAGATCTCTTTGCCATAACCAGATCCCTCTGGGGACTGAGACACTGGGTTTGAGGGCTCAGGACTGTAGTCTCAGGGACATCTAGATAAATTGGCAAAATATAGTCCATAAATACAATATTCTATATACAACCTTCGTATGTAGCGACAGAAGTCTTAAAAGCTTGTGAGTGGCCACCTAATTTACAACTGTAGGTCTCTTTCTGCCTGGAACACATAAGAGTGAAGAAAACCAAAGGCTCCAGGAACCAAGCAGCCCAAAGTATTATGAGTCACATGAACCACAGCTCTACTCATTCACCTGGGATCAGAAGAACTAGATGATGCCCCTGGATCAGGTACCGGTGAGAGTGAGAGAAACGGGTAGAACAAAATGCAAATGCATGTGAAAGACCAGACTTATGTGTCTGAAAGAGGCTATCACCCTTACGCGCCCTTCTAAGTTAGAACTATAGCTACTTTCCAGAAGCACTTCTCAACTACATAAAGCACACAATAATCCCTGGGAGGAGCACACCCCGCAGAACAAGCAAAAACTACATGATACCCCAAAGGCGGCATTTGCCCCCAAATGGGGAGCCTAAGGTGGATCTGGGAAGACGGGGGCTACGCTGGGAGCTGCAGCAGTGTCAGAGAAATCTGTGTATAAACCGTTAACTGGGAAGCAGATTATCTGGCTTTGTCAAGTTACCTAAACCACAATAAAATGTATGTTCTTAAAAATAAAAAAGCAATTCATAGATGATGAAACACTTAAGATTTTGTGCCCAAAGTTCTGTCTTCTATTAAAGAGTTGAATGGGTTAATTGTGTTATTTGTTGTTAAAAAATTTTTTTTTCTTTAGTTGAGAGTCAGAAATTGATTTAGTTTTAATCTTTGGTTCAAGAATACTTTCATCGGTTAGGGTTAGGGAAAAAAAGAATACTTTCATCATTGATCCATGTGTGACTAGTATTTATTTACTCAATTAATTCATCAGCTCTTTTTCCTGAAAGCCCTAACAAGCACACTCGCCCAAATCAAAGCTGATAATCTACATTTAACCATTTGGTCTCCCTTACTTATTTTTATAGAATGCAAATAATACACAAAACTTCTCTAAAGATATCACAGTTATAAACTGCCAAGGAAATATAGGAGTTCAGAGTGACAGGATAGTTAAAGAATATAAAAAAATAAATGTTTTATTTTTTTAGATACTGATTTTTATCTGAAATTCCTTGGTTTTTCTTCTGGATTGTTTAACGTAAAAGAAGGCTCTTACTGTGTTTGAAGTTTTATGTTACTTGCTCTAAGATGTTTGCCTCAGGGAGAAAAGTCATCCCCTTGACCCATTTAGTAGACTCTGATACTATTACTTTTGGGATGTCTACTTTCATTGTTTTTGTGTTTATTATAAATAAACTTGTTTCGTCAGTACAAGGTTAGCGCTACATACAACTTGAGAGGTCTCTTACACCCCATTCTCCCTGTTGTGAACAGCTTACATAAATGTCCATTTGCTCCAGTTAAGGAATCAATGGTGATCGATTATAATCGACTGAAGTCTATATTAAGATTCCCTTAGCTTTAGCTGACGTCCTTTTTCTGCCCCTGGCTCCAATCCAGGATACCACATTATATTTAATTTTCATGTCACCTTAGGCCCCTCTTGGTTTTGACAGTCTTGATGGACAGTTTTGAGGATTCTTGGTCTAATATATTCTAGGATGCACTTCCACTGAAATATGCCTGATGTTTTTCTCATGATTAGACTGAGCTTGTGGGTTTTTCCAGGAAGAGGACCACAGAGTCATTTTCATCGTGTCAGGTCAATTCTGACTCACAGTGACCCACTAGGAGAGAGTAGAATTGTTCCTTCGGGTTTTCATGACTAAATCTTTGTGGGGGCAGGCCACCTGATCTTTTTCCCAAGGACTGATTGGTGGATTTGAACTACTGACCTGGCACTTAGCAGCCCAACATGTAACCCATGTGCCACTCAGGCATATACTATATACCTGATTTATCAGCAAGGTTGATACTCACTTTGATCACTCGGCTGAAGTGTTGTCAGGTTTCTTCACTGTAAAGTTATTAATATTTCCATTCTATACCCTGTAAGGAAGTCATTCTGTGCAGCCCACACTAAAGAAACGGGTGTTTTGCTCCCCCTCTTTGAGGGTGGAGTGTGCATATAAATTATTTGGAGTGCTTCTGCGTGGGGGATTTGCATATTCTTCCCCAGACATTTCTATTTTTATTATGAAGCACTTTTATAAAAAGTAAAAGTTTGTAAGTTAGAAAAAAATGAACAATATTCCACTTCGTTGAAAATAATTCCTATTTTTATTTTAAATATATTGAAAGTACTGGTAGAAAGCAATCTTTTCCTATGCAAAACATCACAATTTGAAGTCGTTTCTTGATCTATCTTCCATCTACATCTGTACATTTCTAAAGAGGGTATTTCCATCTCTAACCCTTTCTGAAGGAATTCGGCACTCTTCAGCTTGTTTATGTCAAAGTGACGTTGATGAATGGACTCCAGGTATGGTCCTTTGCAATGTTCTTTGAATTCTTGGGACAAAAAAAAAAAGCCTGAAGAGGCAAGACCAGGACATTAGGTGGATGGGATGAGGTCTCCTAACAGAATGCGTGTCGGACACCCCTTGCTCCCCTTGAAGAAGGAGCCAGTGCATCATGATACAGAAAACATTCTTGGCACAACTTGCCCGATCCTTTTATTACCAGAGTAGTTTTCAATTTTCTTATAACTTCTTCATAATAAGCACTCAGGATCATCCTGTGTCCTGCAGGGTTCCCATTGCAACCTTAAAAGAGAGGCTTTATCACCTTCTGAGCTAACCCCTCTGCCTGAATTAAACTGGCCCCCATATCCCCTTGAAAGTCACGGTTTTGATTGGGCCCGTTTGTTGAAGGCACCGTAACGAGACGAGGACGAGCGTATTAGAGAAGTTGTCTGCTGCCAGAGACGTGTTTGCTTCTCTACGCCCAGGCATATATAAAAGGGAACGCGGGCAGCAGTCCTTTCTGACTTACCTTGTAAAATCGAGGCCTTCGCCGCACCTCCTTCCTGCTCCCATTTCTCAAGGAATAGCCTTATTTAATTGGTGTGACTCCTTCTAGTAGATCTTTTCCTTGAAACTTTTGTTCTTAAACTCAAGGATCTGTCCAGTTGCTGTTTATTTCTCAGACAACTAATATCTGCAAGTAAAGATATAAAACAAAATGTGTACGGTTACCAAATGTAAATTCATTTGCTTTCCAAACAGTCACCCAAACCACAATAAGCAAACAACCAACTGAAATCTGGCTTTTAATCTTACCCTTCTCTTGTAGCAGCTTTCAATGAGATCACCAATTATTACCTAATTCCTGTGCTCATGGAAATGTTTAACCCATTGAGGGTCTGTTTTAGTGAATGGGTAGCTCACTCTATGAGGTAGAATGCTTTTGGAACCACCTCCTCGGTGGAAAAATAGAACTTTATTCACTAAATTAAAAGCCCTCCATGTGCCACATCTCAATTACAGCCTCCTGGTTCATCTGATTTTTAGCATTGCCCACAATTGAGATTTTGTTGATTGTGTACATAAAGTTCAATATGTTTCTCTTCGCTTTGATTTCCTATATATTGGCAGCTGGAATTTAAGGCTGGATCAAATTCTGGTTAAATACCTTTGGCTAGACTGTAGGGAGTATTAAGAAGCCTGGTGCTGTAGTGGGTTACTAGCTGGGCCGCTAACCACAAGGTCAGCAGTTCAAAAGCACCAACTGCTCTGTGGGAGAAAGATGAGACTTCCTACTCCTGTAAAGATTGACAGGTTCTGAAACCCATGGGGCAGTTCTGCCTTGCCCTATATAGAGTCAATATATGTTAGAATGGACTCAGTGGTGAGTTTAGAGAGAGGTATGATAGGTAGGAGACTAATAGTGTTTGATTTTCACTTAAAAGTATTATTTATTTATTTTTAGTGTGGATCTTCAGTACCTCGTCCCACAAATTCATTAACCCAAACCAAATTTACTACCATTGAGTCATCCCTACTAATAGTGTGCCTCCATGGGTTTCTGCGGTTGTAACTGTTTACAGGAGTAGAAAGCTCAGTCTTTCAGTTGCTGGTGGTTTTGAACTGCCCCAACTCGTCACCACTATGCCCCCGAGGCTCTTACAGATCCATCAAGGGACGCAAAGTGATGCGATTGTGTTTGTATTTTATTCTTTAGTTTGAATTGTTTTATCAGGATGTCCATTTTTCCTTTCTGCTCTGCTTACTCGGTGGTTCAGTTCATAGAAGGAAAGCAGGGTACAGACTTGATTTAAAATTTTCATATACCCGATTTTCAAGATAGGTGACTAATAATGCGGCGTACAAAAACATGTCATTATCAACTTGGGTATTGAGACAGTGGTTGCAGCAATAGACACAAACATAGCAAAGATTGGTGCCCAGGAGAATGGTGGGACGCGGTTTCATTTTGCTCTCAGAAGGTTGCCCCCGTGAGTGAGTCAGCGCTGACTCAACAGCAAGGAGAGCAACCTGACCTCTCAGGAGGCCCTGGGCGGCGTGCACAGCTGATGCCGCTGCTGCTTGTCCAAGTACATATATGAGATCTGAGTCTACCCAACAGCACCTGAGAGGAAAGCCCTGGGACTCTACTTCCAAAAAGCTCGCCCCCAGAGCCCCAAGGAACCCCATTCTCTGATACACATGAGGTTGTCAGGAGTCAGAACGGACTTGGTAACAGCATGGATTTCTTTTGATTTTTACTATGTGTCAGGTTTTGTACAAGGAACTGCTCAAAGTGGAGAAATGAAAACTGTCTCTACCTCCACACTCTGGCCCTCTCCTCCTGGGTTTACTGGGAATGTGCTTGGGCCGGCCTTGTGTAAGCACAGAGACTTCCTTACCAAGCCAGTTTCCTTCCTTTTGTTTTTTTTTTTTTGAGCTGTGCTTTTATTCTTTTTAAAAAGAAAATCTGATTTTGTTGTCGAGAATATACATAGCAAAATGTACACCATTCTAAAGCTTTGATGCGTACAACTCGGTAACATTACATTCTTCGAGTTACCCCCTCATTATCACCCTCCTCTGCGTTGTTCCTCCGAATAATAGAAACTCGTTGTCCCCTAACGATCCTGTCTAATCTTTTGAGTCGCTGCTGTCAATTTGATTCCAAATAGTTCTTAAAAGAGCACACTGGTCAACAGATCCGTTTTCTTTATGGACGGAATCCCATCAGAATATCTCTGGTCACTTGAAGTTTCACTTCTGCTTACCTGACCGGAAAAACCACACTCGCTGCCGTTGACTCGACTCCAACTCAGAGTGACGATAGAGGCCAGGGTAGAACTGCCCGTGACTTTCTGAGGCTGTAACTCTTTATGGGAGTAGAGAGTCTTGCGGGGTGGCTGCCGACCTTGGAGTTGAGGGGTTTCAGACTGCAGACCTTGCAGTTAGCCCAACTTGTCACCACTACAGCCACAGGGCTCCTTTACTCAAGCTATTCAGTGCACATTTCTGTTGTGGGTCCCCAAAGCGGGTGACACTGTCCGCCGGGTGGGGGGATCTGGCATTGTCTGGGGAGCTGCAAAAATAGATAGCTGTACTTTATCCTAGATGATAGGCCATCATTGACAGAGTCCTGGTGGTGTAGTGGTTACCCATTGGGCTGCAGTCTGCAAGGCCCACAGTTCGAAACCACCAGGTGCTCCTCAAGAGAAAGTGCTTCCTATTCCCATCAAGTGTTCCTGTCTCAAACCCACAAGGCTAGTTCTACCTGATCGACTCAATCAGAACTGACTCAATGGTAGTGAGTTGAGTTTTATGGGTTATCATACAAGTTTTTCAGTGCTGGGGGAGGAGTACTGAGTAATTTTTTAAAAATAGGGGCAGGAGGTCAAATAAGGTCGGGCCTTTTGCCATCTGACTTATGCCTACTTCACATATTAATTTCTTGCCACTTATTGTTCCATCCTTCATGGTGCTCCAGAATCCTCAGCTCGCTTCTATTTCCCAGAAGGAGCCAGATGCTTTTGTGTCTTTCAGCAAATTCAAACTCATCGTTGAGTAATCCTGACTCATGGTGACCCGATTTTACTCCTGATTTGGAGTTTCCCTGCTGTGCCCATCTCCACTCCTTGGAGCTCCCATGTGATATTTGCCTCCACCATTGAACGTCATAGACTTTGCTGTCGTTACCAATTTTATTTGTCTTCAGAATGTATGCTGGTCTTGCTTCCTCTCATTCTCCGTTCCACTTTATTTTTTTGTATAAAATGTACGGGCCTACCTCTCTCCGGTTAAATTTCAAGACACAGAGAAGGTTGCTGAGTGCTGTTCTTTGGGACATTTGTTCAAATCAAACGTACTTTATAATAATAGCTGTCTGTGACAGAGATGGTAGTTACACTCCAGATTTCTTCATTCATTATCTGGGTATTCTCAGAGTACAGGTATAGAACAGAAAGGTGGTTTTTAAAAAATCATTTTTGGAGAATTACACAGCTCTTATCACAATATATCCATCCATCCATTGTGTCAAGCACATTTGTACATATGTTGCCATCATCATTTTCAAAACATTTTCTTTCTACTTGAGCCCTTGGTATCAGCTCCTCATTTTTTTCTCTGAACCCTTGATAATTTATATATTTTTTTCATGTCTTATACTGATTGATGGCTCCCTTCACCCACTTTTCTCTTGTCTGTCCCCCTGGGAGGGTTATCTGTAGATCATTGTGATCAGTTCTCCCTTTCTCCCCACACCTTACCCTTACTCTCCTGGTATCGATACTCTAATTATTGGTCTTGAGGGGTTGTTTATCTGTCCAGCATTCCCTGTGTTGCCAGCTCTTATCTGTACCCATGTATATGTTCTATTCTAGCTGGATTTGTAAGGTAGAATTGGGGTCATGATAGTGGGGGGGGCAGCATTAAAGAACTAGAGGAAAGTTGTATGTTTCATCGTGGCTATACTGCACCCTGAGTGGTTCATCTCTTCCTTGTGACCCTTCTGTAAAGGGATGTCCAATTGTCTACAGATGGGCTTTGGGTCCCCACTCCGCACTCCCCCTCATTCACATCGGTATGATTTTTTGTTCTGGGTCTTTGATGCCTGATACCCAATCCCATTGACATCTCATGATCACACAGGGTGGTGTGCTTCTTCCATATGGACTCTGTTTCTTCTGAGCCAAATGGCCTCTTGTTTATCTTTAAGCCTTTAGGACCCCAGATGCTATATATTTTGATAGCCAGGCACCATCAGCTTCCTTCACCACATTTGCTTATGCACCCATTTTGTCCATGTCTGGAAGGTGAGCACCATGGAATGCCAGGTTATTAGAACAAAGTGTTTGTGCATTGAGGGAGTACTTGAGCATAGACCCAATGTCCATCTGCTACCTTGAAACTTGGCATTTAAATATATGTACATAGATCTATTTCCCTATTGTTATATATAAATATATTTACCTATGTACATGCCTGTATTTAGACCTTTGTAAATGCCCTTTGCCTCCTAGTTCTTTCCTCTATTTCCAAAAAAGACTTATATTGTGACTCCTCATTTATATATTTATTTCCCCTTTTCAAATTAGCTTATTGACTGTGATTACTTAAAAAACAACTTTTGATCATACCTTATTTGAATCCTTTACTCAGATTACTTTATGTGTTGATTACTGTTTTCTATAGAAAAGCCTTCCATATTTCTGTTCTGTGATTTGCACTCCCCTCCCCTCACCACCAACCCCCAGTGGTATTTTTGTCCCAGTAGTCCTAGAATTTTAGACACCATGCACAGACGTTGGTCCCAAGTGGCCTGCCTGACTTCTCATCCATCCAGGATTCCTGCTACAGAAGTATCATGGCCTCCTCAACAGAGAGGGAGGGTAGGGCCATTGAGACCCAGTGCCTGACTCATCACACCCCAGGATGGGGCCTTGAGTCCTCCTAATTCCAAAGAAAATTTTTTTTTAAAGAATGAATTTTCTACCTGCAGCATAAGCATGAGGTTTCTTAAAAATACTAGTGTCTCTTGCTTTGCGTTCAAATGAGTAAAATTTTGCATTCAAGTAGAAGTATATATATTCTAGAATAGAATTTGTTTGCTTACAATTTAAAGTGGACTTTGCTGAACTTCTTTATTAACTTGTTCCTGTAAATATGTCTGAATGAGGAAAAAACATGCATTTCTAACGTTATAATAACATGGCTTCAATGTTTTTAAGTCAACGGATTAACCATATCTCAAGTCTTTAAAAATATCTTTACATTTTACTTACTATGACCGTATCTATTTCTTTCTTCTAAGCATCAGAACAGAAAGAAATGTTTAATTTTTATTATCTTGAAAATTGTTCAGAAATTTATTGTCTTGATTATCCACAGTTCATGTTTACCATCTATGTGCATGTGTGTATATATGAGGGAGAGGTAAAAGGAAGGATTTAGGGATAGAGGACAGGAGGGACAAAGAAGGTGTGGGGTCAATGAAGAGTAGGCTATTAAATGAAACCTCAAAGGTAGTACCTTTGTCAAAGGTTAGGTTAATTGTCTAGCTTTATAGCACTTTTGTTTATTAAAATCAAATCAAACCCACTGCTGTTGAGGCCAGTTTGATCCAGAGTGACCCTTTGTAGGGTTTTTCAAGGCTGTAAATCTATAGGAGAAAAAACCTCATCTGTCTTCCTTGGCGTGTCTGGTGGGCTCTAACTAATGACGTTAATTGTGGAACACTTTATGCCACCAAGCCGCCTTCCTTTATTAGATGTGATAATATCAAGTTATTTGTGTTCTTTAGGGTCATTATACATTAATCCTGTCCTGTGGTCCAAACCAAAAATCCAAACTGACAGCCATCGTGTCAATTCTGACTCATTCATATAATCCTATATGACAGAGTAGTGTTGCCTCTGAAACTGTGCGCTCAGCAGGAATTTGTAGAGAAATAAAACTTATGATTAGATAGATAGATTTATACAGCACGAAGGAATATAACAACTAATTAGTCCACTCAGCAGTACACAGGGCTCAGTTCAATTCCTTCCATGGAACAGTTAATATACTGAAAGCCCTTCAGCTCATGAGGGCTGCTGGTCCAAGGTCAAGTATATAGACAGCTGAGTCTTCCCTCAGGCAATGCAGACAGAGTCCACCTACAGGCAACAAACAGCAAGGCAGGTCACCAACAGTCAGCAAGATGACAGGATCTGACAGCCCCAAGCTCAAGTGATGTATACACCAGCAGTGTGGCGGGTCTTGAAGGAACTTCAAGCTCTTAGTCACACGATCCATGGGTTGGCAGTCCCACAGGTAGTGCAGCTCACAAGTTGAGACAGAGAAGTAGCTAAAGCAGCCGCACGCTGGTCTGATCAGAGAGCAAGAGAGTGAGGGGTGGGCCTTGCTGAGCCATTTACCTCTTTGCTCTCCAATCAAACTGCAACCTTATTGATCACACATGTTCCCATTAGCCAGGTTGGCACAATAAACCTACCTATTGCAAACAGTAAATCTTTACTAAGAGCTGAAAGCCTCATCTTTCTCCCTAGAAGCAGCTGGTGGGTTCAAACTTCTGACCTTTCAGTTAGCAGCCCAATTCATAACCCACTAAGCCACCAGTGTTCCTCTGTTCTATGGTACATAAGTGAAATTAAAATCACTTTTAAAGTTTGGTATCCAAATAGCTACGAAGCACCTACTGTATGCTAAGCACACTGCTTATTTCTGGATAGACGCAGGTGAACAAGAACAACCAAATCCAAAAGGCATTCTCTGACATCCTAGATTTTTCAGTTTACTTGGAGAAGGGAAGATTAGGCAAATGCATATTTTTAAATGTAATTTGAGATATTTGAGAAAAAAACACAAGGTTTTTTTAAAAAATAATTTTATTGGGGACTTGTACAATTCTTATCACAATCCATACATACATCCATTGTGTCAAGAACATTTGTACATTTGTTACCATCATCATTCTCAAAACATTTGCCTTCTACTTGAGCCCTTAATATCTGCTGCTCATTTCCCCCCTCCCTCCCCACTCCCCCCACCTCACAAACCCTTCATCATTCTAAATTATTATTATTTTGTCATATATTACACTGTCCGACGTCCCCCACCTTCTTCTCTGCTGTCCCTCCCCCAGGGAGGAGGCTATACGTAGATTCTTGTAAGCAGTTTCCCCTTTCTACCCCACATTCTCTCCACCCTCCAGGCATCGCCACTATCACCACTGGTCCTGGAAGAGTCATCTGTCCTGGATTCCCTGTGTTTCCAGTTGCTATCTGTGCCTATGTACATCCTCTGGTCTAGCCAGATTTGTAAGGTAGAATTGGGATCATGATAGTGGGGGTGGGGGTGGGGGAGGAAGTATTTAAGAACTAGAGGAAGGTTGTTTGTTTCATCGTTACTACCTTGCACCCTGCCTGGTTCATCTCCTCCCCACAACCCTTCTGTAAGGGTTGTCCGGTTGACGACCATTGGGCTTTGAGTCTCTACTCTGCACTCACCCAGATTTACAATGATATGATTTTTTGTTCCTTGATGCTTGATACCTGATCTCTTCGACAGCTCGTGGTCACACAGGCTGGTGTGTTTCTTCCATGTGGGCTCTGTTGCTTCTGAGCTACATGGCTAATTGTTTATCTTCAAGCCTTTAAGGCCCCAGACGCTATATCTTTTGATAGCTGGGCACCACCAGCTTTCTTCACCACATTTGCTTATGCACACGTTTGTCTTCATTGATCGTATCAGGGAGGTGGGCGCCCATTCATATGATTTTTAGTTCTTTGATGTCTGATAACTGGTCCCTTCTGCACCTTGTGGTCAGACAGGCTGGTTTGCTTCTACCATGTGGACTTTGATGCTTCTGAGCTAGATGGCCGCTTGTTTATCTTCAAGCTTTTAAGACCCCAGACGCTATATCTTTTGATAGCCGGGCACTGTCAGCTTTCTTCACCACATTTGCTTATGCATACATTTTTCTTCAATCGTGTCAGGAAGGTGTGCATCTTGGAGTGTCAATTTAATAGAACAAAGTGTTCTTGCATTGAGTAAGTGCTTGAGTGGAGGCCCAATGTTCATCTGCTACCTTAATACTAAACCTATATATATATGCACATAGATCTGTTTCCCCACACTCATAGAAATATATTTACATATGTACATTCCAGTCTTTGGACCTGTATAAGTACCCTTTGTCACCTAGTTCTTTGCTCTATTTCCTTTTACTTTCCTCTTGTCCCACTATCATGCTCAGCCTTCATTTGGGTTTCAGCAATTTCTCTCGGTTACCTTGCCCTTGCTGAATCCCTACCAGGCCACACACACCCTCCTTGCTACTGATTTTGGATCACTTATTGCTCCCCTGTTCCTAGGTTAGTCATCACAACCTCCTTTCCCCCACCTCCCCCTCTCCCGTGTCTCCCCAGAACCATTGGCCCTGTTGTTTTCTCCTCCAGACTATTCATCCAGTCTATCTTATCTAGATAGATCTGTAGAGATAATAATATGCATGAAAAATCAAGTCATTGCTAGATAGGCAATGAATGAGAACACAGCTATGACAATAAAAAGGGAAACCAATTACCCATAGAAGAATAAATTAATTAAAAGAAAAAAATTTTTAAAAGAAAGAAAAACCTGTAACTAGATCAAGGTCTGATTTTTTATCTCTAGGCATGTCCTTCAGTCAGGTCCAATGGGGTACCATGCTTTGGCCCCAGGTTCTGCCCTTTGTACTCCCTTGGGGGCTCCCTGCTCTGCTCCCACGGTTGCTGTGTCACATGCTTTTAGTGGTTTGACTCACAGGGTCAGTGTGGCCAGTCCCAACTCTGCGTCTTTAGTGTTGTCCCCCTTAGGACCCTGGGCCATCAAGAGATAGTGTATCTTGTAGTGGGATCAGCCATATTGTACACTCTGTCCATTGGCTGTTCAGAGCGGGGATATCGTCCTTCAGGCCTGATGGGCCAGGATTTGCTCCACTCTCTTCCTCCCCCTTTTTTGCTCCCATTTGTGCTTATCAGACATGCCCCTCTCTCCTAGCTGCAGCTTCAGTGCCGTCCTCTCAAGTAAATTCTTCTGGGGTCAGGGGCAGTTTAAGGTTTTCTTTTTTCTCTTCTTTTTTTAAAAAAATATAGAACGCTTCACGAATTTGCGTGTCATCCTTGCGCAGGAGCCATGCAAATCTTCTCTGTATCGTTACAATTTTAGTATATGTGCTGCCGAAGCGAGCACTAAGGTTTTCTATATGCTAAAATATAGCAGAAGATTCTAGCCTCATTAACTATAAGGATGGAGGGAACCTATAGATTGAATTTTTTTAAATAGTTGGCATAAAGTGATTAGATTAGTAAATTGTGATGGGAAAGAAGGTCTCAAGAGAGGATATACTATTGGAAGAGGGTGTTGGTTGAGCTCACTGTAGTGATACAGGTCAGAGATGAAAAGGACTTGGATTTTGAGAGTGCTGTAGTGGAAGGGCCAAATTTCAGAGAGATTTATTTCGTACCCATTATTGGTTAGGCACCATGCTTAATGTGTGATGCAAAGGCTCCCCCTGTCATTCATTTCAATTTAGTGAGTATATTTTAATTTTAGTTAAAATCTTTAATTTTAAGATAATTATGAGCTTTGGTTTAAAGGCTGAATCAGTGAGCTGTTACTCTAATTGTCCCTAGTAAGCTGCACTTCTATCTGGCACAAGGTGTTTCTGTTTTTAATTTTAATAAATCATTTTATTGGAGGTTCTTACAACTTTTATAACAATCCATACATCAATTGTATCAAGTACATATGTTGGCATCATCATTTCCAAAACATTTTCCCCTCCCTCCCCCATGCTCCCACTTTTGTGAACCCTTGATAATTTATGTACATTATTTTAATTTTCATATTTTACACTGTCCACTGTCTTCCTTCATTCTCGTTTTTGTTAGTTGTCCCCCTTATATAAATTATTTTTATTTTCATAATTTAACTGTCCACTGTTTCCCTTCACCCATGTTTCTGTTATTCGTCCCCCTGGGGGTGGGTGGGTGCATTGTACATCGATCGTTACGATCGGTTCCCCCTTTCTCTCTGTCACAGCGGTTATTGATTCACTCCCTGAAGACCACAGCTTAACAGACATTTATAAGATTGATGAACTTTGAGAGGAATAAAATAAAGAGAGCCTTATATGTGTATATGCAGGTTGTCTTGCCTAGGTCTTTACAATAATTTTTTTAAGTTTCCATATATTTCTTCTGTTGTTTTTGGTGATGGGCTTAAGTTTTATTCTCCTGCTATGAGTAATTTTTAATAAACTTTTCTCAATGTTTAGACTTGTAAGATTAAAAAATTTTAGGTAATATTTAAAAATGTAATTATTTTCATCCCATTACTGTGAACATGATATTATTATGATGTTAAAAAATTGTTGATGTAATTTTATTTTCAATACAATATCACATGCATCATCAATATTCATTAGTTCATTATTTCTCTCATGTAATCAGATTTGGTTAGTTTGTAGTTCTTTTTATATCAGTATTATGTAGTTAAATGTATTATTTAATAAGCCATTGGAAATGTTTTGTCATCATTCATTTTAGTCTTAGTGGAGACTTCAAGGTTTTTAGTCTAAAGGAGAAAACAATTTCTTTCTAAATGTGGAAGTAATTGCAACTCAGTAGGTGGCACCCTTTCCTTTGCTGCTGGTGTTACTGAATGTTCAGTTAGGTACCAACAGATGTTTTCAAAATCTTGAGACAAAGCATGCAACTTAAACCATTGCTAGCTTGTTTTGGAATATTATAGTAGCAATTTTTCTCATGATATAGCTTGTATGGAACTTTATTTGCTAGAGTGGCTATATAATGAAAACAGTATTTATTGTATATTTGTTTTGTGGTAAGTTCTGTATCTAGAACAAAATTTCTTTGTTTGATAGCAAAGGTCTGATGTTACCCTTTTTGAAACTAGAGTTTTCAAAAAGTTGAAGCTATCACTATTTAATGCTGCTTCAATGTTTTGATTTTTAAAACATCTTTCAACATTAGAAGATACTTTCAAAATAAACATACTTTCCCCATTTTAATATAAAAACTTTCATGTTTTTTACATTTCTGAGAACATTGAAATAGTTCTTGTTTTGCTCTGAATACCTTTTTATTTAACATTATTTTCTGCTACTTTCTTATAACATTATTTGTTGTATTTTTTCTTTGTTCCTATATATTTATGATTTTTTCCAAACAAATTTATTTCATCTTTATGTTGGATATTTAAATATTATAATGTCAAATCAAATATCTGTATGTATACTTTTCTTTTATATTATTTCCCTATGATAATTCCCAGGGTAAGAGTTTTTAGGTCAAAAGAATAAACATATTTGTAGTTTTTGATACACATTATATATTGCTTTTTAAAAGAGTTGTATCAGTTTACATTGCCATATGAATATCTGATTATACCAGTATTTTAGCAGTCTTACTAGAATTGAATTTTGAGATATAATATTTTTACTAATTTAGATTCTTAAAATACAATAGTGGGGGGTCATTTTGTTTTAATATTTTAGATAAGGAGAAGAAAAGTCCCACTAGATCATAACTACTATTATTTTGATGAAGTGTTCTAAGAGTGTGTATATCTGTGTAAATGAGCATGTGCAAGTGTCTGCACCCATTTTAACACAGTTTATAATTATGCTAATTATAGCATATACATCTCTCTGCTGTGTTTTTCGTTGAAGTAGTTCACTCACTCTGCTACCACTAAGGAACGTCTATTTGCTAGACAGTGTTAGGTATAGGACTGAGCATGGAGTGTATAAAATGAGCTTAAGTGATTTTCCTTGGGCGGTTCTCTTCATCATTCATTGTAGAGTATGCAGGACAAGAGTATGTCTGGGGTAGGTGGTAGTATGGAGTTAGGGAAATTTTCTATTTTGATTTAAATGTACTTATGGAAGCTTAAAAAAAACAAAAAAATTTTAATTCAATAAATCTCAGGAACTATATTTTCATGTTGAAACATTTTACTGTTTTATCATCTTAGGACCTATTTTATTATTAGTTGTTAATTATTCCTAACTGTCAAAAAAAGACTAACATAATAAGCAAATAGAAGAATGATGAAGTCACTTGGATAGAATGAGATGAAAGTGTACTGGATCATCATCCTTCATTTTTTTTATTGTGGGCCCCACTGTTTATCGATTAAAAATGTCATTAAAAGATGCATGTTTATGTTCATTCAAAAGAAAAGTAATCCAACAGAATGCAAACACAATACTATTACTATGTCACACCAGTATAATTTTGCTGAAGGTCATCCAAGCACAGTGGTAAAGGCCCATCGACAGGGTGCTGCCAGAAGTGAAAGCCTGGTCATGGAGCGAACATGGAAAGAGGCTGTCCCTGCCGACGTCTGATGCATCTGCTGACAGCAGAGAATACCAGAAAGATGCTTGCTTCTGTTGTATTAACTGTGCAAAGGCGTTTGACTGTGAATGATGGCAAACTGTGGGTAACACTGGAGAAGAATGCGGATTCCAGAACACTTGTTTGTGCTCACACGGAAACCGGTACACGGAGCAGGAGGTCGTCATAGGAACAGGACAAGGGGATTGATGCTCCGTGGTTTAAAATCAGGCAGGTACGCATCAGGATTGTGTCCTTTTACCACACGCATCCAATCCGTATTCTGAACAAATCTGAGAGGAAGAATTCAGCAGCAAGCATGGAGAAAGGCTTTTTAACAACCTGCCTTCTGCAGACGCCACCCAACCTTGCTTGCTGAAAGGGCAGAGGACTTGAAACCCTGACTGGTGAAGAGCAAAGACTACAGGCTTCAGGATGGATGCACTGAAAACCAGAATCTTCACAACTAGAGAAAACACTGAATCGGTCAAAGATTTCCTTACACTTGGATTCACAGTCGACACCCATGGAAAACCACAGTCAAGAAATCAGTGTACGTGTTGTGTTGGTCAAATCTGCTGTGAAAGATCTCTGTAAAGTACTGAAAAGCAAAGCTGTCTCCTTGGGGACTGAGTTCCTAACCTAAGCCATGGTAATTTCAGTCTCCTTCTAGATCATCGCTTCTCAACCTGGATTGGCGAACGACCCTTTCACAGGGGTCGCCCCATTCATAACAGTAGCAAAATGACAGTGATGAAGTAACAACCAAAGTAATATTATGGTTGGGGGTCACCACAACATGAGGAACTGTATGAAAGGGTCACGGCCTGAGGAAGTTTGAGGACTACTGTCCTATGCCTTTGAAAGCTGGGCACAAACTAAGGACTGAAGTCTTTGAATCATGCTGCTGGCAGTATGGAATATACCATGGATGGCCAGAGGAGGAGCAAATCTGATTTGGAGGAAGTAACCCAGAATATTTCTTAAAAGTGAGAGTGGCAAACTTCATTTCGTGTACTGGAGAAGAACGGTACCATCCTTGGTACAGGAGGTCAGTGGAAACGTGGAAGCCCCTCCCGTGGACCGACACAGTGGCTGCAACAGTGGGCTCAACCGTGGCAACAGCTGTGAGGACGACACAGAAGCAAGCAGCCTTTCGTTCTTGTTGTACACGGAGTCCTTACGAGTTCAAACGGACTCTGCTGCAGCCAACACCACCAATTGGTCTCTGTTTGTCCGAACTCAAAGGGACAAGACCAAAAAGCCTTAGAGAAGAAGCATTGATCACGTCTACCATACGGCCAGAAGAACTGTATCATTCCTGGCTTACAACTATCAAATGTTGTGATCAGAAACAGTAATAGATGAATCGCGTTAGAATGCGAGCAAAATGTGGAACAAAACCCAAATTCTTAAAAAGTCCAGAATTACTGGACTGCTTGAGACTCCTTGAGGCTGTCACCCTGAAATACTGCTTTTTTTTCTCCCAGCACTTTACTGATATGTGGTTCACATATCATACAATTCAGTAGTTCACTCACATCAAGAAGCATTATACAGTCATCACACCACAATCCGTTTTAGAACATTTCCCCCCATTCTTGTACTCAGTGTTACTAACTCCCTGGGAGCGAATAAACCATGAACCTTGCACCAAAACTTGAACCTTAAACCTTGAACCCAAACTATTCTGTGAGGTCATTTTTGGCCAAGTAACAGATTGGCTCCTAAAAGAAACACTATCGCCCGGTAGTACTATGCTTCTTTAAGCAACAATTCTGCGAAACCAGAGAGCCAGCATCTACGCTAGCGCAATGATGAGAAGGTCAGGGGACAGGGATGGTAGCTGATGGCAACAGAGCCATCGGAACAGAAATAATGAGGTCATGACACACTGGGAGAAATTGTTCAGTGGAAACCTCATTTGCTGTGGGAGATTGCGCTCCAAACACAATATTTCAAAGGAGAACTTGGTATAAACAATGGAAGTTGTAGACAGCTTGCCGAGGCCGGTGACTACTCCTGGCATGGGACAGAGTTTAACTTCAACTTGACATTGATCGCTTACTAAGCTTCACACTCTTCTCAAAACCAACACATACAGACTTACCATGTATGCAATGATGCCCGGTATCCTTTGATAGCAGTGAGAAAGGGTCTTTGCATCAGAACAAGTAAATATATTCTTCCTCTTAAGAAATAATTGGAAATAAGAAGTGCTGAAAGTGAATTTTCCCGTTAGAGCCCTGGTTACACAGTGGGACGCATTGAACTGCTCATTTTAAGGTCAGTGATTGAACCCACCAGTCACTATCAGGCAGAAAGATGAGGCTGTCTGCCCTGATATAAATTTAAAGCCCAGAAACCCAAAGGAGCAGTTTTATTTTGCCCTTCAGGATTGTTATGAATTAGAATGGACTCAATGGCAGTGAGCTTGAGTTCATTTTTAAATAATCTCAAGATATAAAAGAAATGCCAGAAATGGTTTTAAAATGTATTAAAGACTGGAAATGCCATACTTCCACTCTGCTTTTAGCTTTAATGGAAAGTTTAGAATTTTACATTTTTCACTTTTTTAAAATAAACATTTTATTGTGGGACGCTCTTACAAAGTTTATGACAATCTGTCATTCAGGTGTATAAAGCACACTTGTCCATATGTTCCCATCAACATTTCCAAAACATTTTCTTTCTACCTGAGCCTCTGGAGCTCCTTCCCCCCCCCCCCTCCTACCCTTGTGTACATTTTTCACTTTTCATGGAAAATAAAAAGTGGACATGTTTCACAATTATTAAATCAGAAAATGAATTCAAAGCAAGAGCAGTATATCTGGACTCTGATGATGGTGGTGGTGGTGAAGTGAATTGTATAAGTGAAATCTGACTCTGGATCTTCAGATGTTAATCAACTAGTTGAATTTACATAACTTGAACCATTGACAACTTATATGTACACGTACAATTGTGTATGAAGGGGCTTCAGAAAGTTTGTGGGACAATTCTTTAATCTTTTAATCCCATTTTACCATGAATTTTTAAAGCCTCTTTATAGGTGTGTGCATATACAACTTGAGATATTCATGTACCGTACAATTCACCCACTTAGAGTGTGCAGTTAAATGTGTGTTGGTATAGTCGCAGATGTGTGCAGCCACCACCACAATCTCCGAGTATTTTCATCACCTCTAGAGGACATCTGTATCTCGTTACCCTTTATTCTCCCCTCCACCTTGAGCAGCAGCTCATCATTTACTTTCTGTCTCTGTAGATTTCCTTAGTCTAAACTTTCATGTGAACGTCGTCCTATAGTGTGTGGTCTTTTGTGATTGGCTTCTTTTATTGAGCTTGATGTTCTTAAACTTCATCTATATGGGTAGTGTATTTCTGAAGACAAACAAGGTATGTGGTATTGTCATCCAGTTAGTTACTCAAAAGGAAAAATGTCATCATGTAATTAATACTTTTGTGATAAAAACTTAGACTATCTCATTTTGTTGAAAGAATGTGTGACAGTAACTTTTATATTTAATGATATGCATCAAAATTTACCTTATACAAAAGGTTTGCTCTGTGAGTTACTGTTAAAATTTCTAATTTATTTTCACTATTTTCTTTTTTACATATATTCTTTTCTTTACACTTCTGAAAATTATTTTTAAAATAGACCCAGATGTTCGATGGTAATGGCTATTCTTCCTGATACCCCGAGGCTTAACATGAAAAGTATTTGTCAGACTTCATGGCATGAATACATTTTAGCAATTCTTTTTAGTGCTTAACCCTTATTATGTCTGACAGACACAATTGGGAATAGTTTGGAGGAAACGGTCGTTCTGGACCAATCAGCAATGGAATGAAAACCTCAGGAAGTCCTAGTGCCATGGTAGAGCTGGAAACACTCACTGTTTATTTCCTTTCATGTCTAACGTGTTCAGATTAACTTTAAAGGAGAGTGAGATGTCGGTCGTAGATTCTGTCTACACTAGAGCATTACCTGCATGTGAAGCCCACAGCAGCAGGCATCCGACCATCAACTACAGACTTGCCAGGTCCCTTGATAGCTGTTGGATATCCTATTGCAGATTAAATGTGGAACAGGGATAGGCTTAGTTTTACATGTAAAAGATTTCTTAAGTTCAACTGCAAGTGATGTGAGTGCCTTCTTATTTATTAAAGCTGGCTTTGTTAGGAAGGAAAGGATGGTGAGAATTATGTTCTGAGATATTACTTAAAAATGCTTTAGAAAAATAAAATAGGGTGGGGGGGGTGCGAGGGGATAAAAAGGGAGCTGATATCAAGGTTCAAGAAGAAAGAAAATGTTTTGAAAATGGTGTTGGCAGCAATTGTACAACTGTGCTTGATCTAATGGAACTGTGGGTTGTGATTATTTTTGTAAGAGCTCCTAATAAAATGTTTTTAAAAAATAGATGGAGTAAAAATCCCTATCTTTGCACATCTACATGCTACATGTGAAAACTTGTAAACCCTGCACAGGCCATTGCCAGCATGGAATTTAGCCTCCGTGGCAACACGGCCAATAAGTAAACTGTGCTTATAGTTTAAAAGTGTTTCATGGAAGGGCTTTTTGAGGCTTTCCATTTCTGAACTTTGTCTTTCTAAATTTTAGTTACACAAGGAGATAAAACATGATGAGTTTCGTATCACCCCTTAAAATGGACAAGAGGCTAAATTGTGGATTTGAAGACGTGTTACCACCACCACCCTGACAAGCCTCTTACTTATACACCACCCGCATATTAACATATTTAGTTCTCACAGTAACCCTATCAGGTAATACTAATATGATTCTCATTCACAGATGTGTACTGATGATAAATTACTTTTAACATGTCTTAGTATTAACTAATGGGTCACAGGGTTGGACCTAGGCTTTCTTATTCCCCAGAACTGAGGAGCTCGTGTTGTCTGTGGTCTTCTACGTCTTCTTTTCTGTGAAAAGTTTTGATGTCATTGCTGGGTTATTTTTGCTCTTCCAGCAGTCGCAAGGTCGTTAAGGGTGATTTTGAGTGTTTTATTCTGCTGGTTTCATCTACATAGATCTTGGACTTTGGAGAAGATGTAAGAATTATGGAATGGTGTGTAATACCACATGGCATAAACATTGTTTGTAGACTAAATAAAAAATACCTTACATGTATTATTGGATTTTAAATAGGTATAATAGTTGTTATGGTCCATAAAATATAAATGTGTGTAATATTTCTTAGTTCATAACTTTTTGCTAGGTATTTCCCAAATTAGCATATACTAAAATGTCAACTAATGTTCTAGGGGGCTCATGAAAATTTTTGATAATAGGACTGAGTTGGACTGGCCCATATGATTCCCAGGCTATACTTTTTATAGATTTAGATTGTCCTGTCTTTCTCTTAGGGAACAATTGATAGATAGGTCTGAACTGTCAGTCTTTCAGTTAGCAGCTGAGCTCTCTTCTTTTTAATAATATTTTTATTGACATATCTTACTTATTCCAATATACCCCTTCCCTTCTCATACATTTCCGTTGTCCATTCCTCTCTTGCCGGGCTGTACAGTCATCAGTGCTCTCAGTTCCCATTTCCCCCCTCCCTCCCGCCCTCCCCCCTCTCACTCCCATACTCTCTGGGAACCCCTACTCTGGTTAGTGTCTCTGAGGGGCATCTCCCTTGGCTACCAGGTACCGAGCAGCTGAAGTCTTAGCCACTGTACCTCCAGGGCTCCTTAATAGTTACTAGAACTAGGTGGGAGCCCTGAGTGACAGATTGTGGGCCCTACTTAGTGTATGGATTCCCTGTGCCTTAGACACTTTTTGTATCTGGGCCAGGGGAAATTGCTTAGCCAGCACACCTCAGGGTTGTGTTCTGTTCTCAAGAGTGTAGCTGTAGGTGAAACCTTTACTGTGAAGGGCTACTACTCTCCTCATTGATTTGGCCTCGTGGGTGAGAAAAAAGCTACACTCGCGTTACTCTGGAGCAGACAGGACAAACACATGTAATTGGTTTGGGAAAAGTCCGATATTAGAGACAAAATCCTCCCATATGTAAACTTAAAGTTAGACATTGAAACTATTTCAAATATTGGCTTGATAATACATATTTTAATATTTAAGAGAGAGTTGGTTTTAGATCTCTTTTCCATTTTCTTCAAACTTCTATTGGTTGCTCTGTCTTTATGTTCTTATGATACTTTTGTATGTGCTTTTGTTGTGACGCTTATTGTTACTCATTCTGCAAATATTTATTGCTTCATGGTTGGGTATGACTGCCACTGTGACGAATAACATCAAAGCACAAAGCAGACAAAAAGCCTTGCTCTTTTGAAGTTTTCATCTGAATGGGTAACATACCTAATACATAGGTAAATGTGTAATATTTTGGAACATATTTTGGATAGGCATTATGAGCGAAGGACAAATTAAAATATTGGACTGTGGGGAGAAAGTTGCAATTAAAAAACACAGATAGACATCATTAAGAAAGGGCTACTTGAACAGTCCTGAAGAAGGTGAGGGAAAAGGGAAAGCCCTGTGGGATGTCGATTGAAAGAGCATTTGAAGCAGAGAGGAGTCTGGTGCAGAAACGAAGGAGGGGCACAGGCCTGGTGTGCTTGAGAGGAGCAGACGCTGTCAGAGGAGGTCAAGAGCTAACACGAACAGAAATCATGCAAGGCCTTGCAGTCAGTCTTTCGCCTATAGTCTGGGTGAGATGGATGGAGAATGAAGAATTTTAATATTAAAAAATTATTAAGGAAAAAGTTCCATACATATGAAAGTAAAACAGCTAGACTAATTAAACCCCTTGTGACTGTCATCTGGGTGGTTTAAGGCAGAGCTCTCAGCTGCTAACTGCAAGGTCAGTGGTTTGAATCTACCAGTGTCTCTGCAGGAAAAAAGACATGGCAATCTATCCCATAAAGATTACCCCACTGTCGTCAAGTTGATTCTGACACAGTCGAACTGAATCCTATAGGATTTCGAAGCAAACTGCTGCGTCTTTTCCCACAGAGCAGCTGGTGGGTTCAAACTGCTGGCCTTGCGGTTAGCAGCCGAGTGGGGTTTAACCACCGGGCCACTAGAGCTCATGAGGTCAGTCACTTGGACTTAATTAAATAGAAGCGGCAAAATCACGACAGTCTATTCTTTATTTATGAGCTGAAATACTTCTATAAGGAGAAAGTTCTCTTCATCTACTATGAGGTCGCTTGTATAGTTCACACAGGAAAAATCACTGCCGTTGAGTTGATTCCAACTCAAGAGAACCCTATAGGAAAGCACAGTACTGGCCCCCTAGGCTTACAAGGCTGTGCCTCTTTAGGAAGTGCAGGAAGCCTCGTCCTTCTCCCATGGTGGTTTCCAATGGCCGACTTTGGTTAGCAGCCCAGAGCATAAGCACTGTGCCACCGGGGCTCCTTTTATATAGGACAGGATGGGTGGATGTTTGATATCGTCTCCTTGTTTATCGGTTATCAAAATTAGGGGCTCATTTCCTAGCTTCTTCCTATTTGTTCATGTGTTTTTTTGTTTTAAGTATCTTTAGGAACTCATGGATTTAGACTAATTTGATGGCTATCAATCCAATGTTATGCCGTTGACTTTGTTCTGACTCATAGCTCCCCTGTGTACAGAACTAAACTGCCTGATAGGCATCATCGTGCTCTCACTCATTGTTATATTTAAGCTGATTATCAAGGTCACTGTCAGTCCATCTCATTGAGTGACACCCTCTTTTTCATTGACCTTCTCCTTTACCAAGCATGAAGTCCTTCTCCAGAGACTAGTCCCTCCTGTTAACATGGTCAAAGTGTGTCAGATGAAGCCTTGTCAGCCTTTGCTTCTGAGGAGCATTTTGGCTGCACTTTTTCCAGGATAGATTTGTTTCTTCTTTGAGCAGCCATAGTATATTTCATTACCTATAGAGATGTTATTTTGTTATTGAGCTTCTTTTTCCTTATAGAAATTGTGTGTGTGCATACAGTTTTTCTGAACACTTGGAAGACAATTTTCGGGGTAGTTTATTTTTGTTTGTTTTTTAACTAACAATGTTCCCTCTTCTGGGTCTGTGCTCACAAAACAAACAAAACAAAAAACACAGCCCTCGAGTCTGTTCTAACTCCTAGTCACCTATAGGACAATATAGAACTGCCCTGTGTTTCTGAGACCAATTCTTTATGGGAGTAGAAAGCGTCCTCTTTTACTCTCAGAGCAGCTAGTGGTTTCAAACCATCAATCTTGTGCTTAGCAGCCTAATGCACAACCCATTATGCCACCAGGGGTTTTGTGCAGTGCTCACAAGAGCAAACAGCTCCATAGACAGGGGCACCACTAGGGGATTAAAGCTACAACAAGGAGGACGTAGAGATCCCGGTGGTGTTGGCAACAGAAATCTAGCTGAGATGAATTACTAAGAGGCAGATGAAGGGCGAGTGTGATGGTGGGGCAGGAAGAAGGTAAAAGGAAACAGGAAAGATCTAAAAAGCAAAGCTATGGATAGAGGTATAAACATAAGTGTGCATTCATGTAAATATATTAATTCATAAAAATAGAGGTATTGGCATAAGTACATATGGCAATACATTGAAGAAGTGGATGGACTTTGGGCCTCTGCTCAAGCCCTCCCTCAACGCAAGAACACTTTGTTCTAACAACCTGGCATTCTGTGATGCTCATCCTCCTGACAATGATCGCTGAAAACAAAATGGGTACATAAGAAAATGTGGTGAAGAAAGAGGATGGTGCCTGGCTATCAGGAAATATAGCGCCTGAAGTCTTAAAGTTAAACAAGCGGGCATCTCACAGAGAAGCAACAAGCCCACATGGCCACACCAGCCTGTGCAATTATGAGGTGTCCCTGGAATCAGGAAACAGGTACCAGAAAACCAAAATCAAATAAATTCCAAAATACATTGATGAGAACAAGGTAGGGATTGGAGCAGAGACCCAAAACCCTTCTGTAGACAATAGGACATCCCTTCACCGAAGGGTCACAAGAAAGGGATGAGTCAACCAGGGTGCAGTATAGCACACACAATATTCCTCTGGTTCTTTGAGGTTTCCTTACCCCCCACTATCATGAACCCAGCCCTACCTTTCAGTTCTGTCCAGAGCATGTACACGGCTACATATATATAGGAGCTCATGACCTAAGGAATGCAGGTCAAACAAACCCCTCAGGAACAGAAGAAATGGGAGTAGGGATACCAGAGGGTAGGGGGGAGGAGGGGAACCGACACAATGATGGACACACACTCCGCCCACCCTTTCCAGGGGGATGAATAAGAGAAACGTGGGTGAAGGAGACAGTGGTCAGTGTAAGATATGAAAACAATGTATAATTTATCAAGGGGTCGCAGGGGGAGGGAAAAAAGAGCTGAAACTAAGGGCTCAAATAGAAATTAAATGTTTAGAAAATGATGATGGCAACATATGTACAAATATGCTCGATACATTTGATGTATGGAATGTTATAAGAGCTATAAGAGCCCCCATTAAAATTATATACATACATACGTACATATATATATATATTATCTTGATTCGTGAGCTTTCCTATCCCTTTCCTCCACCACTTGTATCTTATTGCTAATTCCCCTTTCAGTCTCAGTTTTGATTCCAATCCCAGCAGCTTCTTTGCAGCGGAGCTCTATGGAATGGTGGAAGTAGAGGGTGAGATTGGAAAGCTCATACGGCAGACTTTCCCTGTGCCCTTTTAGGGTTCCCAACAGTCCCCCTTTACTCATTCATCTTTGAACTTGGTAAAACTCTTCTTCTAAGACAGATTTCTTTTTCTTTTTTAATCGTTTTATTGGGGGTTCATACCCCTCTTACCACAATCCATACATCCACCCATTGTGTCAAGCACATTTGTACATTTGTTGCTCTCATCATTCTCAAAACATTTGCTCTCCACCCAAGCCCCTGGCATCAGCTCCTCATTTTTTCCACCTCCCGCCCCGTTCTCCGCTCCCTCATAAACCCTTGATAATTTATAAATTATTATTTTGTCATATCTTGCATTTCTAAGACAGATTTTTTAGTTCTTCTGGGAGACCCTAGTATGTTCAGTATTTTTTACCAACGCCATAATTCAAATGCATCAGTTTTTCTCTACTCTTCCTTATTCATTGTCTACTTTTCATGTGCTTATGAAACAGCTGAGAATTTCTGGCCAATGGTCTAGGTCAAGTCCACCTCTAGGTGACATCTTTGCTTTTTTACACTTTAATGAAGTCTTCGGCATCACGTTTGCCTATTGTAACACGTGGTTTGATTTCTCCATTTTAAGTAAGTAATGTGTCTTCTGCATTTCATGGGTGTAAATGAGTCTTCTGCCAATCTTGATGTCATGTTCTTCATACGGTCCAGCTTCTTGAATTATTTGCTCAACATGAAGATTGAATAAGAATGTTGAAAGGATACATCCCTGACAATACCCATCCTGAATTTAAACCACACAGCATCACTTTGTTGTGTACAGGTTTCTCAGATTCTAGAATCCTCACTCTAGACAGTGTTATTCTTGATTTGTTATGATCTATACTAAATAATAATGCAAGGAAATAACTTTTTTTTCCTTGTCTCCCCCTCCCACCTCTCAGAATTAACTTTTTTGCTATTCTCTGCATTCACTCAAATCCATCTGACACAATTATGTCCTTCTTTCCAAGTCTCTTACTCAGGTCCTGAATTTCTGGCCATTTCCTGTAGGTGTAGTGCAGCAACCAGTTTTGAATTATCTTCTACAAAACTTTTATTTGCTTGTGATATTAATGATATTGTTCTCTAATTTCCTCATTCCATTGGGGTGTCTTTCTTTGGAATGGAAACAAATATGTATCTCGTTAGTCAGTTGGTCAGGTAGATAGCTGTCTTTCAACTTTCTTGACCTGGATAGGTGAATGCTTTAGCATTACATTTGTTTATTGAGACATTTCAATTGGTATTTTTATCTGTTCCTGGAGGTTTGGGTTGTTTTGTTTTTTTGTTCTTTCACCAGTGCGTTCAGTATAGCTTGAACTTTTGCCTATATTATCATCAATTCTTGATCATATGATTCCTCATGTAATAGTTGAATATTGATCAATTCTTTCTGACATAGTGACTTCCATATATTCCTTTTATATATATTGATGTATTATTCATCATTTTATTGGGGAGTTCTTACAAATCTTGTAACAATCCATCATTCAATTGTATTAAGCACACTTGTACATATGTAGCCACCAACATTTCCAGAACATTTTCTGTCTACTTGAGTCCTTGGTATCAGCTCTTCTTTTTTCCCATCCCTCCCCGCCCTTCCACCCTTGTGAATCCTTGACCATTTCTATATTATTTTTATTTCATGTCATACACTGTCTGTTGTCTCCCTTCACCTACATTTCTGTTACTCGTTCCCCTCGGGGTGGGGGGTTGTATATTCACCCTTTGGGTGGGTTCTCCCTTTCTCCCCCCCTATACCCCCTTCCCCCTCCCCTCATGATATCACTACTCCCACTCCTGTTCCAGATGACCAATGTGTATATTCTGGTCTAGCCAGATTTGTAAGGTAGAACTGGGTCATGGTAGTGGGGTGGGTAGAACTGGGTCATGGTAGTGGGGGTGGGGAGTGGTCGGGGTGAGGTGGAGGGGAGGACGCATTCTGGAACTAGAGGAATGATGTGTATTTCCTCAGTGCTAAATTACACCCTGGTTGAATCATCCCTTCCTTGTACCCCTTCTGTGGGGGATGTCCAGTTGTCTACAGATGGGCTTTGGGTCTCCACCCCAACCCCCTTCTTTCGCATTGATATAATTGTTTGTTTTGGATCTTTTGATTCCTGATACCATTGACATTTCATGATCACACAGGCTGGTGTGCTTCTTCCATGTGGGCTTATTTGCTTCCCTGCTAGATGGCTGCTTGTTTAGCTTCAAGCCTTTAAGACCCCAGATGCTATTTCTTTAGATAGCCAGGCACCATCAGCTTTCTTCACCACATTTGCTTCTGTACCTATTTTGTCTTCAGTGGTAATGTCGGGAAGGTGAGTATAGAAATGTGCCAGGTTATTAGAACAGAGTGTTCTTTAGGAGTCCTTGAATAGAGGCCCAAAGTCTGTCTGCTGTCTTAATACTTAACGTATAAATATATGTACCGATTCTTCTTTGTTTTCAACTCTTCTTTTGCAATCACTAGGCATTGTCAATGCATGTTGATAATATATCTGCTCAATTTTAGACTGCAGATTCTTCATTTTAATATTAGTAATTGGTGTTTCAATTTGGGTAGTCGTCATACTTACTGGTCTTCCTTGGCCAACACCAGTCCATTTCTACTCACTAATGTCCAGTAGAGTGATTTTCAAGCATACCATTTCATTTTTTACAACTTCCAAATGTCCTAGATTCATGCGTCATAATTCCATATTTTCATTGATTAATGAATGTTTGCGGTTGTTTTTTAGTCTCATTAAAGTACCTTCAAAATGGTTCAATAAAAACACTGACTTCTTAAAATAAGGAAAAACTAACTGCCCACTGAGGAAGGAGGTGGGCAAAGGACCCGAACCAAAGTTTCACAGGGGCAGAAATATGCAGGTAAACATATGGTAAAATGTTCCCGATCATTAGCCATAAGAGAAATGCAAATTGAAACAACTATGAGATACCACCTACCTCCCTCAAAGACAGCCCAATTCACAAAACCAGAAAGTACCAAGTGTTGGAGGGGCTGTGGGGAGATAGGAATTGTCATCCATACGACCCAGCAATCCCCCTACTGGGCACATACCCAGAAGAGGCGAGACACATTTGTGCTCCGTTCCTTACATTATTTCACATGGGTTCTATTGTTCCCATCCTGTCAACTGTCAAATATAATAATCACAATTTATTTATCTTCATGCATACCTAAACAAAAACTATTGGCTGAGCATGAAAACAAAACAAAATGAAACAGTGGCGGCTTCTGAGGGAATCTGCAGGGTCAGTTACATTCAAAGTGGAATCCCCAAGAGGCAATCTTGATAGCTTTTTTTAGAAAGACATGAATTTATAGCAGTACTTTTTGACTTATCTTTTCTATGCCCCATAGGGCCCCTATGCGTTAGAATGAACTTGATGACAGTGGGGTTTTGTGTTTTGTTTTGTTCTTACATAAATTGACCCACTTATTTCAGGCCAGAGAGGGTTCAGGTAGTGGAGCTTCTTTCAATTCCTTCAGTCTTCTGATAGCAGACTTTGCTGTGTCAGCAGAGGGGGTATTATTGGTCCAGCCCCACCAGCTGCTGTTTTCATGCAGGACCCATAGTGCCAGGTGCCCTATGGGGCATGTCTCTTCATTTTGGTTTTGCTGCAAAAGGAGCAAGTCTCTCTGGCACGTTGGCTGCTTTCAATTTTCTTCACCCTTTTCCTGAGTGAGGCACTGTAATAGGTCCCATATTTGCCCACGATCCCAACCTTCTTGATGCGTTTGGTCATCTTGCTGCAAACTAGTTCCAGGCCAGAGAGCTTGCTTTGTTTTTTAACTGTATATTTTACTTGTTAATTATGTGCTATGCACCCTTTATATCTATAATATTTATAAACACACCATTTTTTTTCTTGGAAAGTCACTTGTTAAACACAAGTATAATACAGAATCAGTTTGAATGGTCAGGTAGCAAGTGAGTCATATGACTGATCTCATTACTGAAATAATTCAGACCTGTGAATGAGGGATTTGGAATTTGAGTAAGCAGCCAGAACCACCTGGCTTACTGAGCAAATATTTCCAAGACCTACCAAGGATGATCAGTGCTGTCCAGACATTCCTGTCAATCCGTGCGTTTTTGAAAAGATGCATAGGATTTGTATTTTTAAGTTTGTTCTTAATTTCTAAAACTAACAGTCACCAAAAGATCATTGACGGAAAGATATTTCTTAAAGTCAGCACCTATGTTTCCATTATATATTAGTTTTACTTGATTTGGGGCTCTTAGAAGTTAACCCTCTGAAGAACTAAAGCTAGCAGTTGTAGAACTACAGAATAGTACGTGCAGTAGGAATTCCGAATTGGGAAGGATCTATGTGAATAAAACTGGAGGAAGCTTATAGAAGTGGGTCTTCACCTGAACGTGGATATTAAAGGTAAAGCTGAAATAAAAACCAACCCATTGCCATCCAGAAGATTCTGATGCACAGGACGCATCGTAGGATTTTAGAAGAAACCTGGATGGCACAGTGGGCTGTGCATTGACCTGCTAACTACCAGGTCAGTAGTTTGAACCTGCCCGTCTCTCTGCACAAGAAAGGCGAGGCTATCTAAGCCCATAAAGCTGTAACCCCCTGGAAATCCACAGGGGCGCTTCTCTTCTGTCCTGTAGGGTGGCTGTGAATAAGCATCTACTCGATGGCAGTGAGTGACTGTCACGGTTTTAAGACTGAATCTTTGTGGGAGCAGACTGACTCCTCTGCCTCACGTGCTGACAGAGGGCGGTTAGCAGCCCTGTGCCTACCTCACAGCACCACCAGGGCTCTCAGTGAGGAAAGAGCACTCACAAGGACATTGAGAGGAGAGGAGAGGACATTGAGTAGAAGAGCCTGAGGTAGGGAAGAAGCCTCTGTAGGGGGATTCTTGAGTACACAGTAGCCCTTCTGGAGGATAAAGAACAATGTAGGATCCTCTGTAGATTCCCCCGAAGGGTAGACCGAGTTGTGTTGGTTGTAAGCCACTTCCAACTCCTGACTAATTAAGCCTACCCTATCTACCTTTGTCCCTTCCTGGATCCTCTCTAAAAGAGCAGGGACTGGATTTGGGGTTATAATTGTTAAGGGCACAAATTTAATAGAACTAAAAGAATGGAAGACAAGCTCATACCAAAAACAAACAAACAAACAAAAACCCCGATTCACTGCCGGCAGGTTGATTCTGACAAGCCCAGAGGGCCACTTTTTGTGAAGTTGTAAAGTCAGTAGTCAAGTAGTAAAGAACCTGGCAGACTCAGTATTAAACTGATGAAGACACTTTATGCCCATCTTAATGTACCTAAGAAGCCCCACAGGCTCGGCTTTGATAGCATCGGGTACTTCTGAAAACCAGGGGAGAATTTGTTGAAATTTACTTAAGAAGCAAACAGAGGTACAGATTTTTTTCCCCCCTGGTTTGCAAAGCCTGCATACTTAAGTTTATTCAGAGAGTAAAACTGAGGTACTCTGGATTCAGGGTTGGGGGGAACACCACACTGCTTAGGGCAGAAGCATCCTCCTGTAAGCAGTGGGTTTAGTGGAATGAACACACACACACACACACACACACGATACTGAGGTGTGTAGCCTTCTTTCCCCACTTGGCCTCCAGAATGCTGGCAGCCAGGCCATCATCTTCCAACCAGGGAATTAGAAAATTCTCAAACTAAAATGACCAGATCAAGATGAAACACTTACGTGGCCCACTCAGATCCCTCCAAAGGAGTCTTCGGTTTACAAGCCCTACTGGCACACTCAGTCCAATGAGATTTTCAGTCTTTTTTTTTTCCTCTCTCATGCTGGAGAAAGTTTTTGTTGTGAATTAACATTTCAGACTGTTGACCCGACCCTGCTTTCAATAGTTTAAACCACTCATCAATGCCCTCATCCTATCCCACCCCATTGCCCCTCATTTCTCTTATGACCTCCATCCTCCCTTAGGCCACGTCAGTACCTATCAATCTTCTAGTCCGCTGCTTCATCTTCAGACCCTTGCCCTCCTTTCTTCGGTAATCTCCAAAGTTTGTACGCTTTGGTATGCAAGTCTTTGTCTTATTTTTTATCCCAATAGGAGTGATCATCTACAATATCTGTCCTTTTGTGATTGACTAATAGTATAATGTTCTTTCTCCAGGCCCATCAACATCTTAGAGTGTTTCATGGTTTGATCATGGTTTTTTAGTGACACGTAGTCTTCCGTTGTGCATCTATACCCAAGTTTTTTTATCCATTTTTCTACTGATGGGCATTTGGGCTATTTCCAACTTCTTGCTCTTGTGAACAGTGCAGGGATGAACAGGGGAGTACATATGTTTGCGTGGGTTATGGCTCTTCCTTGTTTAGGGTGACTATGTAGCAGAGGTCTTGCTGGAGCATTCAGGATTCCTGTCCCCAGTTACTTGAGGTAGTGCCATGTCGCTTTCCACGGTGGGTATACAAGCCCCACTTTAAACATGAGCAGTTAACCAAGGAATACCAGACAACTGAAGAAAGCTTCGAAGGCACAAGAGAACAAACTGAACAAGCTAAAAAGAGAAAGGAAACCTAGCTGAAGCAGAGTCATGTTGACAGTGGACTTGCAGCTCTTATTTCTGTCCTGGGAGAAACTCTTATTTCTGTCCTGTTTCTGTTAATAGAAAGTATTGTAGCCATGAAATAAGAACAAGATCGTATATTAGACAAAGAGGAAGTAAAGGAAGAGGAATGGAAGTGGCACAGGTAGGCAGCTGTATGAGACCAAACCAAACAGATTCACGCCATTGGACGGAGTTTGACGCAGAGGACAGAGCAGAGCCACTTCCTCTGGTTTCCGAAGATGTAAATCTGTATGGAGAAGATGTATTCATCTTTCGCCCACAGAGTGGCTGGTGGGTGTGAGCCACGGACCTCGTGGTTGGTTAGCATCCCAACATGTAAAAACACTTAAAAAAACTAAACAAGCAAGCAAGACAAACCAGCAAAACTCAATTAAAAAGCATGGAAATCCTGTAGAAAGAATTAAAAAGATTTTAAAAGAGAAAAGATTGTTTTAAATGTATAGGACCAACCCAGGAGATCTGACCTCAGAACAGTACAAGTTCCAGAGAAAACGTTTGGAAACAACTTTAACCAGTAACAGTGAGCACTCAGAGGACCAGACAGTTGTCATGAGATAGCATTTCTCTATCAAGTGAATCAGCACTCTGGAGAACACGACTGGTTCTGGCCCTTGCAGGGCCTGCTGTGGCAAGTGACTTTGAATGTCTTAACATACCAGCCAACAAGGAAGCTGTCAAAGACTATTGGTAAGGTCCTACCAGAAGGAGTCAGAAGCCAGTTTAAAGAGGCTTCCATTTATTAGTGTTCTAGTAAATTTTAATAATTTCCTGCTTCCCCAAAGATGAAAATTATATACATGCACCTATAAATTTATTATCCATTTTACTCATGTAAAAGATATATAGCATATACTTAATAATAAAATATACAATAGTACTTTAAATTCCATGTAGACAACTGATTATAATTTTATTTAATTCTGAAGCAATACACTTGACAATTTTGACATTATGCAAATTTAAATGGAATTTAAATTTAAGCCAAAATGTTTTCTACCTAAAGGAAACTTGCGCTGAATCCTTTGTAAACAGTCTCACAGATCCTCTAGTGAAATAAGTACTTACGTTCTAATTTCAGGTACGTTTTTTCGATGAACATCGATCTATACTCAAGAACATAAAACTGAAAACTCTCTTGCACTTTTAGTTTTCGCAAGCGAAGACACATGGTACTTTGTACTTAATAATTTAGTGTTAGTAATATTATAATAACATTACAGTTTCTTCACAGAAGACTACCTTGAAGACTATAAATTCCTTGGTTAGTATCCTGGACTTCTTTCAGATTTACTTTTTAGTAGAATCAAATTCACTTCTTCTTGCTTGAATAACCATTAGTGCTTGCTTTGTTTCTAAGGTGATCGTCTTTGAGTAGTCCTGCTGGTGCCTAAAATAAATGGCTATGAAAGGTAGAGGAAGGGGAAAACAAAGATTAATTGAGTTAAAATGCAATATCTTCAGCCAGATATTCGAACTTCTTTCTGCAGCGGTGCTTCTCCTGTCACGGGGACCTGGTTTTCTCCCATTAGCAAGGCAGACTGTTTACCCACTGCTCTCCTAGACGCCCCGTCCAGGAGCGCGCTCTTTGGAATTGGAGGAGACACTGGCAGAGTGCCTGCCCGGAGCAATGGGTACTCCCAGAGAGGAGGCCAGGTGGTGCCGGAAAGTCTTTGGACCGTTCAGGCAGACACTGGATAGCGCATTCTGTGGTGGACTGTCTGTCCCACGACCCTACTCAGGCTTGTCCTAAGGTTTTAAAAGGCATTTTGAGTTTATGTTGCTTGAATTCTTCATCCTATTTGTGGGTTATTTCATGAAAGGGTAATTGTGTTTTGATTTGAGGGAAATCATGACTTTTTTCTTTCACACGGGTATAAATATCATTCAAGGAAAGCTCTTAGCTTTCCCGTAGCTTTTTTACATGATTATTTACCTCGGTGTCTTAAGTGATGTTTTTGTTAAGGTTCAGAAAGAAAAAAAAAAAAAGGTAGGGGCAAATTAGAGAAGGTATGAAGCTGCTATTAACTTTCTAAATTCATTGGGGGAAATGCTGATTTTCAGCTCTTTTCAACATTTCTGAATTTTTTTCTCCCCATTAACTTTAGAGATTTCTTAGAAACGTTATCAGTTTGTCAGTGGAATTATTTTGGATAGGTCGGAGTAGGAAATAGTGGGGTTTGAGGCTTTATGAGGTTGACAGGTTACAAATAGGGTCTGAACGACTTTGGTAGCATATTAACAGTTGAGCTCTGTTTTGTTTCACAGGGGAATAGGCAATCCTATTACCGTCCCTTGTATCGCACAGTAAAACTTAGAACTGCTCTTTCAGAATAGTAGTTGACCTGACTGGTAAAAAAGAATCATACTGGTCTTTTCCAAAGAATGTTAATGCTTCATTCTGAAGCCATCGCTTTATAAATGGTCAAGAAATGAGTAATATTAAAAGCAAATCCTTATATTTTATGTAATTTAGACTTGGATTCTGGTTCTCTCGCTGGGTTGAATACATGTTCCCACCCCCATCCCACCACACCCCCCACTCATTGCTGTAGAATTTCATCCATGACCGTTGTTTATACCAGCTCTGCTCCTACTTGTCATTGGCAAGCTTGGTTTGTTCTCAGATATATATTTAATTCATTTTCTACTAGCTTTGGTCATTATTGATTAGTTAGGATGACTAGACTTCCTTATTCAAGTGGGGTACAAATCAGACCACTGAACCAGGAGTCAGGGGGAAAAAATTAACATTGATTCATAAATCCCTAACTTTGTCATGGTGAATGATTTCTTGGTTTGTTTATTAATTTAAGTTCTGCCATTTGATTTGTTTTGACTCTCAACAAAAGATACATCTCTTATTAACTAGAACTTCCTCTAAGATTAAAATATATAGCACACTTAAGAACAGTGTCCGGGACTTAGTCAAGTAACCATAGCTATGGAGCATCTGTCAATCATGTTAACATCCACAGTATCGTCATCAGCTCTCCTGATAAATTCTTGTTTTTTTCGATATTCAAAGATACGTATGTATTATTTAAGGAGCCCTGATGGTGTAGTGGTTATGCATTGGGCTACGATAGCCATAAGGTCAGCAGTTCGAAACTACCAGCCACTCCTTGGGAGAAAGATGGGGCTTTCTATTCCCATAAAGAGTTAGTGTCTTGAAAACCTCCTCGGGCAGTTCTACCTTGTTCTATAGTGTTTCTTTGAGTGGGCATTGACTGGCAGTGAGGTTGTTTGTTTATTTGTAATGACTACTCCGTTTTAGGGTATAGATATGTTATCTGTCCTTAACTACTTAATAAATGGAACCTTTAAAAAGTTCTCTTGGCCGTGGTGTACCACAAACTGAGAAAGTTTGGGGTCTTCTGGACCAGTCTGATCCTCATCAGCAACATACCCCCCAGGAAAAGGGGAAGAATAAAAAGAGACATATAAAACATTCAAGAGATTTAGGTAAAGGGTTAGATAAGAAACTGAGGTTTTTATCAACCCAAAGGATTTATCGAACTTTGGTTTAAATCTGTCATAGTTTAGTGAACTTTTCCCTAGAAGTTCTGTTTTAGAAATCATTTCTAGTCAGCAAGACTCACTGAATCTATATATATCTCCAGGTCACTACTGGACTCCTTCAGCCA
The DNA here is from genome assembly GCF_050624435.1 of Tenrec ecaudatus. NCBI lineage: Eukaryota > Metazoa > Chordata > Mammalia > Afrosoricida > Tenrecidae > Tenrec > Tenrec ecaudatus. The sequence goes on along the minus strand of NC_134535.1, from coordinate 157,816,098 downwards.
ATAGCGTGGTGGCTTTTGGAAGGGCTTTGTTCAGATTGAGCATTCATATTTTTGTCTCCAGGATAAGGCACTGCTAATAATGCCGGAATTCTGCAATTTAAGTATTCATTAACTTCTTAATATCATTATACACTCATTGATTTAAACACTTTTAATGATTTTAATACATTGGAGTTTTTAACCTTTATTGCCTAATCTTCAGCTAGCAGGAGTCTTTTCATATTTGTGTCTTATTTCCTTGGACTTAATCCTAGTGATCTTTGGTAGGTTTCTTACTGTCGGATATATTAAGATCTTCCAGATTCACAGAACATTTCTTACCCTAGAATTAACCATTTTTCAAAATAAAGCCTTGCTATTTTCTAAAACTGTTATAGAATTCTATATTGATGAAGTTTTCTTGTTTGTCTTATTTTTAGCTCTTTCCAAATATCCTTGTTTTTGACCTCTATTCTGATATCAAAGAAGGCAGTTGTTACTTATATCGTTCCATGTATGTAATGTGTTGTTTTTATTTTGGTTGCTTTGAAGACTGTTCTCTCTGGATTTCAACAATTTGACTATGATGTTCTAAGGTGTGATTTCCTTTATTTTTTTCCTCCTCCTGCTTAGAAGTTTCTGAGTGTCTTTAATCTGTATGTTTATGTTTGTTGCCAAATTAGAAACTTTCCGTCATTTATTTCTTCAGCCATCCTTTGCCCCTCCCTGCCCATTTTCTCATCTTCTGGCACTCCACGTACCATTAGCCCTTTGGAAATAGTGCCTTAGGTGGTTGATATTCTTTCTCCGTCTTTATCTTTTTGATCTCCAGATTTGATCATTTATATCGATCTGCCTTCAGGTTCCCTGACTTTTCTTGTCACCTTCAGTGTGCTACACATATAATTAAAAATTTTAGATATAATAGTTTTCATTTCTAGAGTTAGATTGTTATATGCATATTTTCAACATAGTAATAATAGCTCCTTTAAAATACTTAATCTTCTTAGATCAAGTCTTAAATGACTACAGTTTTTTTTGAAAAGAGTAAATCAGATTAACATGTTTTTTGACCTAATAATTGTGGATTATATTCTTAATATTATAAATAACTATAGGTTCTCTTATGTTCCACTGAAGCGTGTTGATCTTCTTTTTCCAAGTGTTGACTTTCTTTCAAAATGTGACTGCTTTTGCCTGCCTCTCAGTTCGCTCATGTAGCTGTTTCAGTATTTTGCCTAGAGATGCTAATTGTTATCTCTTTGAAGATTAGTCTGATGTGAGCTGGTGTGCCTTTACTGGAAAGGTAATTCTGATCACTGCTTTCGCTTTTAAAACTACAGCTCAGTTGCTGAGATACTTCTTGTCATTGGTTTAGGTTATTGTGTCTAGATCTTTTCTTCTTAAAACTCACTTGTTCTTTTCTTTTAGATATTCAATGAATCCCATTCCTCATCTTTAAAATCTAGTATAACGTAACAGAATATGCCTTGCATTGGCTTAAAAAAAAATCATTTTATTAAGGGCTCATACAACTCTTATCACAATCCATACATACATCAATTGTGTAAAGCACATTTGTATATTCATTGCCCTCATCATTCTCAAAACATTTGCTCTCCACTTAAGCCTCTGGCATCAGGTCCTCATTTTTCCCCTCCCTCCCAGCTTCTCCCTCCCTCCCTCATGAACCCTTGATAATTTATAAATTATTATTTTGTCATATCTTGCCTTGTCGGATGTCTCCCTTCACCTACTTTTCTGTTGTCCATCCCCCAGGGAGGAAGTCACATGTAGATCCTTGTAATCAGTTCCCCCTTTCCAACCCACTCCCTTCTACCCTCTCACTATCACCACTCACACCACTGGTCCTGAAGGGATCATCCGCCCTGGATTCCCTGTGTTTCCAGTTCCTATCTGTACCAGTGTACATCCTCTGGTCTAGCCAGACTTGCAAGGTAGAATTGGGATCATGATAGTGGAGGGGAGGAAGCGTTTAGGAACTAGAGGAACGTTGTATTTTTCATCGTTGCCACATCGCACCCTGACTAGCTCGTCTCCTCCCCGCATTGGCTTTATGTATTAGTTTTCTTAGGTATATTGTATCTTTTTTCAATATGTAGTTTTAAATCTTTAGAATTATCTTCTCTAATTATTGTTCTTAATATTTATTCTATTTTATTTTGGCTTTCTTTTTCAGGAATGTTTGTGAATCGTAGGTTGAGAACTATTTGCCTTTCATCAATACTTGTCAGTTGTCTTGAATTCTTAATGATTTTTCAATTTTGTTTTGATTTTAAACTTTTAACTTCTTTTTCCTTTTATTTTGCTTAAGGCAGTGATTCTCAACCTGTGGGTCGGGACCTCATTGGGGGGTCAAACGACCCTTTCATAGGGGTTGCCTAAGACCATCGGAAAACACGTAAATATTTCACAATATATTAGTACATATTGTTTGTGATTAATCACTATGCTTTAGTTATGTTTAATTATGTTCAATTTGTAACAATGAAACTATATCCTGCATATCAGATGTTTGCATGATGATTCATAATAGAAGCAAAATTACAGTGATGAAGTAGCAACAAAAATAATTTTATGGTTGGGGGTCACCACATCATAAGGAACTGTATGAAAGGGTCGCGGCATTAGGAAGGTTGAGAACCACTGCTTAAGGCATTGTGTTTATTTACTTAAAAATGTATAATCTTCTTTTCTAAAATGATTTTCTTATTTATAAGTATTTTGTTTTTCACCTTATTTCTATAATTGTGATTTACGATATTTTTTCATATTGAGTGCACTTTAAAAATACCTCTTATTTTGAAATAATACTGTTTTGGTTTTGCATTATGGCTCTTTATCATTCTTAATGGGTTGCCAATCTGCTTCTCTCTTACCCTTTTATCTTTTAGTAATTGTGTGTTTAAATGGATACTTTATAGATGATTACTTTGCTTAAATTCATTTTCCTGAACTTTTAGACAAAGCTGGGTTCAGATGGCTTTGTCACGCTCCCAGAGCTCCCCCTTTCGGTGTAACGATGTAGTGTTAAATGTGGGACGGCTTGCTTTCTGATGTTTTTTGGCAGCGTGCCTCGCTCCATACCTATGTGATCTTGTGGTTCTTTATCTCTGGTATCTTTGTTTAGCTCAAGTTGTATTCTCTTTCTAGGGTTTTTTTTTTCTTATTGTGGGGTCCTATTTTGGAAGGGTGTCCTAGAAGGGTCCGATTTGAGAGGTCGCAGAGGCTAGATGGCGCTGGAAGACACCATGCTGACGGAACGAAGTTAATCACAGGAGGACAAAGGCTGTGTGACCTCACGTATAGAAAAAGACAGGAAAAGGCAAAGTCTTACAAGTGGCTAGTAAGACCAGGAGGATTAGCAGTAATGGAAAGACTGCCTGGGTTGAGGATAGGATCGCATGGCCCAGTCCTCTAACTGCTGCCAATAAGGGGAACACCTGCATAAAGGTGAGTTGGCATAAGTGCTATCTGAAGGAAGGTCCAGAAGCACTGCTACAGAATTACAGAAACTACTAAGCCAAAACATAAAAATGTGGAGTATTCTCTTTCAACATATCCTCCATGTAGCCTATACATTTCCGAAGGTGATATTTTTAACTTTAACCTTTCCGTGAAGACTTCTGCACTCTTTAACTTACACTTAACACCATGTCTAAATGACCCCTTGGCATCACCGAGGGACACAAATTGTGTTCTTAAATGGCCCTGGAGTTTGGGGAACAAAAAAGAAGTCTGAAGGGACAAGATCAGGACCGTAGGCTAGCTATGGTTAGGCTCCGCAACAGAATTCTAATACGCCAGCCATTGCTGTCAGAAGAACGAGCAGGTGCATTGTCATGGGGGACCATTTTCCTGGGCACAGCTTGGCTGGCCTTTTTTCTTACCAATCCAATTTTTGATTTTCTTAACACTTCATCATAATAAACCCATGATCATTTTGTGCCTTCAAGACAATTGATCAAGTTTACCCCTTTGGGATCCCCAAGGACAGTCAACATAACATTCTCAGCTCATCTTTTCTTTGCCGCAGTTTTGATTGGATTTTTTAAAGTATCCTAAAGAGACAAAGAGGAGCCGTGGTGGCCCAGTGGATTACATGTTGGTCAACAGTTCAAAGCCACCAGCCTCTCTCTCTCTAGGAGAAAGACCAGGTTTTCTATTCCCACAGAGTTACAGTCTCAAAACCCCACAGGGGCAGTTAGTTCTACCCTGTCCTGTAAAGTCACTGTGAGTTGGAATTGACTTGATGGCAGTGAGTTTCTCTCTCTCTCTCTCCCTCCCACCCGCCCTCTCTCCTTTTTAAAGGAAACTAAGGGAAGTGGAATAGGGAGAGAACTGGTCTGCAGCCATCTGAATTGCAGTATCCTGTTTAAACACAGTTGTTTGGGAGACACCTGTACATGACTTGCTCCACTACCCGTGTGTTTGTAACAGTGATGGGCGAGGGACAGCCTATACCTCTCCCCTGGGATTGGCTCCTTAGTGTGGAGGGGTGGGGTCGGAGTTTTAAAGGTTCGTCTGATAACCTGTGTCGTGCCTCCACCACACCGCCGCCTTCGCTGTCTGGGCCTGGTGCGCTACGAGCTGGCCAGGCACAGACGGGGCCCTGTTCACCTGGAGCACCGAGGGAGGAGAGAGTCAGAGACCAGAGATGGCACAGCATTCGTGGCTGACTGCCTCATGAACAACTGCCTCTTTTGCCCGAGACTGTAGGGACTAGATAGTGCCCAGCTAGCTCTGCGATGGTACATGCCAGTCAACAAGTGCAGAGGAGAACGTGTTTCAAAGGCAGGGAACGCAGACAAGATTGTCAAATTCCATTGACTCCAGGCTTGCTGGATTAGCCATACAAGGTGTGTGGACGCCTGAAACTATCGCCCTGAGCTAAATGTGACACCACCAACCCAAAATAGCCCCTGAGGGCTTAAAAAGGAATAGTCATTTAATTTAACCACTATGCTCCTTAAGAACTATTTGTAAGGAGACAGATTAACAACACAGCCTGTTTGCACGCTGATGGGAGGATCTGGTTGGGTTCCTTAAGGCAACTGGATGTGGAACACGCGAGAGACTGTTCCTTTATTTTTTCTAAATTGTGTTTATTGAATTAAATGTAACATGGCAAAATGACTCCATAAATGTACAATTTTATGAGTTGTAACAAACTTGCATTGCTGCAACTACCACCACATCGAAACTGCTCCCCTCAGATTTATAATTTTTCATGGACAGAAGTAAAAGAAAAGTAGAAAGGTAAGTAGGTTAAGGATTTACCTTGAGTGGGCAGCTTCACTAGTTCAAATCAAAGCAAGATAGAAACGTATAGATTGAAACGGCCTCTCCTGTCACTCTTCCTTTCCATTCCGTTCCCGTTGGCTCCCGCAGGTCGTCACTGTCAGTAGTTTCTCACCTATCTCTTTAGTAGGTACTAGGAGGAGCCCTGGTGGCGGACTTTACACATCGAGCCGCTGACCCCAAGGTGAGTAGCTCAAAACCACTAGCCATTCCAAGGGAGAGAGGTGAGGCCTCTTCCTCCCGTGTGGAGTTAGTCTTGGACACCCACAGGGCCAGTTCTACCTTACCCTGCTGGGTCGCATGAGTCAAAATGGACTCGGTGGCTTTGTTTTGTTTTAGCTTTGTGCAAATAAAGCAACCACGAAAACATTTTATCTCTCCCTCCCATTTTACAAAAATGATGGTGCAGTGGTTATATGTTGAGCTGTGATCCTCATGGTTGTCAGTTCGAAATCACCAGCAGCTCCACTGGAGAAATACTGGGCTTTCTACTCCTGTAAATAGTTCTAGGCTTGGAAACCTACAGTGGGTTGCGATGAGTCAGCATTGACCCCATGGCAGTGAGGAAGTGAGGGAGTGAACATCGGCTGGCTATAGTACTGCCCCTTCCCTGGCATGAGGGTCATGGAAGTGATGAAAAGGAGCCCTGTAGCACTGTGGGCTGGTGCTAGGTGGATAACGGCAAGATTGACAGTTCAAATCCCCCAGCTGCCCTGTAAATATATAGTCTCCGAAACCCTATGTAGTGGTCCCTGAGTCAGAATCGACTGGATGGCAGTGGGGTTTGGGTGCACGTGTGCAGTCATGAAAGTGCCAAAATGTTCATAGCAATTTTGTTGGGCTCATAACATTAATTTAAAATGCTTCTTAGTTTTCTTGAGTCGGTAGATACTACTTTCATAATTAATATTTTTTCAAAAGTCAAATTGAGCTCTTTCCATAAACGTCTAGTCTGCCTGGTGGGGATGTCACAAGCAATACAATAAGCAAGCTGCGTTCTCCTTTCCTGGCACGTGGACTTGCGGGTAGCTCAACACACTCCAAGGCAGTCACCACAAAAGAAGACAGGAGAAGGTCGGTCCCAAACCAAATCAGTTGCCACTGAGGGGATTCCAACTCATGGGAGCCCTGCGGGCAGAGCAGACCTGTCCCATGCCGTGCCCAAGGCGCTCGTCTGTATGGGCAGGGTTTCGTTCTCGTGTGCGCAACAACAAACCGACAAAGAAAGGAGGCTACCGCACCTTTCTCCCACCGAGCCGCTGGTGCATTCAAACCGCTGGCCTCTGGACTAGCTGCCAAGTACTGTGCTCTGCGCCACGGTGGTTCCTCCCATTGTGGTAAGTGCTGCGCATGTAGAGAACGGGGTGGTGGCTAGGGGGATAGTGGGGTATGGTAGATTCCATGGTCAGTGAACCCCTTCTAAAGGGGGCCTTGAAATTACCTCAGGGATGACAAAGAGCCAGTCATGAAGGTAGGGAAGTATATGTGTGCTAGACCAAGAAGGAGTCGTGCATAGTTTCAAAGCCAGTTTAAATGCAAGCTTTCCAAGATACAGACGTAAGAGCAGCATGTCTGGAACCTACCGCGTGGGAGAGAGAGCATCAGATGGGGCCGAGGTCAGTTCTCATCTGGTCACAGGCAGAGGAATGGCTAATGGGAAACCAGTGAAAACATGAGCGTCATTAGAAAGATAACAGTTGAAGGGTTCGTCTGTCCTAGATTCCCTGTGCCTCCAGATCCCCACTGCACCGCTGTACATCCTCTGGTACAACCAGGTCCGCAAGGCAAGGTAGGATTGGGGTCATGATGGTTGGGAGGGGAGGAAGCGTTCAGGAACTAGAGGAAGGTTTTGAGTTTCATTGTTGTTACACTGAACCCTGTGTGGCCCATCTCCTCCTCACTACCCCTCTGGAAGGGGTGTTCAGCTCTCTACAGGTGGGCATTGGGTCCCCATCATGCACTCCCCCTCTTTCACGGTGACGTGATTCTCACCACCACCCCATCTTTGATATTGGAGACCTGGTCTCCTCTGTCCTTCATGGTCACCTATGTTGGTGTGCTGCTTCCGTGTGGGCTCGGTTGCTTCTGGGCTAGATGGCCGCTTGTTTGCTTTCAAGCCTTTAAGTCCCCAGACGCTATATCTCTCAGTAGCCGGGCACCATCCGCCTTCTTCACCACACTTGCTTATGCACACTTTCGTCTTCAGCCATTATGTGAGGAAGGTGATCACACAATGATTGTTTTTGTTCCTTTGTATCTGCTACACCAGCGGTGGGAGTGGCGACACCAGGAGGGAAGAGCATGTAGAAAGGGAGAACCGATCTCGGAGATCTATGTGTAACCTCCTCTCTGGGAGATTGTCAAGGGGGAGGTGGGTGAGGGGAGACGCCGGGGAGTGTAAGATAAGATATAATAATTATTTATAAACTATCAAGGGACCAGGGGTGGGATCGGGGAGGGAGGGGGATGGGGGGAAAAAAGGGAAAACGAGCTGATTCCAGGAACCCAAGTGGAAGGTGAATTATGAGAGTGACGAGTGCAACGAATGTATAAGGGTGCTTTGCTCATGTGATGTATGTACAGATTGTGATAAGAGCCTTATGAGCCCCAATAAAAAGATTAAATAAAAAAAGAAAGATAACAGTATAGAAAAAGCTAAAGCAAGCAGATAAGTCGAAAGAGAACCCACAAAGCCGACTAAGCCACACGTTTCACGGAAACACTTCAGGTTAAATGCATCAAGTTGCTGTGTAGGTTGAAGGTGAAAATGAAGTTGAGTAAATTTTACGGTGCGAGCTAACATGCAATCTCTCTGAAACGATAGCCCAAACTTAGAAGATATTTTACATTTTAGTTGACTATACAGCTGAAATCCCAAATGGAGAGAAGGAGTTTTTAAAGAGGCGATTTCTAGTATGCACTTAAGAACCAGTTTGGACTAAGAATTCATACTTAGTCAATTAATGAGTTGTACAGCTCATTCTGGGCCTTCAGGAAATCCAGTATTTAAAATGGAGCTCAACAACACATTTCCTGCGCCTCATAAACATTCTACCTAGCCACATAGTGTGCGTGTAACCAGTACCAGATCCACAGTGAATTAGAAGATACAGCACATTGAGGAGGATAATGATCGTTCAGTTCATTTAAAAAATGGATTACTAGTTTAAGCACAGCTTTGAATAGGAAAGAGATTGATTTGTTAGCAAAACAAACATTGAGATTTGTATCATGTTGCGTTACCGGTGCGATTTCCTGGAATAGGCAGCGTAAACAGCATCCTCCAGCAACAGTGAGAACAGTAAGACAATAGCATCCTTACCGTTCATGTGGAGAAGCAGTCGGACATAACAGCTGTCACCTCTTTGGGTTTGAATTTTGGAGTAATTCTTTAGCAGCAGTATTTCATTAGTCAAGTTGCTTAAACTTTCCAGTCTCCTCATCCTAAACTTCCTCTTACTAGTGTGTGCCTCACTGGGTAGGATGACGATCTGTATAATGTTTTTAGCACGATGTCCAGCACCTAGAAAGCCCTGAGCAAACAGTAACAATGCGACTAGAATAATTATTGTAATCTTAGTTTTTTATTCATCACCCCAAATGACAGGTATTAATACCTCATTTTCAGAAGAAAAATGGAATAATCAGACCTTTCTTCAGGCACACAGTTAGTAAATACAGAGGCCGAATTTAAAGCTGGGTTAATTTGACTCCAGCATTCATGCTTTTTTGATCATGATTCCAGGTGTTCCATTTGTTGACATCAAATGTAATAATCAGCTATGCGACCCTCCCTGAATTGACACATTACTTTCAGGATCAACTCCCTTCTGCCCTCCCACTGCCCTTGGAATACATGGATACACTTTAGTCTCTCTACATTTGTTTCCCTCTCTTTTTTTATGTGTAAGTAAAGTTGTATAGTGTTTATTCTTTTGTGACCTATTTCCCGCAGCACAATCTCATCCAGCTCTATTCACATTGTAGCATCTATCAAGACTTCGTTTCTCTTACTGGATTGGCTGAGTAGTATTCCGTCGTAAACATGCACTACAGTGTGTTTATCTCTTCATCTTTTGGTGGCACTTGGATGGTCCCCACCTTTTGGCCCCAGTGAAGAGCGCTGCTATGAACACGAGCGGACAGTCACTGTTGAGTCTCTGCTTTGGAGTCTTTTGCGTTATCATTCTTTTTGGAGGGGTCTTTTCCAAAGCGAGTGGTGAAAAATGGTTGGGTTTTAGATGCCTTTGTTTACCAGTGGGGTTTGCGATCCAGCGAGTGTAATCACCAGACAGTTCTTCATGGCCTGAGTTTGGGAGTTTACCGAAGTCCGTTCACCGTGGCCAACCTGATATTTGAAACACCGGGGCATCGTAGCATGCCCGTCTCCACGGCGTAGCAGCCTGCTAGCCTATCAGGGTGGGGGGTTCTTGTGAATAAGAAATAATCACAGTCGGATTCAAGAACAGCTCATTGCATCCTTTCCTTATAATCCCCCGTGCCCTTTTTAAAGCTGAAGTTCTGCCGGTCCTTGTGCTATGAACTGTTGTACATGAGAAACCAATCCTGCCTTTTTAGGGCACACATCTGTGAACTTTTTAATTTTAATTTTACTTCTGTTGTAAATCTTTACTGCTTTCGTGGGAATTTCATTTCTTCTTTTTTCTTCCTATGGCCAATTTGAGTATATTTATTGGACAATAATTGGGTAATTGTCTAGTAAAAGTTACTTTGTGGCGGTTCATTATAAGATACTGTTTCATTATACAAATTCTAATGACGTCCACTGTAAAATCAGAACTGTAACTTGTGCAGAGTGAGAATGGTGGCTTTCCACTGAAGAAGAGTCAGAATGGCAGCCTGCTTAATCTATCAACAAAACTATTCTCACTGAACAGAGCTTAGCCCCTAAGTGGCAGCAGACCTTGACACGTTCTGCTTTGGTTTCTCCTTCCAACGCCCTCCCTCCGTGGAGCCTCTCAGCAACTCCACCTCATTCTTCCCTGACCACTGGTGCAGCTTGTTCACCATCCTGGCCTCCTATTCCTCTTGATGGTCAATGGTTGGAAGAATGAATTCTTGATATTACCCTTCTTGAAATGGAAAGTTTGATATTAGGTGAAGGCAGCTGGTTTCCTATGCAATCATGAGGTCCTTGCATTAGTAAAACATTCTCCTGTAACTTAGATGATCTGTATCTGTGAGAGGAGTAATGTGTTTATGTCTAAGGAAAAACAGCAGGGACTCGGCTTTAGTTCTAGGCATAGAGAATAGCTTATTTTTGCCAGAGACCAACAAACACAAAGGTCAGTTGTTTAATAAAATGTTTTTTTTCTGTCTTAAATTTCACTTACTTTAAAAAAGTCCTCTCTCTCAAAAGACTCAAGGATTTCTAAGTAAATGTAGCGTTAAGTCTCGAATTGTGATTCCTTATGAGTTAGACATTATGTAGAGTTCTTCCTTCCTTCAAGGAACTGAATTGATAATGATGGTGCAAATCATCATTGCTTTCTTACAGAAATACTTACTGATTTGAAGAAAGGGTTGCTGGGTAGAAAAAATAAGCTGGAGATATAACGTTTCTCCCAAGTCTACACTGATGACAAATAACTATTGCTATTTTGACATTGTGGTATAATATGCATGCTGGGGTGGGAATGAGATAAAAATATGCATGTTTAATGAAGAGTTTCATTTCTTTTACTACATATGTGTATCTTAGATTAATAAATGCCATTGGTGAATTATCCAAGTACTTACATATTTATTTATAACTAAAAACTACAGTGCCATTAAAAAACAACAACTCACTGCCATCAAGTCATTGCTCAACTCATAGCAACCCCATACGACGGGGTAGAACTGTCTCTGTGAGTTTCCGAGACTGGAACTCTTTACGGGAGTAGAAAGCCTCTCCTTTCTCCCGCGATTGTGCTGTAGTAATGGTTAATTTTAGCCAGGTAGTTAGTTGGATTTAGCCAGGTAGTTAGTTGAATTTCAAGTTAGTTTAAAACTAGAACTCATTAGGAGTGTTTCATATGTCAGGAGAAATAATGATTTATATTTAGAGCATCAAGAAAAATTTCATTATTTATATCAATAAAAGGCTGCAACATTTCCAGTGTTAACAGGAGCTGTTCTTGGCTTCATGGTGGTCATTTTCCTTGCAGTGTTCTAAATTTACCAGTAGAGGGCACTGTTGTAACACGATGAAACTTCTGAACGTTGATTCACTGGTTCCTGGGGCAGCCTTTGCACTTTGGAAAGTGTTTTTAAAAGCAGTGTTCTCTGTGTAATTAAAATCAGTCCCTGTATAATTAGCAATGGAGCCTTATTCTTTGTGACAGAGTGTGTGGATGACGTTATTTTTTAAGAGTCTGTGCTGATCTATAGCCAGTGCCAAAAATTGTCACCTACTAAAAATGTAGTAAGTTGTATTGCTGTCACTAAGCAGTATTGAAGATGGAAATATGTAAAATTGCAATATATTTCATTTAGGTGCTCTGAACAAATTATTTGATAGGGAACATTTAAAATCCCAGTTCTACGTGGAGAAATTGCAGAGTTAATGTACCATAATAACAATAACTTGTTTTCAGGTGCCCCGAATAACACAGAGGGCAAGCAATTCTTGCAAGACTTAAAAGAAAATATATCTGCATTAGTGTACTGTTGAACAAAACCACCAGTCTTCTTAGCAATTCTCTGTATAATTTCTTTTTCATGCCTCCTTAAAGTCATACCTGTAAGTACCTAACTACTACAATAGTAAATGTTAAAGCATAATTAGAAGTGCACCTCTTCCTTAGAGGAGCAGAAATGTTAGGTAAAATAACAGCAGGTGAGTTCACTGCCTGGGTGCCATGGGAAATGTGTGGAGACAGAGGTTAGAGAGAATGCAAACCCCAAGTTGAAGCGGCCAGCAGTACAAGGGGGCTTCAAGCAGTTCCTGGAGAAATGGAATTAAGAGATTATGGAATTTTTCCATGAACTTTTGTAGCACCCTCATGATTCATGAAGTATACTTTTCCCTGTAAATTTCAGTCTCCATAAGTGGTTAAAAACAAATCTTACTTCTAATTATATCAGAGATTATTGATTATATAATTTTCTTTAAAGTAAAAAAATACAAGTAATAATTTAGTGTATTTGAAATTAATTTTTTGCTCTAAAATAAAATTTGTAAAAGAAAGTTAATAGTTTGTTTAAATCTTTCATTGGTAGCCTTTGTGAAATAAAGGCATTAATGCATTTTTAAAGTTTAAAAACTAAAACGATATGAAATAGTTCAAGATCCAGTCAGCGCTGTCAAGATTGTTTATTTAATCTCAAAACAGGCCTTTCTGCTAAAAACTGGAGAAGGGCTGGGGTTGGCTGACTGCGTGCAGACGGACTTGCTGGGAAAGACGGGTGGGCACTCTAACATTGACTTTGCTCTGACAGCAAAAAAGTCCAGGTAGAATTTGCAAGCCGAGCATAATCATTAAGGCAGCTACCAAGTGAATTCTGAAAAACATTTAAATCGCCGAAGTCACTGCTTGAAAACGCGGTAGGGTAAATTTTAGACTATTTCAGTGGAGTCAGAGTAATTTTAAAGCACCTTAAGAAAGCTCTATGTAATGTTGGTTGAGTTTCTCAGATACTACAGATGTCCCCAAAGGAAGGTCTTCAAGTTCTTCTTTCCCCCTCCCCCACTGTCTCCGTTCTTAAATTAGCCCCGGGACGCCTCTGCCTCTGAGCACAGGCCAGGGTGCCCTGAACCACCTGGAGCAGGAGAAGGCCCAGAGACCGGTTTGATTGCCTGGTTAAAATATGTTCACTTGACTAGGGAAAATACTTAGTGCTGTTTATCTCTGGATAGGGACCCAGTGTTTTCTCATGTCTATGACCGCAATGAGAAGGCACTGGGCTCATGTTGCTGAAGCACTGGTATTGAGAACCTAGAGTTCCGTGTATCACGCAGGGCACTATTATCTCTCTTTTCCCCCTGGAGGGGCCCCACGGGTTTCAGTGTAGGCAATTTGTGTGCGACAAGGTCAAGATAAGTTTTATCTCCACAGATAAGTCAAGTGCTTTAAGATCAATAAGTAATAGTAAAATGCACTGAAAATAGTATTGCTGAGCTCTTAATGAATATTTAAAGCTGGTAAGCTTGTCATAAGATGCCTCTTACTGTTTTTATTTACTTGAGTGAAGCCTAGAAGTGCAATTAATACCTCTCTATAAGGTATTCTACGGATACCTTGTAGAAGAGAAAAATAAATTAGGCACAGATTAAAATAAGGCTTTTCTGGGGAAATCTAACTGCTCTAGCTCTAAAGCTGTACTGACAAAGTTTTAGAGTTTTTGTGTTAAAGGACCGCAGTATAATATGTAAATGACAAATGTTACTCAACTTTCCCTGTTAGAATAATCATTTTATGATGCCTAGGTGTGGCTTACCCCGTGAGCTTTCCCACATAAATCAGACTTCTGGTGCTCAGTTGAGAGATGGGAATAAAGAGACCTCATAGATACCAAGAGATGATGGTCGCTATTTTATCATTTTAGAATTTTTGTTCTAAGTATACAAATCATCTCTATACTTTAAAGCAAAATGCATCTAAACGTGTGTTGATTTAGAAAGAAAACTTTTATGGCATACATTTATGGATATATATATAAGAGGCTACATACTCTAAAAGGAAATACCTTGTCTGAACTTTTTTAGTTAATTTTCTGTGAGGAATGTGACCCTGAGCAGTGTTAGAAGAAATGTTGATTGAGTTCAAGTGCTTTCTAGAACAGATTACATGAATTTTACCCCTACAGATAATTCTCCTGTAAACATCACCAACTGTTGGAAACACATATGGTAAAGAAATTATGTACTCCATAAAAGAAAAAATAAGAAATTATGTACTGAGTTTAACTTCTCTTTCCTTTTCAGGATTGTTAATTAACAGAAAGCCTTTCTAAATTTGTCTGTTTATGTAGTTTGAAATTATGCTGTGTTTGTTTCTGTTTGTGCTTATTTATTGTCCAAAATATAATTTCCCTTTGAAACTCATTTCAAATATACTAGTTTTTAGGTTTTCCTTGTTTTAAATAAAGTTTATCTTGGCTGTTAATTAAAATAAAGAGGCCGAAACCAGTCTTCAGTTTGATTGTAGGTGTTATCAGCGATTACTTATGTGATGGTAAATAATCTACGCCATTGCTGTCATTATTATGCCCCTCTGTTATTTTTCCCCTCTCCCCATACCATATATTGTTACTTTTATGTAATCCTTTGAATTAAAGTTAATATAAACATTCGGGGTTTCTGGAAATTGTAATCGTTTTCTTGGAAAGTTACTATAAATTATAGTCACTGAGCCTTACATTTATTTATTAATCTTTGTAATATGGGTCCACATTTCGCTTTCTGGCTGAAGAATGACAGGTTTTCCTCCACATTAGGTCAGTTTCTTTTATTGCTGGATTGGATTAGTCTATGGTCTAAGGAAGAGAAAACCAAACGGCAAGGGGGAAGGCTGGAAAGAGCCCACTAACAGACAGACACTATTCTTCTAGAGTAAGCAGGCATGAAAGATGTTGCTGGTCTCCAGTGAAAAGTAGTATGAAATTGAAGTTGACTTTTTCTTCAAAAGTTAACTTTGTAGGCAGTCCTACTGCAATATTAGGAAAATTAGAGCTTTAAATATAGAACAATGGTTCTTTTAAAATATATCTAGTGTAGTGAATTTAACCCCCAAGCTCTCTGGTGTCCATTTACTCAAAAAAAGAAAGCGAAAAAGGAGAAATCCTTATCTAGCAAGGGAAGAGTACCATTGCAAACAAGTGGCAAGTCTTCACTCCTTAGAGCACATTTTAATTCTGTTTTTAATCAGCAAGGCAATAAAAGCAAACTTGGCTGTCAAAATCAAGCACATTTAAAAGTATTCTCCCCCTCCCCCTTTTCTTCCTACAAGACTAATTTCACTGATGGAAAATAATCAAACACTGAACCAGTGGTAGCAATTTCATTTTACCATTAAACTTACAATTTATATTTACTAAAAAAATTGTTTTCTTTTACATCATAGAGATACCGAATGATTAAAATAAGAAATCTTACATGCAGATATATTGTTTGTGAAATACTTTCTATTTTTCTTGTTGCTCCTGAATAGTCATAAAATAGAAAATTCTAATAAGAGAAATATGCGACTAATATTGTTTAGGGTTCATCTCAAAAAAATTTTTTTAATTTAAAAAGAAATTGTTGATTGAAAATAAAACTTTAGGATTAAGTTTCTCCATAATTCAGGCTATAGATCTTAACATCTCTATATTTAATTATAAACTACTATATAGAAATCTTCCATTTTGATTGAAATGGCCCCTGCATAGTTATTTTAAAAATAAAATTTTTTTGTATTGGTTTAAAAATAATTAAATTAAAAAGAGCCATGTCCTGGAGCTCTTCTCAGCAGGGAGTTTATTGTCTGCATCAGAGAAGGGAGGAGCAGTCCCTGTGACGTATTCATATGTGAGAGGCTAGATATTAAATCAAGGGCCTTCACTGTTATGGCACATTTTACATATTTATCTTTAATCAGCTTGTGTGAAAATGGTTACTTGGTCCTAAAGGTCCTGGAAGAGCTTTGTTTTAATTGTCTTTATCTCTCGGAGCAGAGCCAACATCTGTTATTGCTACCGAGATCTTCCTGTGTGCTTTACATTTCTTGCTGTCTTTTAAAACTACTTTTTCCTACTCCTCCGAATGGATTGCTTAAACTTTAGGAAGTGCATGATTCTTCCTCCAGACTTTTTTCTTGTACTGGAAATAGAACAATGCTAAACCTATCACTTTTACTTTGATTTGCTTCCTTTATCTGTAGCAAATCTAAATAAAACTGTCATCCTGATTTTCAAATCTCTCTTAGAACTTTCTTTACCCAAATTACTCACTTTCCTATTTGCTCACTACCTTTTTATTTTTTTCAAATGGAGATCCCAAATCTAAAGTTTATTTTTACCCACTCTGTTACTGTCCCTTTTTAGGTTTTTAAAGCAGTTTTACTTTGTAGCAAATTACTGGTTATTCTTTTTTTTGTAACCACAGATTAACTTGAGAATCCCTTAAGTGAGGAAAGCTGCCAGTCTCTGAGAGCCATGGTTTAGGAGCTAATACTGATTTTATAATTTTAAAAAGCCTCCTGAATTTTATCTTTGGACAGCATTGCTAGGATGGAAGTGGTGGGAGTGGGGGCTTGATGGATACTTTGGAGGATTTTTTTCTTTTATTGTTTCCCCCCCCTTTTAATGCACTTCATATATTTATTTTCTTAATATTTTTAAAGCTTTAAGTAAAACACATCAGTACCCCTTTCCAGCTCAAACATGTCAGGGAGGGGGGAAATGAGCAGCAGATATTAAGGGCTCAAGTAGAAGGCAAATGTTTTGAGAATGGTGATGGCAACAAATGTACATATGTTTCTTGACACAATGGATGGATGTATGGATTGTGATAAGAATTGTACAAGCCCCCAATATAATTATTTAAAAGAAAATATCAGCAAATGATAAGGGAAAATAGTTTTTCATTATTTTGATCAGTTTTTAGGACACAGAAAATTAGTGATAAAAAATAAATATCTAAATCCTAAGTATTTGGTATATGCATAAAAATTAAATGAGAATATTGCACAATATATTACAATTTTTAAATACTATTTTTTACTGTTTTTAAAATGGTATTGAAAACATCTTCCCCAAATATCTAAAACATAATTTCCACATTTACATTTAATGATCAAATACTGTCTTTATAAGGTTAAAAAATCCTGTAATATTATTGTGTATTATTATTAATTTATAGTTGTAGAATATAAGAATTTTAGACCTAAAAGTGACTAAGATAAAATACCAAATCCAACTCATCACCTTTGAATCCATTCTAACTGTTGTCACTGCTGATGAGTCACTTCTGACTCACAGGGACCCCATGGGCAGAGTAAAATTGCCCTGTGCTGTTTCCAAGGCTGTGAATCTATGCAGGAGCGCAAAACCTCATCTTTGAATCCATGGCAGAGTAGCTGGTGGATTTGAACTACCAACCTTTCGGTTTGAAGCCCAACATATTACCCACTCTTCCAGCTCTTAATGGGCCGGGTGGGACGGCAGAATTGTCGCACTGGGTTTCCGGGGTGTCACCTTTGCAGAGGCAGCCTGCCGCATCTTTTCCTCTTGGAGCAGCTGGTGGGGTCTAGCTGTTCAGTTAGCTCAGCGCTCCACCAGGGAACCACCAGAACTCTTAATATTGCAAAGGTCAGTGGTTAAAAGCCCTGCCACACGTGGTCCATGGAAAAAGTGGAGACTGCTTTCATGAAGACATAGTCTCAGAAATCTCGACAGAGGGTTACTGTGAGTTGGCATGGCAGTCAGTTTGGAGTTTTGTTTTTATTTTTCAAATAAGGTAACTGGGGCTCACAGAATGAAGTGGTTTGATCCAAATCCTAGAAACTAGTTAGTAGAAACACCCCAAGTGTCCATCAGTAGTTGAACGGGTTAACAAAATGTAGTATATACAATGGGATATTATTTTCCCATAAAGAGAAACAAAGTTCTGATAGAATCTGTAGCTTGTATAAACCTTGAAGACATTGTTAGGTGAAATAAGCCAGATACAAAAGGATGAGTATTATATGATCCCATTTATATGAAATATCTCAAATAGGCAACACCAGAGAAACAGAAAGTAGGTGGGAGGTTATCAGGGACCGGGGGTGGGGTGGGGTGGGGTGTGTGTGTGTGTGTGTGTGTCTATTTCTTAATGATTACATTATGAATAACAGTAACTCTAAAATACATTTGAACTAGTGCTTCTGTCACAGTTTCCTTCGTGGCCGATATTGTTATATCCTATTTGGCCTTTGATCAATAAACACTTATGAGCCCATAATATGTGCTGTGAGTATACAAAAACATAGGTCACAGATAATGTGAGTACATCTGACCTTGTTTCGTAATTATTGTAGAACACTTTCTAAAATAATACAAGATAATTATTTGGATTTACCCAGAACAGATCCCGATTTTGAGATCCTAAAATTCTAGGTGGCTTCTTTTTTGTTTACTAATAAATCATTTTACTAGGGGCTTTTTTAGCTCGTATAGCAACAACCCAGACATCCGTTGGGTCAAGCACATTTGTACGTATGTTGCCATCATCATTTCCAAAACATTTTCCTTCTACTTGAGCCCTTGGTATCTGCTCCTCTTTTTTCTCCCTCCCTCCCCCTCTCACCCTCATGAGCCCTTGATAAATTATAAATTATTTTCATATCTTATACCAGCCGCTGTCTCCCTTCACCCACATTTCTGTTTTGCTTCACGGGGGGGGGGGGGTCGCTAAATGTCGATCAGTGGCCTTCCCCCTCTTGGTATCGCTACTCCCTTTATTATACCTGAGGAGTTTATCTGTCCTGGATTCCATGTGTCCAGAGCTCTTCTTATCTTTACCGGTGTACATGCTCTGATCTAGGTGGATCTGCAAGGCAGAACTGGGGTCATGATAGTGGGGTGGGGTGGGGTGGGGGAAACATTAAAGAAACAGAGGAATGTTGTTGTTTTGTTGGCGGGTGGCTTTAAAAAAAAGAATTTAAAACGACACCCAACCTGATTCAAACAAGATTTAGCAATGAAAACAGTGATTTCCAACTGCACCCTTTGAGAAGACGGTTTGGGAGGAAATTGAGCGGTGACGGGGAAGAACATATGGGCGGGGACTGAGGAAGGTTCTTTCTCTTGATCTGGGTATGCTCCGTTTGTGAGTATTTCTCCAAGTGTACACTAATGATTACATGACCTTCTGTGTCTTTTTATTTCCTTTCATGAAAAGCTCCTTAACATTCCGTATATAGCTTTGGAATGTAACCAAACCCACTACCATGAAGCCAGGTAGTTTATGACGGCCCTGTGCTAACTCCTTAATGAGGAATTCATGGACTACGAGCTGTGTACTAAGCCCATATCCTGTGGATACACAATAATTTACCTGATACTCACTGCCACTAGCCACTTAAGTTGTTTCCAATATGATTCTTAGATGCCATTTTAAAGCTAAAAACGTATAATTTTATGAAATGTTTAATATCCCTTCTGTTTGGAGTTTTGTTTTTGTCTTTGAAAGCCCATTTTTAAATAGTAAAATAGTAAATATTAAAATATTTATCTTCAGTTGTATTTTTGGTTTAAAATGACATAATTAAATTTATGGTAGATAATTAATCACAAACTATGAATTATACATTATTAATGAAATGTAATTTTGGATTTCAATTGGAAACATACTAGCACATACTTCATCATATATTTTACATGATTTTGAAGTTAGTCTTACTTTATTATGCATGAAATTATATATTTGTCACAATATTAAAATAAACAGCAACAAAAAGTAGCTGTATTATTTGGAAATAAAATGGTGTTATTTTATAAAATCCCTCTTAAATGTGTAATATCAACAAACCCCAAAATGGGTTTCTAAAAGTGTAGACTTTTCCATTTAATGTAAGTTTTTGTATTGTTAATAACATCTTTTATCTGTTGTTGTTGTTATTAGGAATACTTAGCAAAAAACACCCCAAGTCAAGTTTGTGCGTGCTCAATTTGGTGTGATCGATTACGTTGTTTGAGTTGTGCAACTCGCACCCCCTCTTTTTCTGAGTTGTTCCTCCCTTATTAGCATAGACTCACTGCCACCTGTTCCTATCTATCTGTTTCATTGCTGTTGTCACTTAATCCCATGCCACTAAAGCAACAATGACGACAAAGACACAAGGGACAAGGAACAGCCCCTGTGGGTTTCTGAGACTGAAAACCTTCACAGGGGGAGACAGCCTCCTCCTTTTCTCTTGGAATAGCTGGGGGTTTCAAACTAGTGACCTTGTGGTTAGCCACCCAGTGAGTAGCTCCACTGGGACTCTTCATTGAGCTCTCGTAAGCGAGATCTGTAAAAAGCATCGTAATGTTCAAGACAGATATTCTTTATTAGTTAAGCTACACTGGTTTCGTTTTACAAAGACACCAGGGAATATTTTTGGTTTGAAGCTTAAAGATTATTTTAGGGCAGTAGGTTTGGGGGTTCATGCAGCTCCTGTGACTCCACACCATTGAGCTGGTTCTGACCCATAGCGACCCTAAACACAGCAGAATTAAACACTGCCTAGTAAAGAAACACTGCACCATCCTCATTCGCCCCTGTGCGTGAGCCCATTGCTGCCCCCAATGTGCCCATCCCTCTTGTCAAGTATCTTGTTTTTCACTGTTCCTCCACTTTACCAGCTTGATGTCCTTTCCAGGGACTGGTCTCTCTTGATAACATGTCCAAAGTACCATGAGACAGTCTCACCATCTGTGTTTCTAAGGAGCATTGTCACTCGGCCTCTTCAAAGACAGATGTGTGTTCTCTCGGCAGTCCGTGCTATGGGCAGCATTCTTTGCCAATACCTTCATTCACATGCATCGGTTCTTCAGTCTTCCTTAGTCAGTGTCCACTGAATGCATGCACAGGAGGCGATTGAAAGTAGCACGGCTCCCTCAGGCACACCTTAGTCTTCAGAATCACACCCTGGCTTGAGAACACTTTAAATAGCTTTTGTGCAGCAGATTTACCCAGTGCAATGTGGTGTTGGATCTCCTGACTGCTGCTTCCATGAGCATTGACCCCAGCATGACGAGAAATCCTTGGCGACTTCCATCTTTTCTGTTTATCAAGATGTCACCTATTGGTCCATTGTGAGAACTTTGGTTTTTTTAGCATTGAGTTGTAGTCCATATTTTAAAATGTAAAAGTCTAATATTTTAAATTCTGCTCTGCCTTTCCTTCCTTTTGATCAGGATTCGTTTATAGAGTATTTGATCCAAATGTTCAGTAAGTAGCTGGGTACCATCCAGTTTCAGTGACATCGCAGAGGAGGCAGTTGTTCACGGAGGCCAGACATTTCATATTTGCTCCTTGATCCTTCCTCTGCTCCTCCAGGTGAATGGGGACCGATTGCTGGGGCTTCTCTAGCACCTGCAAGCTCTGATGGCTATTTCCAGCACCACACAACAAAGTCTTCGAAGCTATGCATAAGGTTTTCAGTGGCTGTGTCCTCTGAAGTGCGGAAGCAAGTCTTTCTTCGCTGTCTGTTCTGAGTGTGGAAGCTTTGCTGAATCCGGTTCATTTTAGGTATCCTGCTAATATTGGAAATCCCCGGGACGTCGTTTCCAGCGTCACAGCTACACAGAAGCCGCCCCAAACTGACAGACGCGATAGTTTGACACCATGGTTGCATCAGTGGACTCAGGCATAGGAACAATTGTGAAGAGGCATAGGGTCACTGTGAGTCTGAGTCAATTCAATGCCACCCAATGACAACAACAACAACAACAACAACAACAACAGTGAACGAGGAGGTCGAATAGAAGCACTACACACGTTGTTAGGCCAATTGACTGGGAGGCCCTATGACACCCTGACCCTGAACCTTCAAACTAGCGAACCAAATCCCAGGAGATGTTTGGTTATGCACAAGTAGTCTCAGCAGCTAGATTTTTTTCAATTGTAAATTTGTCTATCACGCAACGCTTGCCAGTTCAACCTTTTATAAGTTTACAGTTTACTGACAGCACTTAACGTTAATTGGCTTTCTTACATGAAAGATGTTTTCAGGATATTTAATTTTCTTTCTCAACCCATTAGATAACTCACTTTGTCTATCTCGTGGACCATAGTTGTTTTCTAGCCTGGCTTTATATTATTTTGATTTTGGCTTTTTCCCCTTAAATCTTATCAATTAAAAGATAATGATGCATGTCAAGAAAATACTCACTTGGATTTTAAAAAGTAATTCATTATATTTAGGCAAATTAAACCTTAATTTAGAAGACTGGCTTCATCTGAAATATCTTTGCACATCTGAGGACAAATAAATGAACATCAGTATATACTCATCAGTCATAAAGCTTAACATTGAGATAATGATCTACAGGGAGTCAGTGGGTGTGATAAGCTAAAGATACATATTTTATACTGGCTGGTAAATCTAGGACTGTGGAGCAGTGCTCATATTTATATATGCGTGAGCATCAAAAGTTCATGGAAAAATGGAATTAAGAAATAATGGAAATTTACTGTTAACTTTTAAGTTTTTAAATTTTCTCCAAATTGCCTTTATTATTTGCTAATGGTTTATGCTGAGAGTTTAACTCAGTATACAAGGTGATATTTTCAGATCCTTTCTTTTTGTGAATTAAGGCTTCTGTTTTGTTGTTACGAACTGACTGGGGGGCTCATTGAACGAGAATGCAGACCATCAAACCACTCACCACTCTTACTTATTCTCGCTGAGGACGCACCGCCTTCTGATTCCTCTTCTCCCTCTTGCGGCCCCACGTTTGCACTCTCCTTCCCACTGCACTGCTTCTTCCCTCCAGTGTGTCCGTCTTTTCTTGGTTTTTACCCTCAGAGTAGTGGTCTTGCACAATGTCTGTCCTTTTGTGACTGACTCACTTTGCTCAGTAAGATGATCTCCAGGTCCATCCATGTCATGATGTGCTTCCAGGTTTCATCTTTGGTTTTCAAGCCACGCGTAGTATTCCATTGTGTGTATATACCCAAATTTCTTTACCTATTCATCTCCTCATGGGTATTTGGGCTGTTTCCAACTTCTTGTTACTGTGAACATTGCTGCGATGACCACGGGAGAGTGCGTATGTCTTTCTGTGCTATGTCTTTTACTTCTTTAGGGGATATACCCAGCAAAAGGATTGCCGCTCATATAAGATCAATTGTTGGTATTGGTAGGTGCCATCAATTCAGGTTTGACTCACAGTGACTCCACGTGTAATAGAATGATATTCTGCCGAGTAGTAACAGAAGCAATCCCCAAATGTTCTTATATAGCCCCACTATCTCAAATTGTGTAATGGAAATTATCTTGCTGCCATTGTTTGCTTTCCGGAGCAATTTCTTATAACAGTATATTCCTAGAATAAGCTACTCTATACCCAGCACGTTCTATCTTCTCTCATCTGTGTATATTTTTCTGAATAGTTTCTATCCTGACAACCAAGGTTATCAGAATCAATTTAGTACCACTCACAACCAACCCATTTACATTGTCATTTGCTAAACATTATTTCTGACAGTACTAGAGAACATGTAACATTTAAATTGCACAGTTTATTAATCCAGTGTATGAGTGTTCAGAGGTACAAAGCAGATGGATTTGGGAGATGCTGCCCACATCACAAAAGAATTCCTTTTAAAAGTTTGCTCTTTAAAAAAATTTATAAATCATTTTAACATGTTGCCATCTTTTACTGCACTATTTCTCCATCATGTTGCCATACTTCAGCGGTTCTCAACCTGTGGGTTGTGACCCCTCTGGGAGCCCAATGGCTCTTTCACAGGGGTCGCTTCTTTCATAACAGTAGCAAAATGACAGTGATGAAGTAGCAACGAAAATAATTTTATGGTTGAGGGGGGAGTGTCACCACAACATGAGGAACTGTATGAAAGGGCCGCAGCATTAGGAAGGTTGAGAACCATTGCCATTCTTGGACACATGTTAAGACTTCATACTTGTATGTCCTGTGTCTGTCAGTAGCCTTCAAGAGCTGCCTCTGGTTCATACCATCAGCTCAGCAGTGGTGCGTTAGAAAGTGTGTGGGGGAATTCCACTATCATTTAATTACATTTTTCCATGAACTTGTTTGTTTGTTTGTTTGAAACTACCTCATGTGCCATAGCAACATTGAAGTCCGTTTCAGTTTTACTTCTTCTCTCTGTCTACTCATTCAGATCAGTGTTTTGATGTGACGGGTAAAAAATCTGGAGGGTTTCCATGAACTTTTTGAAGCCCCTCAGACAAATCAAAATTCCAGGATTGCTGGGTTATAAAACAGAGGTGATCTAATAAAATTTGGAAGGAAATTTTAAAATACATTTATTTCTCAAACACAAAATGGGCAGTAGATAGTACCAAATTCAAAAATAAGGAAGGAACTCCATAAATAATTTGTTTTTATGTGAAGAACGTGTGTTTGTATATATGTACAGATAAAAAGAACAACTCCATTCAACTCCTCGAGGGCTTTAAAATGTGACAGAGTAACTGTTGTACCTGTAAATCTGTGGTTTAAATTAGGCTAGAGGAAGTGTGTTAGTATTAAGCTGGCAGAGAGAGATAGTAGAAAGAACTCTAAGAGGAAGCTAATGACTGGCTTTCTAGATCCAATTTTAACACTAATTTACTATATTCTATTGAATAAGTTGTTTATTTTCGTGTGTCCTAGTTTACTTGTGTTTGTGTGTGTGTGTATAGATACACACACTCATAAAGGGGGGGTGCGGTGAGAACTGGATTTTGTGATTCCTTCATTAGCGACCATTTATATTAGATACTGTTTTGCCTCCGTACTGGTGGTTCCTGTAAGTTCACAGGTATGTCTTGAAGTAAATCATGTAAGAGTAGATAAACAGATATGATTTAGGCACCTGCAGGGACTTCCATACTGTCTGTTTCTCAAATGTGTAGGGATTTAAAGGAGGTTCCATTTTTATTTTTGGAAAGTTATATGTAATTGGTAGCTTAGTTCAGAGCCTGGTTCGTGGGAAATACCAAGAACATAGCATCTTAGCATGTTAGAGTTGGATGTTTGAGCAGTCCTACCCATGTATTCCTCAAGTATAGTGTGTTAGTGCTGGGCACATAAATGCCCCGTAGTCCTTGCCTCTAAGAAATGAATTGTCTCTTGATAGAATCTTAAAGGTCATCTAGCCCATCTAATCATTTTATAGTGATCGAAATAAGATTATTAAAGGAATGAGAAAGGGAATCTTTAGAAAGAAGAAACAAGAGTGAAATGCTTGTCCCTTCAGAAAACAATAATAAAGAAGAAGAATGTTATGATTAACCCAAAGGATTATAGGAAACCATGGAATGAAAACTATTCAGGGATAGAGTTCCACTCACTATAAGAGGAAATTCTCCAAAATTATAGTCATCTAAAAATAGGATTGCTTTTATCAGAAGGAAATGAGTAATGAGATGGTCACTAATAGTACTCAAGCATTGCTAGAAGGACTGCTTAAGGAGAATTAAGCAAAACCTGGTTGTATAGAATAGAGGATTTTGTTGTACTTTCTCATTGAAAATAATTTCTGACTTACAGAAAAGCTGCAAGAATAGTACCCCATTGATATTATTATTCTGTTTCAGTATATACGAGAGGGTTCCCAAAAAAACCCAGAATTAAAAATTTTTCTTTTTATTTTACAAAACAGCCTATCACCTTCAAAGTACTCTTAATATTCACTTAATACTTTTGTCAAATAGGCAATTCCATTCTTGGAAACAATTTTCAAACCCCTCTGTTTGGGCGGCTGGCAGCTCCTCCCTCGGCTGTTGCTTCACCTCTTCTGCATGGTCAAATCACTGTCCTTTCAATGTCTCTCTTTATTCGTGGAAGCAAAAAGAAGTCACACAGACTGAGGTCAGGTGAGTCAGGCAAGAGAGGCCTGCTGGTTTTTGCCAGAAGCTGGAGCACTGAGATGGCTGCATGAGCAGGTGCATTGTCGTGGCAGCAAAACCAGACCCCATCTCTGCCACAAGTCAGGCCTTTTTGTCGCGTATTATTATGGAATCTTTTCAGAACCTCTAAAATAGGAGGCTTGATGAGCAGTATAACCCGGTGGGATGAATGCCAAATGCACCGTGAGTCAACACCAACTGTTCGAGATGTTGATGGAAATCCAGAAAAGAGTGTGTCCTCAAGCAACTGTTCACCTTTTAGAAGTGAGGAAACCACTCATACACTTGAGTTTTCCCATAGCGCTGCCCTTGTGAGCTGTGTTCAACATCACAGCAGTTTCTGTGGCATTTTTCTCAAGCAAGGAAACAAAATTTCATAGCCGCATGCTGTTCTCTTAAATTGACCATCACAAAAAATGAGATTAAGCCAAACTGCTTTCATGAAAAAATGCACTGTGCCCAGAGAGACCCTTCCCAGGTGCAATAGTTTATTGTGCCAGCCTGGCCGATAAACACAAGTAGGATTAACTGAAGGGCAGAGGGATAAATGGCTCGGTGACCCTCGCCTTGGGTATTCTGTGCCTCAGTTTAAAGGGGTACACTACCTGTGGGATGCCTAGCCTGTGGACTGTGTCGCTGTAAGTTGAGGTCCCTTTAAGCCCACACGATTGGAATGTTCATCTCTGGAGCTTGGGACCGACGGTTGATGACAGTTGGGGACCTGCCTTGCTGTTTGCTGCCTGGATACATATAGCCCAGCTCTCTCTACAGAAGGGGACTGACAACTGGCGGCTCTCAAACCTTAAAGGACTGCTAGTGTCTCACTGCTTTATAATTTAACTGTTAATTTCTTGTATTATCTATCTGTATATAATTTAATGGTTCATTTCTTGTATTATACACATCTATCTTTATAAATATATTTATATATAATTACTAGCAATCTGGTTTGTCTCTCTAGAGAACCCTGTCCAACACATTTTGGTACCAGGAGTGCTTCTAGAGAAATAAACCATAAATATGGATTTCTTAAATTGGCTTTCCAACCTATTTAGTCTTGACGTGGATACGTCTGCTACCCTTACTAATCCATGGTGTGAAATAGCAAAGATAATACCTAAAGTAGCACCACTGGTAGATGACGTGCTGGATAAAGGAGATGCTATAGGTGATCATATGTTTGATATTTTCCAGGAGTTTTGTGATAACGACAAGTATAGGGAAGCCAGTTGGCTGGTCCTTCGTACAATGGAAAGTGTGATTAAGGAGAGGGATGATCTCAGAGCCTCAAAAGCACGTCTCAAGTGCAGACTAACAGATTTGAACACTTCCATCTGTGCTACAAAGCGACACCACTGGGTACTCAACTCAACTCAACTCAAAACGAGTTGCTGGTTACTCACCTAGTGGGAAAAACGCGTACAATGAAAGCTCTGCCCAGCACAATTCCAGATTTTTGGGGGGATACCTCCTCATACACTTGTTTTTCCTGCCCCATTTCCCAACTGTGTGAAAGTAAGTTGTAGACACGATGTTCCTGTGCTCCTAAATATTTCCACGTGTGTTTTCTCACAACGAGCATCTTTATGTATAACCATAGTGCAGTTACCAAAATCAGGGCATTAAAATCGATCATAACATTAGCGAGCCCCTGGGTGACCCAAATGGTAAAGGTGGTTCGGGGACCTACCCAGGGCTGCCCTGGAAGTAGTAAGGCCCAGTGATCTGTTTCTACAAGGGCACAGCCTTCAAAAATACTGTGGAGTACAAGTTTATTCTTTTTAGAGGTGGGGGGGGCGGCAAAGGCAACAAGCAGCAACAATTCACCTTACATAATCCTCATCCAACTTTAGCTAAGCTACAGCCCATATTTCAGCTATATTCGTTGTCCCACTAATACCCTCTTTGGGGTTGTTAGTTGCTCCGTGTGGGCAGAGTGGAATGGCTCCCTAGGACCTTCTAGGCTGTAACCTTTAAAAGCAGGTCATCAGACCTGTCTTTCCAGGCACCTCTGAGGGGCCAGCAGTCGTGCGCTTAACCCCCTGCACTACCCAAGGACTCCATCATATCCTCTGAAGCAAAGGAAAAGAACATGTGTTTGATTCAATATCTCACTAGGTTGTTGGGTCTCTAGTTTTAGAGTTCCCTGTCCCTGCGAAGGGTTCTCCAGACGATCTTTGTCTTTGCCTTTCATGGCCTTGCCATATTCTAACATGACCGACTAATTATTTTTAGAACGTACTCCAGTTCGGGGTTTTCAGGTCCATCCCCATGAGACGGAGGTTAAGTGTTTCTGTCAGGAACAACAGAAGTGATGCAGTGTTGGTGTGTCATGTGAGGCGTTCCATGGTGTCAATTTGATGTTAATTTTTCATTTTCTTTTTTTAAACAGTTTATTGGTGCTTAATATAAACTTAATGTTGAATCACACAATTCAGTAGTTCAGTCATATCAAGAGTTGTACAATCACTACCAAGTCAATTTTAGAACATTACACCCCCCCCAACCACACACCACCACCCCCCCACCATGGTTAAATCACTTTTAAAGTGAGTTGTGCGCCCACCATCAGTTCTAGAGAGTGCTCCCTCCCCCCGCCCACACCTGATGTTACTTTTTCTTGGTTAAGGTGGCGAGTGTCAGATTTCTCTACTCTCAAGTCATAATTTTCTTCTTTGTCATTGATAACTATCGTATGGGGACAAGCTTTGAGGCTGTGTAAATATCTTCTCATGAGACTTGGCCCACTAATTTTAGCATCCACTTGGTGACTTTTATCTAAAGCAATGACTACTATTAAAGTTGCTGACTGATGGCTTTCTAATCCCATCCTTCCGTCTACATTTATTAGTTGACATTCTGCTCGAAGGAAGGTTATTCTTTCTGTTCCACACTTCTTTTCCATTTATTATTTCAGCTATTTATATCAATATTAACTTGTAGATTCTTGATTTAGTTAGCACATTGTACTCCATCACTGTAACTTCTCATGGCTAACATTGTCCCTGATAATTTGGGAGTGGGACCTCTATAAGCCGCTCCTTGTCCTTTGATGTGTGCCGGTGTACCTGTTCTCTTTTGAGTGCGTCCCGACTTTCTGGTCTAATACCATGGCTTAGGTCCTCCTTCTGCTTCTCAGGTCCATCCCTGAATGTGCCATTTCTCCAAAGAGCCTGGTCGTCCCCCTCTGCCCACTCCTACCCCCACCCCCTGCCCCACACCCCCCTTTTTAAGATCACAGCACTAGAAAAGGCCATTGCTACTAGAGTCATTACATTTAATCTTTTTCATAGACAGATTTAAGAAATCTATTTATGCATATACATAGTTACACTGTATCTGTTTCTATAATTATCTCTGTATGTTAAAAGCATGAGTTCATTAAAAAAAATCATGAGTTCATATGGATACTACCAAATCTAATTCAGTACCACTGAGTGTAGTCTCTTATTTGTTTAAGTTTAGAAGTCATAGAAAGTCATTTCAGAATTGCTAACCGATACCATTGTGAAAAATAAATTAATAACTAGAGCATAGTTTTAAATATATAAGTGTGTTAAAAACCTTTTTTTTTAGTTTGGAAACACATAGTCAAACTTTGTGTTCAAAAGTTCCTTGGATTAGTTCTGCCCCCCCCCCCCCTTCAGTGTAAAATTTTCAGTGCCATCAAGTCCACGCAGACGCAGAGTGACTCTGTATAGGGTTTCTGAGACTAGAGATCTTTACAAGAACAGCCAACCTAGACAGACAGCCTCACCTCTCTCCCGAGCTGGGCACTTTCTACCGAGGCGTGCTTGGTAGGGTTGAGTGCCAAAAGGGATCCTTAATTAGTGATGTTATTTATTTTTGAAATGGAGTTAGATTGATTTGTTTCTATTTCTAGTTCTTTTTAGTACCCCTATCCTTTGAGTTTTTTCGCATGTGAACTACTAGCAGGTCTGTGCAGAAAGAGTATGCTGAGAGAAGTGCTCTTCCCCTCTTCTCTCCCGGTTCTTTCTGCTCACACCTCCCTTTCAGGGACCTGTCTATTTCGATTTACCTTCCTGTCTCTTGACTGACTCATTTTTCCCTTCTGTTTTCAATATTTGCTTATAAACGTTTCTGATTCAGATGCTTCTTTTGTGTCTTTGATCTCATGTCTTTCCACACAAGCATCATCTTCTAAAATCACCAACCTCTCTCACATTCTCTGCTATGACCAAAAGGCTGTACCACTGCTTCTCTAAATAGAGGGCTTTTCCTCAGTACTCCTTTAGATCTATTTGCCTGCAAATTCTCAGTTTATATGACCTATTAATTTTGAAGAAGCCCACTTAGGTCGGATCTTCACTACATTGTTACATTTAGATGAACTGACCACATTAGATATATCCAACCGCCCCCTAATCTTGTGTCAGCTGTTTCAGTCCCTTCTTTTTATATTACCATCCTCTCATACTCTCCTTTAGTTTTTTATCTTGAATATGTAACAGCTACCATTCCTTTTGTATAGTGCATTATTGTCAGTGTTGAGTCTCTTCTCTGACTCATTGGCCGGGCCCCACGTGAGCAGTGTGCAGAGAAACACTGCTCCAAACCATTTCCAAGGCAGCGACCTTTGAAAGCACATCAGCAGGCCTTCCTTCCAAGGTGCTTCAGGGTAGGTTTGAACTACC
The DNA here is from genome assembly GCF_050624435.1 of Tenrec ecaudatus. Lineage (NCBI taxonomy): Eukaryota > Metazoa > Chordata > Mammalia > Afrosoricida > Tenrecidae > Tenrec > Tenrec ecaudatus. The sequence goes on along the minus strand of NC_134535.1, from coordinate 157,785,593 downwards.
AGCCTTCCAGCTAATTGTCAAGTGCCTAACTGATTTTACCACTCAGGACTCTTTCAACCTTCAAATAATTTCTATTAGTCTTATTCCGCTAGTCTTACTTATATTGAAACTATCTAAAATACCTTCAGAGCAGCTTTAAATTTGGTTTGAAACACTCTTCTTTATATTAGGGATATAAGCTAGTTAAAATGATTAAGGAAACAATCTAAAGAAGTTTATGGAGTGATACCATTTTTAAAGGGATTGCTAAGGAAAATCAAGTTACACAGAAATAGATCATTTTATGTGAAATGATTTAAATTTAAACCCTTTTTGAAACTTTGCTTACAATTTTTTCCTTTTATTGGGGGCTCATACATCTCTTATCACAATTTATACATTCTTCCAGTGTGTCCAGCACATTTGCACATATGCTTTCATCATCATTTTCAAAGCATTCTCTTCCCACTTGAGCCCCTGATATCAGTTCCCCATCTCTCCTCCCTCCCTCCCTCACTAACCCTTGTTAAGTTATAGATTATTATTTTTCATATCTTACATCATCCTCCATTGCCACTCACCCTCTTTTCCATTATTCGACCCCCTGGGAGGGGATTATAGGTTGATCCTTGTGATCAATTCCCCCTTTCTCCCCACCTTCCCTTAATCCTCCTGGTATCTCTACTCTCATTGTTGGCCCTGAGAGATTTATCTATCCTGGATTCCTTGTGTTTTGGGCTCTTATCTGTAGCAGTGTGCATACTCTGGCGTAATCCGATTTATAAGGTAGAATTGAGGTCATGATAGTGCGGGGAGGAAGCACCAAAGAAGTGAGGAAAGTTGTGTGTTTCATCAGTTCTATACTGCATCCTGACTGACTCATCTCTTCCCTCTCTGTGAGGGGATGTCCAGTTGTATACAGATGGGCTTCGGGTCTCCACTCTATGACCACCAATACCGCCCCCGCCCCCCCCCACCTTCAACTTGGATATGATTTTGTACTGGGTCTTAGATGCCTGATACCTGATCCCATCAACACTACGTGATCACACAGGCTGGTGTGCTTCTTCCATGTGGGCTTTGTTGCTTCTGAGTTAGATGGCCGCTTGTTTATCTTCAAGCCTTTAAGACCCCACACTCTTTATCTTTTGATAGCCAGGCACCATCAACTTTCTTCACCACATTTGCTTATGCACCCACTTTGCCTTCAGTGATCGTGTCTGGAAGGTGAGCATCACAGAATGCCAGATTGTTAGAACAGTGTTCTTGTGTTGAGGGAGGACTTGAGTCAAGGCCCAATGTCCATCTGCAACCTTGATTCTTAACATATAGATATGAGTACATAGTTCTATTCCCCTCTCGTTTTATATATATATATATATATATTTACATATGTACATGCCTGTATTTAGGCCTTTATAAATGTCCTTTTCCTCCTGGTTCTTTCCTCTATTTCCTTTACTTTCTTGTCCCAACATCGTGTTCGGCCTTCATTTGGGTTTAGTAATTCCTTGCTGCTACGCTTACAAATTTTTGTGAGTGTGGAGAGAACTTTTTTTGTGATGGCAAAGAATTAAGAAAGGCTTTATAGTCACAATGAAAAGATTCTGTATGCAGTTCTTCTCTCTCTTTTTTTTTTTCTTTCCCCACTTCGGCTGCTTCTAGGAAAGGAAGCAGGAGATCAGAGAGCAGAGTAGATGACAATGCAAGTAAGACTTTTCTGGTGACAGCTGTGGACTGCTTAGGCAAGGTGAATTGACTGCCTGTGACTGAAACAGATAAGAACCCCAGGAGTGTTTTGATGCTGAATCATCTGAAGTCTGAGTACAAACCTCAAGAAAAGGCTTTTCAATCCAAGCTAAAATTGGGGGCAATAAAGGAAAATTTAAGGATTAAAGTGAAAGGTACCTAATTGTACCTTTTATGTTACTGAAATTATCTAAATTTTAATTGACCATTTAAAAAAGATTCCAAAGGAATTATAGAATTAAGAAAGCAAAGTATGTGATCACTATTGAGACGCAAAATATTTTCTCTGTATGTTAGCCTATTGGTCCCACCTTCCTTTGATGGATTTACAATATCAGAATAGCATGGGGAGCTTATTTTTTTTTAATGGGGGCTTTCTGATTCCTCGGATCCATATTTTAAAACGCTGCTGCCACCCTTGCGATACTAGTGAATCAGATCCAGGTGTCTGGTTATTAGAGTCCATTGTTCTACGTTCCATCACCTCTCATTTCCAACTCTTCTGCATCCGCTCCTGCCTCTCAGGGTGTAAATGTCCTCACATCTTCTTACGAAAAAAGTTAAACCTTTCTGCTGCTCTTATCTCAACGTCAAAATCTATGCATGCATGTACACTGACGTTCCCCTATCTTTCTTCTATTTAGTTTTCTGAAACATTATTCAAGCACTTTACTTCCTCACTTACTATTCAGTCTTCAGACTTTAAAAAAAATAATTTTATTGGGGGCTCATACAACTCTGATCACGATTCATACCTCCATCCATTGTGTCAAGCACATTTGTGGCCATCATCATTCTTAAAACATTTGCTTTCTACTGGAGCCCTTGGTATCAGCTCCTCGTTTTTCTCCCCTTCTTCCCCCACCCTCCTTCATGAACCCTTAATAATTTATAAATTATTATTATTTTGTCATAGCTTACACTGTCTGACGTCTCCCTTCACCATTTTTCTGTTTTCCATCCCCCAGGGAGTGGGTTATATGTAGATCTTTGTGATCCGTTTCCCCTTTCTCCCCCACCTCAGTCTTCAAACTTTTTAATATTTATTTTCAAAATGGGATACATATGGTGATTCATTGGGACATGGGGCACGTTTTAAACATTTATCCAAGCTTATTTTTATCTAAAAATAAGGAATACTTGAGACTTTATTAACATTTAATATATTTAAATACATTTAACTTGTGTCATGCCCCAGAAACATTTAAACTTTGCTATCCATTAGTCAACTAGTAAAAAGCATGTTGTCATGTGCCATCAAGTTGATCCTGACTCATCCATGACCCTATGTAGGACAGGGCAGAATGGAATCCCAAGGCTGGTTCCCAGTCTTTGCAGAGGCCAACTGCACATCTTTCTCTTGCAGAGTGGCTAGAGGGATTGATTCATTGACTTCAGTTAGCTTAACTACTTATTATTATAGGCCTAGGCCACATAATGTACCTTAAAGAAGACTGGAGATTCCATAATGCGAGAGACTGACAATGGTCCTTTATTTGTTTGCTTACTTTCAGCCTATTGCAATGTGTTTAGAAGTGTACTGTTCATTGGGTTTTGGGATTATATAGATGGGACCACATGAAATGTCAATATTCAACTATTTTTAATGAACAAAAGTGTTAATTCCTTATAGTTCAAGATCATATCTAATTTTAGCTAAGTGAAAGGCCTGAGGCTCTACTTTCGAAATAAATCAGCCAATGAAAACCCTGCAGATCATTATGGGTTGATACCATTCTTCATGGGTTCACAGTGAGCTAGGGACCAATCTGATGATAGCTAACAATAACAGCAATGACGCTCATCAAATGACAAGTGTCTTTGAAAACAATTCTACCTTAGAAGCTTTTGAATGACTAAACCATATTAAGCACATTGGCAGCATATACCTTACGTGTCTACTCTTGCTTCGTGCTTGATGTCAGCCACATTGTATGTTATGATCGTGATTTATTCAGATCTAACAAGGAATTAGTTCTCCCTCCCCATTAGAAGTTCTCATTAGAAGCCTTAAAATCATTTTTTTGAATTAGAGTTCACTGTCTTTTGTTAGTGTCAGAAACTCCCTGCCAAATATACATTAGTTAATGATGTAGTGGTATAGGTACACAGCTTGTAAAGAAACACAGACACTACACTTACAGCGGGCACTTTCTTAAAAAAGAAAAAAAGGGAGGGTTTTATTCCATCTTAACATTTTAGGGATTTTTATATTTAAATGGCGTTTATTAAAATCTCTGGTGACTATTTAATTCCCCCCAGTTCACCCTTTTTAGAGCTTTATTTCCTTCTCTCCGACTCTATATCTTATCTCTGTGTCCTTTAACTTTACTGAGTTGTCCCTTCTCCTTGAAACGCCAGGGTTCCTTGACTTCCAGGACGACACTCTTCCGTCTTCTCTTCTCCCACTGCTGTCTCTGCCTCCGAAATAGTAATATTTCCGGAATTTTGGTTTTGGTTCTCATTTCCCTCTCCACATGTGGGGTGTGATCTCATACAGGCAACTTTGGTTACAGTAACAGCATCAACAACAATAACACACACAGTGCTTTGACTCTGTGGGTAATGCAAATGATTAGCACTCAACGAATGACAAGCTGCAAGGTTGGTGGTTCGAACTCACCAAGAGGCGCACCCTGTCAGCAGGTTTGACATTCTGCCTCTGAGATCACAGCCTGGACAACCTCACGGCTCACAGTTTTCCTGTGGTGCACAAGGCTCACCGTGAGTTACCGTGGTCTCAGTGACGATAGCAGCAGCACCAGCACTTCCAACATGTGGGGAACTGGTCACACATGCTCACTTAATGGCCACAACTCTCCTTTCAGCGAACTTATTCAAGTCCCTTGTTTTACAAATGAAAAGGCAGAGGCAAAAGAGGTTAAGTAATTTCTCCGGGTTGTTAAAATTGGTGAGTGGCAGAACCTGAATTCAGAGGTTGAATTTGACCGCAGGGTGTATTGCCTTTAACTCTTCTTGCCCATTGCTATCGTACACCTCTAATGTCGTTCTCAAGACTTGACCTCATTGTGAGGCCCAGACGCATTGGCTTCCTAGACAAACTCTTCCTCATATACGGCATTTCTAAAATGAAAATTAATTATTTCTTCCATTGATCTGTTTCTTCTCTTGTTCTACATCTTGTTAAATAGCCTCATCATTTATCTCATGATAAAAGCCCGGGGATCCACGTAAATGCTTCTCTTTTGCAGTCTTTTCATCAACTCTATCTCTAGTTCCCATCAATCCCGCCTCTTAAAGATTAAATCCATACTCTTTCTCCAATCCCGCAGGCCCTAGTTAGGGTTTCTAGTTTTACAGGCTCTGGCTTTAGGCCTCCTCCCTCCTCTGTTCTGTCCTTCATATTGCTTTCAGAGCAATGTTTCTGAAATGGAACTCTGTTTGGTTGCCTATGTGCATGAAATTCTTCAAATGATTTTGCCTTCTTGATAAGAATCATACTCGTGTCCTTGGCAGGTAAAACTTCTCATAAATTAGCTTCCACCCACCCGTTTCCCTTTCTCACAAAGTTAAACCTTCAACCAACTGAAATGCCCCATGATCCCTCTCACCCGTCTTCCTCTCTGCAGTGAGGAACTCCCCTTCTTACCTGCCTGCTGAACTTCTCGATCCCCTTTAAATCCTAACTCATTTCAAATTCTCCTAACCTTCAGCCTGCTGCTCAAGCTGAGTAGGATGTGCTTAGCATCCTTTGTCTATTCCTGTTGGGGCACTTCGTCACACGGAATTGTCTACTGAGTGCACTGCAGTGCCCAGCAGAGTAAGTGGAAGTCCCTTATTCATCAGCTGGCACCCTTGGTCAATTAGTCAAAGAAAAGCAAAATTAGGGAGTTGTTAAAAAATAACACTAAAAGAATAATATGCGGGGAAAAAAACGTGTTTTATTTTAACTTAAAGCGTAGAAATATGCATGCACCTATTTTGCAAAGTAGGATGAAGACACTATACATGTTAGTTGGAATTTAACATCGTTTTTCTTACAGAAGGAACATTCTGTGAGCTCCAGTTTCAGTTTCTTTAAAGTTAGAAATCCCAAAACTTGCAAAATACAGATTCTTTCTTTATTTTAACATTGTATTTTCTAAATACTTGCCCACATCGTGATTACGTACAACATACCCCATGGATTATACTCTAGGAAAACTTAAGTGGCAATTCTGGGCTGGAACTGGCTCAGCAGCATCTGGTAACAACAGCAGGTAGCATTCAATTCAATTTTGAGTAACGTAACGACAGTAACAAAAACAACTGGCAAAAACTAGTTTGAGAACACCATAATTTGTTTTTGGTGAACATGTAGTTCAACTAGTGAAAGCCAGTATTTATGGAAGTGTTCAAGAATAGGGAACACTCGTGTCATGGTGGCTATGCATTGTGTTGCTAAACGGAAGGTCAGCAGTTTGAAACCACCAGCTCCTCCTCAGGATAAAGACGATGCGTTCTACTCCCACAAAGGGCCACAGTCTCAGAAACCCACAGGGGCAGCTCTATGCTGTCCTATAGAGCCCTTATGAGTCAGAATTGACCACGGCAGCGGGTTTGGTTTGGTTTGAGAATACCTCCAGTCTTTATTAGCTGCACACTTCAGGGGACTGGGGCTAGTGTGTCAGTAGGTAAGCTTTATGAAAAAATTGATTATTCTACTGAGTCCGTTAAATAGAAGTTGTAGAGTTTTGATGTATATTACCATGTGCCTCTTGTTGGTTGCTATTTGTAATGTGTGTGTGTGTGTGTGTGTTGATTTTACAGTTTCACCTATGTTAATAAGCCCTTGCCATTCCATCTTCCAATGTATAGACACCCTGTAAGACAGAGTAGAATGCCCCATAGGGCTTCCAAAACTGTCTTCTTTCATCTTCTTGGAAGCAGATCGCCACACTTTCTCCCCTGGAGCAGCTAGTGGATTCAGACTGCTGGCCTTCCCGTTAGCAGTGGAGCACTTAACTTTTGGGCCACCACTGCTCCCTACATACGATAGTGTGGAGCGGTAATTTGATGAGACAGTTTTACTTTTCATTTTTTAATTGATTTTTTTAAGATTCCAGTTACTTTCAGAGACAGACGCTATAAAGATGCAGCTACACATTGAAATGTGAACAGATGACCGTTTAATGAAAACATATTATAGCAATTTCAAAAATACATATAAAAACAGTTATTTTTTTCATTCGATATTTCTATACTAAGTTGTACCAGAGTACAGACTAATCAATAAATATATTGAAAGGTATGCTTACAGAAGAAGATATGGAAACTTTGTCTTTGCCTTAAAAAAATCAGTAAGCACTATTGAATGTTTTACTCCTCTTTTCTCTCTTAGCTGTCTTCTGTATTTTTTTTTTCTTTTTGGCTTCTCACTGTTTTTGTTAGAAACTTTTTTCCAGAAGATATTTGATTATGGTATAAGGCAGCTAATTTAAGCATCTGTTTATCACTGTCTGGCTAGACTGAATGTAAAATTTCAATTGAATTACCTCCCGAGAGAGCTTTGAGCGCTTAGGGTAAAACACATCATTTTCTCTTCTCTCCCCTGGGGTTGTCAGTAGAAAGAATTCATCTAAATAGTTTACATGCATTTTGAAAATGTTGTATCTACTGGACTTAGCTTTGTTGTTTGTGGACCATTGCCAATATAAATGGAATATCTACTTTGCTTGTTAACGCAAGTACAAAAGTGTTATTGCAATATGGGTATAAATTGTAATCGTGAGTGACTTATGCTGATAGTTACTTTTCAGCTATGTTCATATTAACAACTAGAAGATTTTCCCCTTTTAAAAATTTAATTTCTAAGCCCAGCTGTTTGAGCATTCATTTACTCATTAAATATTTACTGAGCAATTACTGTGTATACACCTTTATATATTACAAAATTCACATGCACATTGGAAATGCTTGTTTTGCACCTTTTCTCTGGAATAGTTTTGGGTTATCTATGCACTTTATTCCTGACGAGTATGATGAAGTAATTTATTGAACGGACCTACTAGTATCAATAAGCTAATTCAGGATATAGGACACCTGTCAAGCACTGTGAGACATACTTCGTGCTTGCAAGCTTATGGGGAACTTTCAACCTATTAAACAGCACCCTAGTTTATCTTACTTTCTTCCACTTAATTATAAAAAATTTTAAGTATCATAAAAAATAGAAAGAAAAGCCCATTGCTCTATGGTTTTTTTGGTTTGTTTTGTTTCAATGAAATTACTTGAGAAAGCATCATATAATATTTTATAGTTTCTTTTTAATAAATTAATCAATATTTTATTATTTAGTAAAACCAAATACTCATTTAGCTTAACTAGTAAACAAATGTCTGTGCTTTAAGTGTTATACTCTTAAGAACTTTCTGTATAGGGTCACCTTGACAGTAGCAACTCGAAAGACTTGATAAGAACTTGGACGGCTGTGAGCGTATGCTAATGGGGAAGGAACAGTTTGGCAAAGGAGAGTGAGAATGCTTGTGTACAACATGAGGAGCGCGGTCAGTGTCACTGAATTACGCATGGAGAAACTGTTCAACTGCTGAGTGCTTTTGCTGTGGACATCTGAACAACAGCAGAACAGTAAATGTTAACCTAGTAAAATAGATATATTCTCAGATTATTAGGGATAAAAACCATTTGTTAACTTTCATGATTCTGCTGTGAATTCAGGTTGCCTTTTAAAGATATTTCCTTCTTACAAAACCTCAGTAACGTCTATCTCTTGATTGGTTGATCAGTTGTTCGTTTGTCTGTCTATCCAGCTCTACTTAAAAATTTCAAAGGATCAAAGATGGAAATAATTTAAATGATTTCATTAAAATTTATTTTGAATTATTCATGGAAATTCATTTCTATAGTAGTTGGATTGCTTATTAGAAAAATTGCTAAGTATGTCTTGAGCTGAATATCTTTTAAGAAACTGTGAAAGTCAAAATTACAGAATTTATTGAAGTAACATTGATCTAACAGAGGGGTTCTAATGGTGCAGTGGGTTGAACATTTGAGTGGTGAGTTTCTGTAAGCATTTCCTGGGGGGTGGCCCAACCCATCAAAATCCCAAACTTCCATATTCTCAAATAATTCCCTCTCTGCGCTTTGAATAGAAAGCTACTTACTTTGCTTCACACCATTCATTGTGTGTGTCTGACTTGAACACTGCCCTCCCTTAGCATTGCTCGTCCCCCTTACAGCCTTGCCCTCTGTGTCTTCCTGATGTGGTTGCTAGTGTTATCTATCCTGCTTTGCCATTTGGAGCTTCTTCCCTGGTTTGTCAATGTTAACTTTTATTACTATAATTATTAATTATTAGATATTCTCAGTGCTGGGTGGGAATCTTCCTGTGTAAATTTATCATCGTTGTTAAGCTATGATCCTATCTTTTAGTCTTTCTAAACCCCCCACGTCTGTTTCTTTATGTTGGTGCTGTCATTGGCTGGGAGCCCTGGAGTCATAGAGATTATGCATTGGGGCTTCTATCCGCGTGGTCGGCAGTTTGAAACCACCAGCAGCTCCATGAGAGAAAGACTGGGCTTTCTATTCCCACAAACAGTTACCGTATTGGAAACCCACAGGGTTATGCTATGAATCAGCATTGACTTGATGACAGTTGAGTTTGTTTTTCCGTTACTGTCGCCTCGGTGCTGTTGAGTCTGTGCTGACTCATAGCTTCCCTGTGTGCAGCACTGCCCAGTCCTGTCCCATTCATTCCTGTGCTTGAACCCAGGGTTGTAGCCATTCACTATATGAATTCATCTCATCATTGAGGGTCTTCCTCTTTGTCATTGACCCTCCACCATATCTAGCTAATCATTAATCTCAAGGAATTAAGAAAAACAGAAAGAATCCCTTTCTCTGTTTCTCTTTCCCCTATCATTACCAGCAGAGTAGGTGCAAAACTCCCACAATGCATTTCTTCTCTCCATCTGCAATCAGCCTTTATGATAAAAGGATTGTACATTTTATTAAAACTAGAATTATCCCTCTCCTTTTCCATTTTAATTTATCTTACAATAAACAAGCAATTGACAATTAGCTTTTCTATTAGAAGAAGCTATGCTATATCATCCAAAATTACAGTTACTCCTTGTATTTGACTTTGGAATGTTTCACATTAAAAAAATTATCCACCCCACCTAACAGATACATGTGCTTCAATTGCATCATTACTGCCAGCCATCAAGGAATGCATTTGGTCATACAAGCAAATTAAAAATTATCACTTAATATAGACAATTAGAATATAGGCCATTAAAAAGCAACCGCACAATAATATCACATCTTGAATACTGTTTGATTTTGAATGTGCATCTCTAAAGTGGAAAGGCAGTATCTGTTTGTTCTAGCAAGTATAGTACAGAGTATAAACAAAGCTACTCAATTTCTGGGTGAGGATTAAAAATTGAACTATCAAAAGTAAAACAATTATTTTCTGTAGGCAGTTCCTGAAAGTCTTTTTTCTTTTCATGTACTCAATCCATTAATCTTTATTGAATGCTTCCTATAAAAATTCCGAGATGTCTGAAAATAAATGTTTAGTATTAAATTATTTTAGTATATTTTTCTTTTAATTTTTTCTGTCATATTTATTTTTATTTTTTAAATCATTTTATTAGGGGCTCATACAACTCTTATCACAATGCATACATACATCAGTTGTGTAAAGTACATTCATTGCCCTCATCATTCTCAAAACATTTGCTCTCCAATTAAGCCCCTGTCATCAGCTCCTCATTCTCCCCCTCCCTCCTCCCTTATGAACCCTTGATAATTTGTAAATTATTATTTTGTCATATCTTGCCCTGTCCGATGTCTCCCTTCACCCACTTTTCTGTTGTCCTTCCCCCAGGGAGGAGGTCACATGTAGATCCCTGCAATCGGTTCCCTTTTTCCAATCTACTCTCCCTCTGCCCTCCCAGTATCACCACTCTCACCACTGCTCCTGAAGGGATCATCCGCCCTGGATTCCTGTGTTTCCAGTTCCTATCTGTAGGATATACTTCCTCCAGGATAGATTTGTTTTTACTTCTGGGAATCCACAATACTTTTCGGTATTCTTTGCCAACATATCAAATCCATCAGTTCTTCTGCCTTCCTTGTTTTTCAGCTGTCACACGAATATGAGGTGATTGAAAATACCAGGGTTTCAACTAGACACTCTTTTGTCCTCAAAATGTCATCTTTGATTTTTTAACACTTGTTTTATTCTTTAACACTGCAGCAGATGTTGTCCAATCTAATAAATTGCTTATATTTTTTGACTGCTGCTTTCCTAAGTGTGCTTGCAGATCTAAGTAAAATCCATGATAACTTTAGTCTTTTCTCTGTTCCTCATAGTGCTGCTTATTGATCAAGTGTATTTTTGCTTATACTCCGTACTGTGGTCTTTGATCTTCCCCAGTGCCTTCCTTTCCAGTGACTTCAATTTTTCTGACAAATTCTTCGATATACCGATGTGTTCAGTTTCACAATAAATTTAGATCTTTTGATAATTATTTCTCTTATTAAAACCAGCAGACAACCCGTACTTTTTCCTTGGACATCTCACCACTTTTGAAGAAAGGCGACATTTTTCTTGAAATCAGTGCCTCTAATTTTCTTAGTGATTTTCCTGAGCTGGCACCAGGGTCTGCTTGTATAGTCACTTCTGAGGGGCTAGCCAGTTGTTAGTGTAACTTCTGCTTAATGTGGTAGTCTTTTTATTTTTTTAAGTTTATTGTGAATTAGGGTGGGGGTATTATGTTTCATACCATCAGTTTCCCATTCAATCATTTAAACTACTTAGTAGCCCTCCCCTAGCAGCTTACTTACTCTGCTCCTTTGATTTTTCTTCTCCCTGTTGTGGATTGCAGGACTCTTCACCCAAGTTACTATCTGTCAGCCCTCTAGACTATTGCTTCATCTTCCTTGCTTCATCTTGCCCTTGCCACCTTGGTAACCTCAAAAATGCACTTCATCTCTTATGAAAGTCGTTGTCTTGTTTTTGTTTCCCGCTCTCTTCTATAACAGTGGTCTCATACAAGATTTGTCCTGTGTGATGAACTGATTTCACGTAGTAGAATCATATCAGGTCCACTCATGCCATGAGGTGCTTTGTGGTTTCATCATTGTTTTTTAGCAATGCATAAGAAGATCCCATTGTGTGTTTGTACCAACGTTTCTGTATCCATTCTTCTACTGGTGGACATTCGGGTTGTTTCTGTTTTTGTGCTGTTGTGAGCAGCCCTGCGATGATTGTGGGTGTGCATATGTCTGTTGATACTATGCCTCTTACTCCTTTAGGGTATGCACCCAGCAGAGGCATTGCTGGCTCATATGGAATTTTAATCCTAGTTGTTTAAGGTACTGCCATCACACTTTTCACAATGGTTGTACATATTCAGAGTCCTATGACAGTTCTAATCTGCTAATATCCTATCTAGCATTTGTTGTTTTCCAGATTTTTTGTTCTTTTTGATTGTCAAATTTTGGTGTAATACAATAAAGAGGAAAAGAGAATAAAAGCAGGATTTTAAGCTGAGCCTCACTAAATTGGGCACCCTTGTAATAGAAACAGCACAGACTGTGGATTAAACCTTTCTATCGCACAATTGTCAGCTGTCAGCCCGTTACCTCTGACTCATGGTGACCCATGTATGATGGAATAGTACTGTTGTAGCCATAAGCTTTTCATTGGCTGATTATTCTTAAGTATATTGCCAGTCGGTCTCAACCTATTCAGGATTATAGAAGCCCTTAAGTTTCCACTGACAGACGATGTACCTGGAAGTACATTGTACTGGAAATACAGTGGCTAGGAATTGAACTTGTATCTCCTGTGTGGAAGGTGGGAATTCTACCATTGGCCCTTGTACTAATTGTGTGGCCTGCATACGTTACAGACTTTTTTTTTTCTGGTATAGAGTATACTTTAATACGATTAAGATAAATATATTACTCAGAGAACTTGTCTACAACCATCTGTTAATTACAGAGACATATTTAAACATGTTTAGAAATATTTAAACATGCTTTGTTTGGAATAAATCCATGTGTGTATGATCTGGGACTATTTACTTATCTTTGGATAGGCTTTTGATTCATTTTGGTTGTTAATAGTTGCATATAAAATATATGACTGTTCAACTCCTATTGTTAAGTTCATCAAACAAAAACTCAAATTCACTACCATCAAATTGACTTTGACTTATAGCATCACTACAGGACATGGTAGAACTGCCCCTATGGGCTTCTGAGGCTGTAAATCTCTATAGGAACACAGGCTTACCTTTCTTCCTCAGAGCAGCTGGGAGGTTGGAGCTGTAGACTTCGAGTTAGCAGCTTAAGAGTTACCCTGTATATCAGCTGGAGTTAGAAGGGAGAGTTGAATTTTGCCTTCCATCCTGTATGTGATTTTGAGTGTAACAAAGAGAAAGGACCATAATGCTGGCATGATTGAGAATTCCTGTACTCTCACATCATGAAATATGACATCCAGTCTCTAAAAATACAGTCATGAACTAATTAATTCTTTGAATTGTGGTGGCCCCCCCAAAAAAGTTTTCATCTTCAGTTTTCACCCATGATATGTTTCAGTAGCAATTTCCTCACCTTTCATGAAAGGTACATAAGGAATATACATGTACGTGCTATAGATTATTGTTTGTTTTATCATTTTTTCTGCTTTCATAAAACTTTCTTTTTAGGGTTTATTTTTTTTAATTCATTCCTTGAGTTTTTTTTATTTGTCCTAAATTAGCAAGAGATAATAAAGCATTTTTTAAAGAAACCATCATAAACTCAATACAAAATAGTATATGATTAGACTGTTATTTTCATTTTAATTTTTTTAATTATTTTTTAAAGTCACACTTCATGGAGCAGTGGTGTTTATAAATATTTATAATTTCTTTTGCCATGCTTATGGAAATTTTCTTCTCTTTTTTACCCCAATGTAGACCAGTAATCCAAAAGCTACTTTTTAAGCTACACACTTGAAATTACTAAAATCCATTGCAGTTGATTATAATTTAAAAGAATCTTATATTATAAATATTTTCTTTATAGGGCTATATCAGAGTCTGTATTGTGAATTACATTATTAAAGCTATTTCTAATTTAATTTAAATATTATAACACTGTAGTGTAGTGTTAAGATAAAGCAAAAACTAAATACTGTAAGAAATAAGATTTAAAAACAAATATACATGTTGGAGTATTTCCAAACCTAAGGCTAGACTGTGCCACACAAGTAAAGAGTCTTTCTTGAATGAAGTTAATTACCCGCAGGGTGCATGTTGGTCACTCTTTAAAATTCTTATAAAAACAAAGAAATTAATTATCCAGCATAAAAAGAAGTCATACTCTTTCTGGCAAACATTCAATTAACTTTTTAGTGCTTGCTATTTAATGTTGTGTTTGACTGACCAACCATTGAAAACTACTTTCCTTTGAAACCGGCTTTGAGTGGAAAACAGTGCTGTGTGAGGCTGTTTAGATGGTCAGTTTCATTTGGTCAACTTTCCCCTATGATCTTTGAATTCAATGACTGGTTGTAATTTCAGATTTACTATGAAGTGTGCATTTGGCAGAAGTATTTTATGTATTTAGCACTTAATAGAGTTAACCTCTAAGATGTGTCGTGTTCTTAAATTATTATTTCATATTAAGACATCTCAAATTATAATGTGTATCTAATCGCCTAAGGACCGTGACAGTAGCATATGAAAAATTATTTTAGAGAATCGGTCCTTGTTTTGTGTTTTCTTTTTATATTTTGAGTGATAAACACTTCCTCCTTTTGAAAGGTAAATTACACATTTTAAGATTTGGTCGGCATTGTTTTTGCTCTTGCTCAGGCACCCACTCTCTCTGACTCTTCAAACACATACCCTAGACTTTTTATTTTTAACCTTTTGGGAGTTACTGCACATGCAGTGACACTGCACATACTAAACTTATGAACACATATTTCATAAGAATAAGGATATTTCTCCTGCATAACCACAAATCAATATACTTAGAAAATTTAACATTAAAGCAAGTGTTACTGTCTAGTATTCACGATTCACCATAATGTTCTTTGTAACTACAACGACATTATTGAGTACCATACTCCAATATGGATATGTATTGTTTCCTTCTGATTACATTAGGGCAGAAGTTTTTGGCAGGAATACTTCATAAGTGATAGATGCTTCTTTTTTTCGTGTATTAATTATATCAGGAGATATAAAAGAAAAATTTATCCATTTGGTCATTTAATTAAGGTGGTTTCCACCAGAATTTTCCATGATAAAGGTACCTCTTTCCTTAGTAATTAGTGAGAAGTTGGCAGGGACTATGTGACTGTTTTGTTCTCTCCAGTAATTGTTTACCTGGTGGTTTTAGAATCCATTGATGATTCTTGCTAAGGTCAGTTGCTGTAACCAAAGCTATCCAGTCGATGCTGACTCCTAGTGAGCTTATGGGACAGGGTCTTACTACTGGTCCTGTTAATTTTTGACATTGTAACACTTTAAGGGAGTAGAAAGCCTCTTGTTTCACCCTCAGAACTGCTGGAGGTTTCAAACTACTGACCTTGTAGTTAGATGCCTAATGTGGAACCCCTACACCTCAACCCGTGGGTCTCGACCCTTTTGGGGGCGTCAAATGACCCTTTCACAGGGGTCGGCTAAGACTGGGAAAACACATATTTCCAATGGTCTTAGAAACCGAGACGCTGGCTTTTTACGTATACTGTTTCAAAATGTAACAATGTAGTTTACTGTTGTTACACTAAGACTTACCCATGCTACACCATGCTTCAAGACAAAATTTCATTTATTTGTCATTAGAAATAAATATCTCACAGTATATAATGACATATTGTTTTGTGATTAATCTCTATGCTTTAATGATGTTCAATTTGTAACCATGAAAATACATCCTGCATATCAGATATTTACATTTCGATTCATCACAGTAGCAAAGCGACAGTTATGAAGTAGCAACCAAAATCATGTTATGGTTGACGGTCACCCCCACATGAGGAACTGTCTGAAAGGACCGCGGCCTGAGGCAGGTGGAGAGCGCTGCCCTACACTACCAGGGCTCATGCCGTGCCACAGTGAGGTACAAATGAAGCATTCACTTTTAGTTTGCCCTGTACTTCTGCATTCTCCTGTCCTCATCATGAAAGACTTTTGAGTCATACTCATTTTAATAATTTTATCCTCAAAAGTTGTGAAATTATCGTGATCATTTGTTATTTTGTACATGTGTTTCAGGAGAGGTTCTTTATATATAGCAGGGAAGATATTTTACTTCTTATCTCATCATTCAGTAGACACATGTGTCTTTAAATAGCCGATCGATACAATAAGGAACTTGAAACTGCTCTGACAGGTAAGTCAAGTACAATTTGGAGGGGCAAAAAGGCCCAAACAAAAGTTGTTGTTGTTTTGTAAACAATAGTTTCTATGAGTAAGAAACAACGCTCTAGGATATTTTGCTATGGGAACAGCTATGTGACCATGAGAATAGCTTCAGTAGCTTCGGTAGAGCTTGCCTTCATTTGTAAAGTGAGATGGAATCATCCAATCCTTTTACGCATGAAAGTTATGCTATCCTTAGTTTCCGGAAATATATCATAATTTTGAAGGTAAGTCTTTCAGAAACCTTTGAGAGTCGGTAGGTGTACCATTCAAAAACTGTATCAGAAAGTAGAGTTACTATGCATTAGTTAATAATATCTCACCCCCACCTCCCCCCAAAATTTCAGACCCAATCCAAAAGTTGCTAATGGCTTATTCTGTCAGCCCAAGTCCTTCATGGCTATAGAAATTGTTTAGGAAGTCTACTACTTATCTTCTTTCTGAATTGGTCCCCAAAATGCCCTCTACTAGTTCATTTCAGTTATGAGAACTTTAGGTGAAAATGAAAAAGAATAAGAAACGGGTTTCTTTTCAGTGTAGTATAAATATAAGCAAGATTTTAATCTTACAGAGATACTTCACAACTACCCTGTCTATCTGCTTGTTCCAGGTACCACCTTATGTCAGTGGTTCTCAGCGTTCCTCAAGCCGCGGCCCTTTCAGACAGTTCCTCATGTGGTGGTGACCCCCCAACCATAGAATTATTTTTGTTGCTACTTCGTAACTGTAATTTTGCTACTGTGATGAATCGTAATGTAAATATCTGATATGCAGATGTATTTTCATTGTTACAAATTGAACATAATTAAAGCATAGTGATTAATCGCAAAAAATGTCATTATATATTGTGAAATATTTATGTTTCCAATAAATATTTCACAATGGTCTTAGGCTACCCCTCTGAAAGGGTCATTTAGTGCTCAAAGGGGTCGTGACCCACAGGTTGAGAACCACTGCCTTATATCCTTTTAACCATTTATCCCAGAAATATAAAAATCAGAAGCTTGCTCCCTATTTTCAAAAGATTGCCAACTCTGTTATTATTTTGCTTGGTCAGTAAATGTTCATATGTGCTTATTTATAGTGTTGAAATATACATAACAAAGCATTTCACTCATTCATTATACATTCATTACATCCCCCAGGTTGTACAACCATCTCCACCCTTCATTTCCAGACTTTTCATCCCCCTCAACAGAAATCCAGGCCCCCTTCATGATAACTTCCCATTTCTGCCTTGTCCCTCATCATTACAAATAAACATGTGTGCCTATGCATTTGCTTATCCTAGATATTTCATGTGAGTGTGGTCATGCAATGACTATTCTTTCATTTCTGACTTTTCACTTAGCATAATGTTTTCAAGGTTCACTCATGTTTTAGCATGTGCTGGAGCTTGATTTTTCTAACTAGAACTTGATTTTCCATGACTGAGAAACATTTCATCGTATGTATAGGCCACATTTGTTTATGGATTCGTCAGTTAGTGGACACTTAGGCTTGGGTATCTTTTGGCTGTATGAATAGTGCTGTGATGAGCATTGATGTGTTGCTCTGAGCTCCTTCTTTTAAGTCTTTGGAATATGTTCCTAGTGGTGGAATTGTTGCATGATTATGTTAAAACATATGTTTTTAAAATATCTTTTCTAGTAAAGATATTCAAACCCACCCCTGTCGTCAACTGTTGAAGTGATGTAATATCTGATATTTGCATTGAAATACCCAGGGGGCAGGGAGCGAGTTCTTTATTCTTTCTTATAGCAATCCATGCATTTATTGTGTCAAGCACATTTGTACATGTTGCCATCATCCCTTTTTAAAAATATCATTTTAAAGAGGGTTCTTACAGCATTTATCACAATCCATCCATCCATCCATGGTATCAAGCATATTTGTACATATGTTTCCATCATCATTTTCTTTTTTTTCAAATACTTTTATTGGGGGCTCTTGCATCTCTTATCACAATCCATATATTCATCCAGTGTCTCAAGCACATTTGCACGTATGCCGCCATCATCATTTTCAAAGCATTCTCTTCCCACTTGGGCCCTGGATATCAGGTCTCCATTTCTTCCCCCATCCTCCCTCCCCCGCCCACCTTCCCTCATCTTATCCCTTGATAAGTTATAGATTATTATTTTTACATCTTACATTGTCCTCTGTAGACCCTCACCCACTTTTCCATTATTTGCCCCCCCCCCCCGCCCCCTGGGAGGGGGTTATAGGTTGATCCTTGTGATCGATTCCCCTTTTCTCTCCCCATCCTCCCTTAATCCTCCTGGTATCTCTGTTCTCATTGTTGGCCCTGAGGGGTTTATCTATCCTGGATTCCCTGTGTTGCTGGGCTCTTATCTGTAGCTGTGTGCATGCTCTGGTTTAATCCAATTTGTAAGGTAGAATTGAGGTCATGATAGTGCCGGGAGGAAGCACCAAAGAAGTGAGGAAAGTTGTATGTTTCATCAGTACTATTCTGCACCCTGACTGGCTTATCTCTGCCCTGTGACCCCTCTGTCAGCGGATGTCCAATTGTCTACAGATGGACTTTGGGTCTCCACTCCATTCACCCCCTGCTCCACCCATACACCCCATTCACATTGGTATGATTTTGTTCTGGGTCATAATGCCTGATGCCTGATCCCATTGATGATACATCATGATGACACAGGCTGGTGTGCTTCTTCCATGTGGGCTTTGTTGCTTCTGAGCTAGATGGTCGTTTGTTTATCTTCAAGCCTTTAAGACCCCAGATGCTATATCTTTTGATAGCCAGGCGCCATCAGCTTTCTTCATCACATTTGCTTATGCACCCATTTTGTCTTCAGCAATCATGTTGGGAAGGTGAGCATCACAGAATGCCAGATTGTTTGAACAAAGTGCTCTTGTGTTGAGAGAGGGCTTGAATTGAGGCTCAATGTCCATCTGCAACCTTCTTAACATATAGATATGAGTACATAGTTCTAGTACCCTCTCATTACATATATTTACATATGTACATGCCTGTATTTAGACCTGTATAAATATACTTTTCCTCCTGGTTCTTTCCTCTTTTTCCTTTTACTTTCCTCTTGTACCACCACCATGTTCAGTCTTCATTTGGTTTTGTAATTCCTTGCTGCTACCTTTCCCTTGCTTAAGCTCCATTAGGCATCCTACAACCTTCCTTCCATTGATTTTAGTTCACTTGTTGTTCCCTTGTCCCTGGGTTAGTTCTCCCCACCCCCTTCCTTTCTCCCACCTCCCCTTCTCCCTTATTCCCCAGAACTGTTGGTCCTGTTCTTTTCATCTCTGAATTATTTATCCTGTCTATCTTATCTAGATAGACATGCAGATACATTAATAAATGCAAAAACCAGGCAAAGCCAAATAAAACAACAAGGGAAATCAACACCAACAAAACAATAATGGCAACAACAAAAACAAAATAGCAATAACAAAAAGAAAGCCATTGACAAAAATGGAAAAACCTATAAATAGTTCAAGGTCTCTTTGTTGGCCTTTAAGTGTGTTTGCCAGTGGAGTCTGATGGGGTACCACACTCTGTCTCCAAAGTCTATTTTTGGTATTCCCTGGAGGTTTCATCAATCTACTCCCCAGCGTGCTCTGCTGCATGCCCTCAGTGCCTCGCCCCAGCTTGATGGGTCCAGACCGTGCACTGTTCTCACACTGTGTCTCTAGCGCTGTTCTCCGCTGGGTCATGGTTCAGTGAGGGATGGCATGTCCCATGGTGGGGCCCGCCCTGCGGTCCTCTCTGTGCATTGTTTGCTTCGAGCAGGAGTGTTTCCTCAGGGCTTGGAGGGCCAGGATGTCCTCTCTTCCCTCTCCATCCCTTTGCATTTCTCCCATGTGCTCTAACCGGACGTGCCCCTCTCACCAAGCTGAGCCCCAGTGTTGTCCTCTGAAGTGCATTCATCTCTGGGGATTGGGGTGGGGGATGGGGCACGCGGCATCATTTTCAAAATATTTTCTTTCTGCTTGATCCCTTGGTATCAGCTCCTCATTTTTTCCTCCCTCCCCCAACCCTCCCACCCTCATGAACCCTTGATAAATTATAAATTATTATTATTTTCATATCTTATACCATCCACTGTTTTCCTTCACCCATGCTTCTGTTGTTCATCACCCTAGGTGTGGGGGGCTGTTAATAGATCAGTCATTGCAGTCGATTTTCCCTTTATCCCTCCTACCTTCACCCTACCCTTAAGGTATCGCTACTCGCATTTTTGTTCCTGAGGGGTTTATGTCCTGGATTCTGTATGTTGAGAACTCTGGTCTAGCCGGATTTGTAGGGTAGAACCGGGGTCATGATAGCGGGTGGCAAGAAGCTTTAAGAACTAGAGGCATGTTGGGTGCTTCGTCAGTGCTATACTGCACCCTGGCTAGCTTTTCCCTTCCTTGTCAAACTTCTGTGATGGATGTCCAATTGTCTACAGATGGGCTTCGGGATTCTTCTATGCACTCCCCCTCATTCACAGTGATATGGTTTGTTTTTCTGGGTCTTTGATGCCTGCTACCTGATCCTATCGACACCTCATAATCACACAGGCTGGTGTGCTTCTTCCATGTGGACTTTGTTGCTTCTCAACTAGATGGCTGCTTATTTACCTTCATTCCTTTAATACCCCAGACACTGTCTTTTGATATTCGGGCACCATCAGCTTTCTTCACCACATTTGCTTTTGTACCCTGCTTTGTCTTTAGCAATTGTGTTGGGTAGGTGAGCATCATGGAAAGCCAGGTTATTAGAGCAAAGTGTTCTTGCATTGAGGGAGGACTTGAGCAGAGGCCCAATGTCTATCTGCTGCCTTAATACTAAACCTATAAATATATACACATAGGTCTATTTCCCCATTGTCATATATCAATATATTTACATATGTGCATGCCTGTATTTAGACCTCTATAAATGCCCTTTGCCTTCTAGTTCTTTCCTCTATTTCCTTTGACTTTCCTCTTGTCCCACTATCATGTCTGACCTTCATTCAGCTTTCAGTAATTCCTCTTGGCTCTATTGCACTTGATCAAACCCTCCAACAGGCATTCTGTGCCCTTCTCACCATTGATTTTAAGATCACATGTTGTTCCCTTGACCCTGGGTTTGTTAGCTTCCCCCTTCCTTTTCCCCACTTCCCCCTCTCCTATACAGTCCATTCTCTCTCTCCTCCCCTCTTAGTTTGCGCCCATGTGCTCTGATCAGACCCGCCCCTCTTCTGGAGCTGTATCTTCAGTGCTGTCCTGTGTAGTGCATTCTTCTGGGGAAGGGATCCATGTAGTTGGGATTGCGGTCTGCCCTGCAGACCTCTGTTAATTCGCTGCTTCATGCCGATATGTTGCCTTCCAGTCTTGGCGCAACAGGTTGAGTTCTAGTCCCTCTCTCCCTTTGCTGTGGAAACATAAACAATACCCTCCCTGTTCCCCTCCCCCCCATGTCCTTGTTTTAAAAATTTTTCCCCCTTTCTCCTTTTTAGTTGGCTGTCATATGTATCCCTGGGTTAGTTCCTGACCCCTGCCAGTGTACATGGACCTTGCTCTGGGAATTTATTCATTTAATAGCCTTTCCCCTATTCTCCTTTGTGCTTTTTAAGCTGACTTCAGTGTACTGTGTTGTACTGTCCTTTTGTACTTGGCTTACTTTGCTTAGCATGATTTCCTCAAATGCTTCCTATGCAACCATGTGCTTCATGTATTCGTCACTGCATTTTAGGGTTGTGTAGTACTCCATGTTATGTATGTACCAGATTTTTTTAATCCATTCATCCGTTGATGGAAATTTAGGTTGTTTCCAACTCTTTGCGATTGTGAACTGGGCTGAGATGAACACTGGAGCGCAGATGTCTGGCCGTGGTCTGTTTCTTGCCTCTTGTGGGATTTCTGGGTCATGGGTAGCTTGATTTCCATTTGTTTTAGGCATCGCCAGATCAATTTCCACACACCTTCAGGACCACAACCAGTGGATGAGAGTCCCTGTCTCCCCACAGCCCCTCCAACACTTGTTGCTTTCTGATTTTTTGAATTGGGCTACCTTGAGGGTATTAGGTGATATTTCTTCGTTGTTTTAATTTGCATTTCTTTTATAGCTAGTTGTGTTCGTCTGGGTATTTTAGAGAAACAAATCCACAAAAACTCACGTGTAAGAGAGTTTTATATAAAGAAAACATCAAGAAAACATCCCAACCCAGTGCTGCCCAAGCCTATAAGTCCAACATTAGCCCATATGTCTGACACCAATCCACAAAGTCCTCCTCCATCCCACAAAACACACGCAATGATGCCGACTGCAGGAGGAAAGCCGAGTCAGTGAGTGTGTAAGCATCTCAGCGCTGGCAGGGGTCTCCACAGGCTGATCCAGCACCCAGGGCTGCAAGGGGTAGGTCCATGTGGCTTCTCCTCAGGGATGTCTTGCAGGAAGTGAGCCTTGCCAGCTGAAGCAGGGAACTGGCTAAGGCAGCTGCACCCTGGTCTGACTAAGAAAGCAAGAGACCTGAGAACTAGAAAAGTAAGGCTCACTGAGCCATTTATCTCTCTGCTCTGCAATTAATGCCACAAGTGTTTATTGTCCAGGTTGGCACAATAAACTTTAGCTATATCACTAATGATCGGGAACATTTTCTTATATGTTTATTGCCATTTGGATTTCCGCCCTTGTGAATCCTTTGTTCAGGTCCTTTGCCCACCTCCTCAATGGGCTATTAGTTTTTTTTGTTTTTTTCTTATTGTAGGCTAGCAGAGTATTTAAATTTAATACTAAGGTCTTTATCTGGTGTGTCATTTCTAAAGATGATTTCCCAGTCTGTGGGGTCTCTTATCCTCTTTGTTCTTCATTCTTAATGTCTTAGCTTACACTACCTTCCTCGGGGTCTTTGTTTAGGCAGGGTTTCCTTCACATCATTAATGTCTGCCATTTCACTCTGTTGTTTATTTTACAGCTTTTAGCATTAGCTATAAATAAGGATTTTTCTTTCTATTTTGTGTCTCCTCCCAAGACTACAAATTCAAGAAAGACAGGACAATTTCTGGTTCACTGCTTTATACTCAGCACCTATTAACTGTATGACATATAATAAGCTCTTGGTAAATCCATATCAAAAGAATCAAAGAAAACTTGATTTCACTTAATGATTGTTTTGGGTTTTCCAACATTGGACTTTCACTCTAAACGTAAAATAGAAAAATCTATTGTAAATGTCTAACGTTTCTTACTTTGCTTACCTTTTTCAGAGGAAGAAAGCACTAAGTGCCACCTAGCTTTTGTATTAGAGGACTCATAAATGAGATAAATAAGAACATTTTAAATCGTTGTTTTAAAATCTAATACTTGGCCCTATGCTGTTGATATTAAAGGTAGAGTAGAAACTTGGTTATTAAACCATTGACCCATTTAGTGTTTTCTTATATACAACAAACTTATATCATGTACCTATTATACTTACCTGCTGTTTGCTTATCTAAGGTTTCCCTGCCCCCAAATACTTTCATGAGAAGAAAGAAATAAGGAAACCATTGCTTTTATTTTCAGTATTTGTACAGGAGGGAAAATTCTTGTTAGAGTTTTAAGTGAAGCTTTTTTAGGCTCCCGAATGTCACTCTAGATTTAATACTATGCACTGGTAGCAACCTCAGTGTTGTTAGGAATTTAAATAGACAACTGTATCTATTGTGTCAAAATGGGTAAATGGTTTGTAAATTGTGTCAGTGTAGTTCTTTCACTAACCCGAAAGTGTTTGATTTGGATGCTACCCAGGAGTTGGTTGTTACGGTTCTATTCAAAATAGAAAGTTTGCTTTCTGTCAGGTCGACATTTCCCTTCAGTAATGGATTACTGCATATGTCTGTCTTTTCTTTCTACTGGAAAAAGTTTTAACTGATGCAATTCACATACCACACGATTCAATGGTTTATTTTATTTTAAAAAATCATTTTATACAACTCTTCTCACAATCCATACATACAATTGTGTCAAGCACATTTATATATTCGTTACCCTCATCTTCATTCTCAAAATACTTGCTCTCCCCTTAAGCCCTTGGTATCAGCTCCTCATTTCCCCCTCCCTCCCCGCACCCTTTCCCTCTGAACCCTGGATAATTTATAAATTATTATTATTTTGTCATGTCTTACACTGTTCAGTGTCTGCCTTCACCCAATTTTCTGTTGTCTGCCCCCCAGGGAGGAGGTTATATGTAGATCCTTATAATCGGTTACCCCTCTCTACTTCACCTTCCTTCCACCCTCCTGGTATCCCCACTCTCACCACTGGTCCTGAAGGGATCATCTAATCTAGCCTGGATTCCCTGTGTGTCCAGTTCCTATCTGTACCAGTGTACATCCTCTGGTCTAGCCACATTTGTAAGGTGGATTTAGAATCATGATAGTGGGGAGGAGGATTAATTTAAGAATTTAAGAATTAGAGGAAAGTTGTATGTTTCATTGTTGCTACACTGCACGCTGACTGGCTGGTCTCCTTCCTGCAACCTTTCTGTAAGGGGATGTCCCATTACCTACAGATGGGCTTTGGGTCTCCACTCTGCACTTCCCCTCATTCACAATGATATGAATTTTTGTTCTTTGATGCCTGATACCTGATCCCTTCGACACCTCGTGGTCACACAGGCTGTTGTGCTTCTTCCATGTGGGCTTTGTTCCTTCTGAGCTAGATAGCTGCTTGTTTACCTTCAAGCCTTTAAGACCCCAGATGCTATATATTTTGATAGGTGGGCACCGTCAGTTTTCTTCACCACATTTGCTTATGCACACATTTGTCTTCATGGTCGTGTTGAGAAGGTGTGCATCATGGAAAGCCAATTTAATAGAACAAAGTGTTCTTGCATTGAAGGAGTACTTGAGTGGAGGTCCAATGTCCCATCTGCTACCTTAATACTAAACCTATGAATATATGCACATATATCTATTTTCCCATCATCCTATATAAATATATTTACATATGTACATGCCTATATTTAGACCCCTATATATGCCCTTTGCCTCCTACTTCTTTCCTCTATTTCCTTTGACTTTCCTCTGTCCCACTATCATGCTCAGCCTTCATTTGGGTTTCAGTAATTTCTCTCAGTTACATTGCCCTTGATGAATCCCTAACAGGCCTCTGACACCCTCCTTGCCACTAATTTTGGATCACTTGTTGTTCCCTTGTTCCTGGGTTGGTCAACACCACCTTCTTTCACCATGTCCCATGTCCTCCCCGAACCATTTAAACATATTAAAAGAGTTGTACAATTATCACCAGAATTTTAGAACATTGTCTTTATTCTTGTACTCATTATTACTAACTCCCTATTTTCCCCCAACTTCTCCCTGCCATAATCCTAAGAAACTATTAATCTAGTTACTGTCAGTATAGATTTACCTGTCATAGATTTCATATACAGGAAATCATAAAAAACAAACCAACAAATAAGAAGCTCCATCAATAATAAAATAAAACAGAAAAACCTTAATCCAAAAAAGTTGAAAACAATAAAAACTTGAACAAATTTAAATTGAGTCAAAGGGAAGGACCAATTATAAATTTTAACCTAATGACACCAGCATTCATCCATTTTCCAATACCTTTGTCAGACAGCAAGACTATTCACATCCTTCACTCATGGGCAGGGGGACTTCTCCAGAGGCTTAATCCATGTGCGGACCCTGCAAATGAATTTTGGCCTTTCACTGTCATCTATAACCTTTTGGAAACTGGGTGCTTAGAATTTATGCTGTTCCTTCCTCTGGTTTTGGATTTTATTATTTCCGATCACACAGGCTGGGCTACTTCTTCCATGTGGATTTAGGTGATACCTTACTTAGATGGCTGCATGTTTTGAGACAAGCCTTTAAGACTCCCAAACGCTATTCGTTCTGATAGCCGGGGTGCCACTCTGATTTCTTCACCACACTTTCCCATAGCACCCACATCTTCAGTATCTTCCTGAGGGCAAGTGTCAAGTAGTGCCACATCATAGGAACTAATCTGTTTGTATTAGGGCTATGTTTAAGTGTGATCTCAAAATCCATTCATAGATGTATGGTGTATGGTGTATTTAAGGCTCATTTTAGAGCTATCATTACCATTTTATTTGGGAATATTATCAGTCATCCCCATGGGGCATATGATACATATGTCTCTGTCTTCAGATAATTCATGTATTCAATCTTACGTTTGATTACACTTTAAAGTTTTATACACATATAAAAATTAAAACCAAAATTGAACTCACTGCCATCGAGTTAATACCAACTCATAGTGACCCTTTAGGACAGGGGAGAACTGCCCTTGTGAGTTTCCAAGACTGTAACTCTTAATGGGAGCTGCTATCACAGATCAGCGGTGGTTTCACACTGTTGACTTTGAGTTAGCAGTTCACCTGTCAACAGGCCCCCTTATAGGATATTCAGGGTTTTCTTTTTTTCATTTCATCCTTTTATTGTTGGTATTGCGTAGTATTACATTGTGTGTTATATACCAGAGTTTATTTATCCATTCTTTTTTTAAAAACATTTTATTAGGGACTCATACAACTTTTATCACAATCCATACATATATCAATTGTGTAAAGCACATCTGTACATTCTTTACCCTCATCATTTTCAAAGCATTTGCTCTCCACTTAAGCCCTTTGCATCAGGTCCTTCCCCCCCCCTTCCTCCCCACTCCACCCAGGGTTTTCTTTTTTTAAGTTTATTATGGAAAATTTTAGTGATACACAAAAGTGGACTAGTGTAATTAGCTCCATCACTTAGTTTTAACTCAGCAAGGATAGCTTAGGCAAAAATCAATTGCACGAAGAGGACAACATATACAAATGCCTTCATGCAGAAACAGACTTTGCGTTTTCTAGGAATAATAAGACAGTCTTTCTGGCAGAACAGAGTACAGAGTAGTAGATGAATGTGGAGAATAGATGAATTTGATATGTAAATTGGAGTCAGTTCTTAGAGGACTTTGTAGGCAGATTGTGTGGAAAGGAGATGTGATTTATTTTTAATGATGGTAAAGGAAAATTTGATCAAGGAAGTAACATGATCTCATTAATGTTTTAACTTGGATCTTTTTGGATGCTACAGAGAGGGAAGTTAGGGAGGGCTGAGCTTTTGGTTATCACGTGGTTGACAAAATTGATTTGCACTACAAAGGAGGCAAGGTAATGTTAACAAGCCTACTTACCAACAGGTTGGAGGAGCAATGTCCTTGAAGAAGTTGACAAGACTTAGGAAGAAGTATTTCCAAATGGAGTGAGAAGAAAGGACAGAGGAGAGAGGTGTTTTGAATGAAGAAGAGAAATATGGGAGAGAAAATTACTTAGAGAAATGTCGGATTGCTAGGTACCACCGTAGGCCCATTCAAAATGCATCTTTCTGTGTTTAAAGAGAGTCCAGCCAGATGGCTTTGTGCTTATTTCTGCAGTGAAATTTAGAAATTTCACTAAATTCTAATTGTGCTGCGTATAGGCATAGATGGAGTACGTGATGAATTGTATTTAACCAAGTAAGTGATTAATAGTATTCAACAAGAATGGGGATTTGGCCAGACAAATAGAATGACGGGAAAGATGCGAGGGACCTGAACTATGCAGCGGCATCCCTCTGCTAGGCCTCACCCATGGGGAGAGCCAGCGATGCTTCTCTTGCCCCCCCCCACACACACACCACACACCCTGGACTTCCATATAACCTAAAAGCCAAACTCAGTGCCCTGGAGTCCATCCCACTCCCAGTGACAACGTAGGACAGGCTACAAAATTTTAAGGGAGTAGAAAACCCTTTCTTCTGCAAAGCAGCTGGTGGTTTCAAACTGCTTATCTTGCCATTAACTGCCCAAAGCTTAGCTGCAATGCCAGCCGAGTTCCCCCTCCCATGTAAGAACAGACAAGATCTGTAGTGATCCTAAGCATTAAAGAATATACGATGAAAAGCTTAAATGTAGTATTTCTTAGTCACATGAATATAAACAACAGAATTATTTTGTAAAATCTTTCTATATTGTGTTACTCCATTAGAAACTGATCAAAAAGCTTTTTTTCCTTTAATTACTACTTGATTCTCAAAAACGTTACTGATTGTGGTTCAGTAATACTAATTACCAAAGTATTGAAGCTAAAACACCAGAAAATGTGACAAAAATCAGCAACTATGAAAGCACCAGCAGTAACAAAAGTGAATGTTTGTAGTTCGTGCAGATAAAATCTTGTCAGAATTGGCTGATAAGGCCTGATCTGACCAGAACACATTAGAAGGGTCCAAAGTAAATTAGCATAGACTTTTTGCCCTGTTGTTATATTGATACATGTAAGCAAGGTTTATAAAAAAGCAAACAAGTTTGATGTTAAAACTAACTACAGTGATATTTTTAATAATAAAATAGTAAATTTCCACAGAAACAAACACACCTGTGCACCACTAGTGATGCCACTGAAAACCAGAGGAATATTGCTGCTACTGCTAGGTGCGATCGAGTTGTTCGGAACCCTGGGTACAACAGAAGGAACCACTGCCCTGCCCTCCACCATCCTCACAGTTGCTGTTACCTGGGCCCATTGTTGCAGTCGCTGTGTCATCCAGCTCACTGGAGACCTTCCTCTTTTTCATTGACTTCTTTACTAAGCAGGCGTCCTTTCTCTAGGGACTGGTAACATTTTCAAGCTTTCCCAGGTATGTGCTGTGACTGAAAATCATACCAGGGCTTGGGTCAGGCTCAACCGAGTCCTCAGGGTGACCCCTTGCTTTTCCATAAAGAGATCTTTTTTAACAGTAGGTTTGTCCAGTGCAGTAGGCCATTTGGTTTTCATCTAAAGTGTCCATGGGTGTTGATTGTGGATCCCAGTAAAATGAAATCCTCGACAGTGCCGAGGATTTCAGTTTATCATGATGTTGATTATTGGTCTGGTTTATCATGATGTTGATTATTGGTCTAGTTATGAGGATTTTTGTTTTCTCTTAAGTTGAAACCCTTTCTGCAGGGATTTAGACCTGCTATCCCGCATCAAGCTGGGTTCAAAATGAGGCGTGCAGATGAACGAAAAAGAAAGAGATATATACAAAGCATGGGATCCGGAGGACTCCAATCTGATGGACTGAAGTCTGGAGTATATTTGAAGCTTGGTATACACACACACACACACACACACACACACACACAAGGGAATTGGTTACAAAACAAACATCAAAGAACTTAAACATTCCTAAACTCTTATCTATGCAAATGTTACTTAACTAGTTACAGTTTCTTAACTTTAGAATAATAAAAGCACTAGGTTCAAGGACAATCACACGGATATGCAGGATTCAAGAGAGTCTCAAAGAGATCGTAAATAACTGAGTTATCCCTCAATGCTTTTAGCAGCAAAGTCACAAATAACAGTCATTTTGCAATGCTTTTGTCTGCAGAGACACAGAGGCACCCATTAGTAAACACCTTTATCGGCTGGATGCTTCCTACACTTTCGGTTTCCTAAGTTGAGCTAAGTGCACATTTCATTATATTTTATCTTTTCCAGTTGCCCTTAGAAACTTTCTGTTCAGCTGACTAAATTTCATCATTTCTTCCTTTTTCTTTAGCTACCTTATGTACAAGAGCAAGTTTGAAGGTCTTCTGACATTCATTTTTTCCTTTTCCTCTTCCATCTTTTTAATGACTTCTAGTTTTTCATGTATGATGCGCTTCGTGTTACCTCACAACCTCCTAGTGTTGGGTCACTAGTGTTTAATGTGCCAAATGTTTGCGAGAAGGTCGCTCAATTCAGGTGGAATATATTCAAGGTCATGCCTTTGCTCCTGTGGGCTTCTTTTCATTTGCTTCAGCTTCAGCTTTAACTTGCATGAGCGTAATATACGGTCTGTTCTGCAGAACATGTAGTTGGATCACATATTGATTATCTGCTTCTTACAGTAGTGTTTGGGATAGAGTCTGCTTTTATTGGCATGTACAGATGAGGAAGCAAAAGCACGGGGAGGTAAGGCAATATGACCATCTAGTAAGGAGTGAGCTGGGTGTTCACAGCCAGTGAAGCCATACATTGTCTGTGGTCACTTGAGTCTCAGAGGTAGAAAAAACTGTGAACCCGGTACTGAATCTGTGAGGTCTCTCTCTCTTTCTGGGACTAGATTTCAGCCTCAGTCCTTGGCTCCGCGCGAGAAAGATTTCACGCCGAAGCCGGGCTCGTGATCCAAGTGAATTTAGTGAAAGTTCAAAGAAGCATCAGGTTTTACGGGGCACCCATAGGATTCCTTTGACCATGCGGCCTGACAGAAACTGCCCCAGGTCACGCAAGGATCTCTCTCCTCCCCCGCACAAGCAGACCGCACAAGCAAGGACCAGACCGCACAAGCAAGCCAATACCCTCTCCCTCTCAGTCCCTGCCTTTTCAAGGGTTCCCCCGGGGAGGCGTGGTGAACGACCCCAAGTTGATCCCATTGGCTGAATTGCAATCACCTGACCCAGGTGGGCTGCTCCAGGTGTAACGCCCATCCGAGCCCACCTGAGGGAAAATCCAGCTTTGTTCTTTGCTGGCTCTACTGGGCATGCGTCAATGGACTTCCCAATTCCCCAGGCTAAGCTACCTAACAAAACCTTCTTAAAGTGGAAAGATGTAACCTTTTAGGCCTGAAGATGACCGTTACAAGAAAGGAAGCAGTTAGTGTTGCCTGGTGGCGTTTGCTTGAAGAGAGCGGTGGAAGAGGGAAGGAGTAGTCTAGATGCATGCTGAAGAACAAGGAGGAGATCCAGTCACCTCCAGACTATTTGTTACCTGTTATTTGGAAGGGAAAATTGTCACCCATTGGTTGGGGGGTAGTGTTCTCAGTGGCTGAAGAAGATGAAGGAAGCATTTAGAGAGGAGACTGGCCTGATGGAAGATTTTACTCTAATAGATTCTGAGTCTCAAAGAGCACAACATAGGAGGATTTGGGAAACTAAGTCAGATTAGAGGTTGAAAAACAGTATAGGAATGAGAATCCAGCTGATGATGGATGGATGGATGGATAGCCTGGAGGTTCAGCTTGTGGGACTGCTAAGATAATATGGAATGTAAAATAGGATATTAGTCATGATTTTCTCTTTGGGAGAGATGCAAATCTATTGTATGTGCACCGCTTCTAGAGTTTGTTTTGTTTTAGTGAAGTAGACAGTAATGAGTCTAGGGTAGGGGTTTTCCTGCCAAGAGCTCAGGGGTCCTTTCCTAACTATAACAAGAACGTGGGTTCCTGTGAGCAAACCGTGTGGCCTTCCCAAACTGTAGTGTTATTACCTGTGAAATGAAGCCAACTGTTGTTTTGTAGGTATTTAATATATTAAAATGCCATATGTCCTTGAATATAAGCTAGCCCTAGTGTAAGCCGATGTACCTAATTATTACCTGGGAAACCAGAAAAACTGATTACCTCGAGTATAAGCCTAGGATGGAAAATGCAGAAGCTATTGGTGAGTTTCAATAATCAACATAAATGAAAATAAAATTACTAAAAATTGAGACATCAATGGGTAACGTATTTAAATATTTATTTTAAATAAAAACATAAATAAAAGGACAAGTCATTTAACATTAGTAAACCAGCACAGTAAGTGCAAAACAGGTTCAACAAAAATAATAAGATATCAGCAATGATACCTTAAGAGTACTATACCCTGAGCTCAATCAGCAACCAAGCTGAAATGTAAAGAGTTAAAATCCTTCATCATCATCCGTATCCCAATGCAGAGCTTCAGCTGGTGTGAGGTCATCATAGACGCTGTCCTCACTGAGATCGCCGTCATCACCATCACTGCTGTCATTTTCATACAAAGCGCAGTCTTCACTGCCATCCATAGCATTACTAATACTACATTTCTGGAAGGCACGTCGCACCATGTCTCTGGAATGTCTTCCCATGCATCTCGAAACCACTTTGCTATTAACTCTCTGTCAGGCTTCATGAGATTTCCTCCTTTTGTTAGAGTCGGGCTTGACCAGATGACATCCATTCATGCCACATCCTTCACACCCGGTCTTTAAAAGGCTTCTTCAAAGATACATCCAGAGGCTGCAGTCCAGATGTAAGCCCACCTGGAATAATGTCTAAAATAACTTTACTAGATTGTGCCAATTTTTTTATGTCATCCGATAGGTGGGCTCTTAACATATCCCAAACAAGTAACGATGGCTCTTTTGCTCCTGGTTGTTGGTTCCAAATTTCTTCCAGCCATTTTTTTATTCTGTCTTCATCCATCCAGCCTTTAACATGTGCATGCACAGTAATTTTTGGTGGGAAATTGATCATTTTAGGCAAGGTCTTTCTTTTAAAAATAGTGACAGGACACAGCTTATTTCCATTAGCCAAACATGATAGAACAACTGTAAAGTGTTGGGTTTTTTTTATTTCCTGTGGTTTTGAGGAAAATGGTTTTTTCTCCTAAACTTGCCACAGTTCTGTTGCTTGGAAGATCAAAAGTCATGGCAGTTTCATCCATATTCCCAATATCTTCCAGGTCATAATTATAAATCCTTTTTTATAATAAATGACTGGAATGACATAATTTTTTTCTTCAAGGTCTTGTGGCAATTTCTGGGAAATCTTTGTTCTTTGTCTCAAACATAGTAGGTCAAACCTGTTCATGAAGCGGGTACTCCATCCTGCTGACGCAGCAAATTTTTCAATGCCTGGTGCTTTATATTTGCCATCCTTAGCCATTTGTAGAGCACATATGCGGATTCCCATGCATGCTACGCTGTAACCATTTTGATGACGCTCCATAACCCATTTATGCAATTCACTCTCTACAGCCAGATAAAAAGACATTAAACCATGACAACTTTTTTAGCTTTTGGAATCTGTTCCAAGTTAGCCCTCATTTTCCACCACTCCCTCACTTGCTTTTCGTCAACACAGAATTCCCTACTTGCAATACTGTTATTGCTCTCTTCTGCTCTTGACACAACCTTCATTTTGCAGTCAAATGCTCTGCCACTGAGCTATACCCCCTCAACCTTCATTTTGAAACCAGCCTCATTACCGGCGTTTTTGTTTTGGTTCAAGAGTATCCATTTCTAATAGGGTAAAAAAGCAAGACTTTGAAAAAGAACTTTCATGGTAATGCCCCCCCACCCCCGTGATGTGCTAGCCGGGAGGAGTGGGAGGAGTCCGTGCAGGCAGGGGATGTAGGATGTGAATTAACACAGAGACCAGAGGGGAGAGACGAAGTACAGCCACAGGCACATCCTTACCAGTTCAGCTGCTGGCATAAGTGAATCACTATGGGTGCTTCTGTGAATTGGGGCCATCCACGTCATAGACGGCTCTGATTGGTTAGATGTGAGTAAACAAACATTCAAAGCCCAAAACCCTGTAGTGTCAGTGGGTCTTTGAATGAACAGCGGAGGAACGGCAATCACCCGTGAGATGTTACACCTCGCTGGGGTACCACTGATCCGTGTATAAGCTGAACCCCAGTTTTTCAGCAAATTTTTTGTGCTGAAAAACTCAGCTTATACACTAGTATATACGGTATGTATTTAAAACCCCAAGGAACTCTGTCAGCACCATTAAGCATTAAGCAAGATGAGAGGTTCAAACCCACCAGCTGCTCTTCAGGAGAAAGACGAGGCTGGCTGCTCCTTCAGAGATTTGCAGTCTTGGAAACTAAACCTTCAGGAGCAGTTCCACACTGCTCTGTGGTTCACTATGAGTTAGAATGGGCTCAATAGCAATCTCTTTCCCTCTAGATTTTAATACAGAAACCTAGTAGGGACTGAGTTAAGTTACCATATATCCTGGTGTATAAGCCGAGTTGTGTGTGTGTGTGTGTGTGTGAAAGACCTAAGTTTATTTATTTTTTTAATTGTTTTATTAGGGAGTCATACAACTCTTATCACAATCCATACATACATCAATTGTGTAAAGCACATTTGTACATTCATTGCCCTCATCATTTTCAAAACATTTGCTCTCCACTTAAGCCCCTGTCATCAGGTCCTCATTTTTCCCCCTCCCTCCCTGCTCCCCCCTCCCTCATGAACCCTTGATAATTTATACATTATTATTTTGTCATATCTTGCCCTGTCCGACATCTCCCTTCACCCCCTTTTCTGTTGTCTGTCCCCCAGGGTGGAGGTCACATGTAGATCTTTGTAATCGGTTCCCCTTTTCCAACCCACCCTCCCTCTACATTCCCAGTATCCCCACTCACACCACTGGTCTTGAAGGATCATCCACCCTGGATTCCCTGTGTTACTGGTTCCTATCTGGACCAGTGTCCAGCCTCAGCTCTAGCCAGACTTGCAAGGTAGAATTGGGATCATGATAGTTGGTGGGGGGTGGGGGGGAGAAGAAGCATTTAGGAACTAGATGAAAGTTGTATTTTTCATCGTTGCTACATTGCACCCTGTCTGGTTTGTCTCCTCCCCAATGTCCCTCTGCAAGGGGATCTCCACTGATAAGCTGAGTTTTTCAGCACATTTTGAATGCAGTTCTCTTTGGTAAAATTAGGTGCTCTGGCAGATATTCAGGTCAGCTTATACTCGAGTATATACAGTGTTTAGACATCCTCCCCTGTGCATATAAATTCCTGCATTTCTTGCCACCCTTTTATATTCTATAATTGTTGGTTCACTTGTTGATGTTATCCTATAAATGAATAAAGGGATATAAGTATTTGCATATGTCAAATACATACACACTTTATGTGCTTAAAAAGTAAATGTGCTTGTGTGTATACATGGAATAGCTACTTCAGTTGTTGCGCTTTCTCCCCCACTAGATGAATGCAATGGGTGAATAGTGTGATCACAATCTTTGTTTATAATGTTGAGCTTTTCATGCTGTGCATTCTGTTCTGAGATATGAGTGATAAGATGTATTGCTAGCCATCTTATCCCAAATAAAGTCATGTTGATTTTTGTGTAGCATGTAATGAAATAGAAAATGACCTCCTGGTGTCTATTCTGTGTTGTTCACAGAAACAATTTCTAGAGAACAAGTCTGAATTTGTACACTGTAAGCGCCTTATCTTGTTTACTTGATGTAAACAGGCATTTTCAATGTCAGAAAGGAGATCAAAATCACAGTTAATTGTTATTGTCCTTTAAAATAATAAGGCCAAGCCTGAAATGCTTTTGATTGGCAAGTGGAACATTTTTAAAATATGCACAATCTTTCCACCCAATATTTTAAGGAAACTTGGTCACATTGAAATAGAGCAAAAACGGTTCGTGTCTAGTTAGGAAGTTCATGTTCTAGATCAGTGATTTATACTGTAACTAAAAAGCGATTGCTAGTTCCCCAATTCTTAAAGCTAACTGACCTTCCATTTGAACCCAGCTTTAATGTAAACACTTTCTTGAGATGCTTAAGGGCTGGGCTTGCCAGTGCGGAGGGTATTCTGTTGGAGGGAAGTGGGAATCTCTATAATTCTCAGGACTTTTATTTAGACCACAAGCTGTCATAGGTGCTATACATTTCTGAAATTTCCTTTGGTTCCTTAATAATGGCTACTGTGCCTCATGGAAATGTGATTAGTAAGAGACATAATTAACTTTACTTTGTAATATAAAAAATAAGGGTAGGTTTTGATTTTGATAAATTTTCAACTTTCCCATTCTATTTAATTGTTAAATCTATATAATATAGTATTTAAGCTATTGGGGTTGAGATTACTATTCCTATTTCCTTTTAAATATTCTTGTATTTGAGTACTATCATGTTTTATTTTAGTATTATCACTAATTATAGTTTTTGTTCAAAATTTCAGACCTTTAGCAACTCCCTTTAAGTCCCCCCTCTGCTTTTTAAAGCTTTCTGAAGTGTACTGAATAATGTCTTTTAAACTTCAGGTCATTCTTGGCCCATTGATGTTTGCTAAACAGTAATACATTAATAGTGGGTTGAAATAGTATTTAAAAAAATAAAATACATCCCTCATAGTAAGTGTAGGTATTTGTTTCATGGCTGTGTGTGTGTGTGTGTGTGTGTGTGTGTGTGTGTGTGTGTGTGTGAGAGAGAGAGAGAGAGACAGAGAGAGACAGAGAGAAATGGAGCTCTGGTGGCCCAGTGATAAGCTCTTGGTTGCTAACCGAAAGGTCAGAGGTTCAAACTCACTGACCACTCTGTAGGAGACAGGTGTGGTAATCTACTTCCATAAAGATTTATAGCCTTGGAAACCCTATGTGTATGGATAAGCATTAGACTGCTAACCTCAGGGTTGAAGGTTCAAAACCATCTTTCTTCTCAGGAGGAAAAATGAGACTGTCTACTCCTGTAAAGATTTACTGCCTCAGAAACTTTTGTTACGGTTGCAATAAGTCAGTTTTGACTGGTTGGCAGTAGGTTTGGGCTATGCATATATATCTATATGTAAGCATATGTGTATCTGCATATAAGTCTGAAAAATGTGAAGTACTTTTTACTGTAGGTTGCAGAGTTTGAAAATCAGCACAGAGAACGGTTTTTTGTTTGTTTTTTTTTTTTTTGAGATAAAAGCTTTTGTAATTCTTTTGGCAAATATTTTCATGTAAAAAATTTGACCTTTCAGCTATGTGGCCAGTACTATTGTTAAGTGAATATTTTAGAAGAAATTTTAGAAAACAATAAATAATTTTTGTTAATTTCTTTTAAAAGAGACTATGTGTGTGTGTGATTTTTTTTTTTACCTCTGATAGTCTTATAATCAATAGCTGAAATGCCAGAGCTAAACAAAAACAATGCCTCTATGAATTGAGGAAACATTTATTAATTAAGGAAAGCATTGCCAGTTTTGGGTGCTTTTGTTGGGCCGTTGAATCAGTTCTAACTAATAGCAGCCGTATGTGCAACAGAACAAAATACTGTCTTCAGCCATCCTCACAATGGCTCTTATGGTGGAGCCCACTTTTCAAACCACTGTGTCAGTCCATTTCATCAAGTCTTCATCTTTCTCACTTACCTTCTACTTTACCAAGCATGGTATCTTTTTCCAGGTACTGGTCTCTCTTGAGAACATGTCCAAAGTACATGAGACAAAATCCTGCCATCCTATCTTCTAAAGAGTATTCTGGCTGTACTTCTTACAGGATGTTTTTTTGTTCTTGTTTTTTGGTGACCAAACGTCCTGCTTTTGGCAGGACAGTCCCTATTTTGAACAATTTTCCCGCGTCTCTCGGCGTTTTATAAAAGTCCCGATTTTTGGAAATAATGCCTGACAAGCTAGGGTATACTGTTTTGGGCTGCCTTGTGGCTATTTCGCCAGGATATGAGTTTTATCAATGGTGTCCTGCTGGTGTTCCGCTTTACCAATGTTAAAATCTGGTCACCTTATTTTGGGGCAATCCATGGTACTTTCAATATACTTTATCAGCATCATAATTCGATTCTTCCTCTGTCTTCTTTTTTCGTTGTCCAATTTTTCACATGTACATGAGGCGATTGATATACTATGACTTGAGTCAAAGAGACATCCTTGTTCTTCAGTACTTTAAAGAGATCATAAACAGCACATTTCCCCAATGCAATGAGTCATTTGATTTCCTGACTGCCTATTTATAAGGCACATTTCTTTTCAAATACTTTTATTGGCTGCTCTTACATCTCATCACAATCCATACATTCATCCATTGTGTCAAGCACATTTGCACATATGCTGCCATCATCATTTTCAAAGCATTCTCTTCCCACTTGAGCCCCTGATATCAACTCCCCATTTCTTCGCCCTCCTTCCCCGCCCTCCCTCACGAATCCTTGATAAGTTATAGATTATTATTTCCATATCTTACTTCGTCCTCCGTCACCCCTCGCTTTTAAACTGATCCTTGTGATCAATTCCTCCTTTCTCCCCCACCCTCCCCTGATCCTCCTGGTATCTCTAGCCTCCTTGTTGGCCCTGAGGGGTTTATCTGTCCTGGATTCCCTGTGTTGCAGGCTCTTATCTATAGCACTGTGCATGGTCTGGTCTAATCCGATTTGTAAGGTAGAATTGAGGTCATGATAGTGGGGTGAGGGAATCACCAAAGAAGTGAGGAAAGTTGTGTGTTCATCTGTGCTATACTTCACTCTGACTGGCTCATCTCTTCCTTGTGACCCCTCTGTGAGGGGATGTCCAATTTTCTACAGATGAGCTTTGGTTCTCCACTCCATGACCACCCCCCCTTCAACTTGGGTCTTAGATGCCTGATGCCTGACCCCATCAATACCTCATGATCATACAGGTTGGAGTGCTTCTTCCATGTGGACTTTATTGCTTCTCAGCTGGATGGCTGCTTATTTATCTTCAAGTCTTTAAGACCCCAGACACTATATCTTTTGATAACCAGGCACCATCAGCTTTCTTTTTCACATTTGCTTATGCACCCAATTTATCTTCAGCGATTGTGTTGGAAAGATGAGCATCACAGAATGCCGGATTGATAGAACAAATTATTGTGTTGAGGGAGTACTTGAATCGAGGCCTAATGTCCATCTGCAACCTTAATTCTTAACATATAGATAAAAGTACATAGTTCTATTCCCCTCTCGTTTTATATATATACATATATATATACACACACACATATATATTTACATATGTACATACCTGTATTTAGGCCCCTATAAATGTCCTATAAATCAGTTGTCTGTATACTGATGTTTTTATTTCTGGGTTTTCAGGTCTTTTCCATTGATCTGAGTATTTGTCGTTATACCAGTACCACACTATTTTGACCACTGAGGCGTATAATACGTGCTAAAGTCAGATAGAGCAAGCCCTCCCTCCATATGAAGTTGGTAATCAGTTTTTCCAATTCTTTGAAAAAGGATGATGGTATTTGTATCAGGATAGCATTAAACTGTATCTTGGATGAAACTGACATCTTTACTATATTGAGACTTCCAATACACAAGCATGGGATATTCTTCCATTTGTTGAGGTCACTCTTAGTTTCTTGTAATATTGTTCTGTAGTTTTCCTCATACAGATCTTTTTTTTTTTAAGTCAAGTATATCTCTAGATATTTCAATTTGTTCTCAGCTATTGTAAAGGGTACTACTTTTTAATTTGCCTTTTCTGTGATCTTGTCTAATGTTAATAGACTTCTGTTTGTTGATCTTGATCCTGCCACTGCCATATTCCTCTGTGGCTTCCAACACTCCACTTATAAAGTTTTGGGTATTTTCTATATATAAAATCATATCGTCTAACACACATATTTCTGTCTCCAAGAAATCAGATACAACAGACTTTAGTTGTACCACCTTAATATTTGTTTTATTTTAAAATTAGTAGCTTCTGTACTTATTACCTCTACATATTCAATTTCAAAGGAATTTTGAAGAGATATACTTACTATGTATCCTGTAATTCTTCCTACTTAAGATTTTTTCCTGTTCATTAAATAAGCAAACTTGCCTTTACTTGTCTTATCACTGAACTAATATTAATTGGTAAAGACTTTTGGAATAGGTTTATCTTTGGATCTTAATATGATGTATATCTTCACTAGTGTTTCTGAAATCAAACCAATTTATGAGTTTGAAACTTGTGGGATTTTCCCCTTGTACTGTCTTAATCCCATCCCTTAGTTTCTCAAAGCCTCTTTTTCCTCTTATATAAAACAGATTATATTAGAATCATCTCTAAATTTCAAGTATATGAAGCCTCAATGTCTTTTTAAATCTGCAAGAAACTACAAATTAAAACATGTTAATTGATAATATGGGGCAAAGGTATTTTCATGGTAAGTACTACTTGACTACAATCAAAATTACTGCCTCGTGTTTGGGGATTAATTTTTTATTTAAAGCAATGGAAATACAAAGAGGCTTCAAAAACTAAATTAAAAAATGATAGAATATTTTCCACAAACTTTTTGACTACTAAATGTTAGTTTTACACACTAGTTTTACAGACATGAAAAGGATGTTCAATTTTAAAATGTTAGTATAGCATAGTAAGTCTACTCCTGAACACATTTATAAATCATGTGGACTTAATTTTATCTCAACCAGTTAGTTCACTTCGGAAAAAATGAAAATCGGGTACAAACACATCACTGAACAATATATTATGTTTGCTGTACAGCAAAAAGAAAGGGTGGGCATTGTTTTCTATCTCCTAGTTGCTTTAGTATACATTCGGAAATGACAGTGGTTGATGCATGATGGTAAAACTTTTTATTGAAACACGATTACTTCTCTGCTTTAAAAACAAACAGAACATCGACTCCTTCTCCCCCTTTTTCTCATGATACAAATACTATGGGAGCCCTGATGGCACAGTAAGCAGCCATGGTGTGTGGTGGATGTCACGTTGGACTGCTAAGCACAGGGTCAGCTGTTCGACATCATCAGCCAATCTGAGGGAGAAAGAGGCGGCTGTCTACTCCAATAAAGCTCTGTAATATCGGAAACCCAAAGGGGCAGTTCTTCTCTGTCCTGTGGGGTTGCTGTGAACTCGGAATTGACTTGATGGCAATGAGATCTTTTAATTTGGGGGTGGGGGTGGGGGCACAGTAGTTACTATCTGGTGGGCTGCTGATTTGAAAGACAGTAGTTTGAAACCACCAGCCACGCCGGGAGGGTAAGATGCGACGGTCTGACTTCAGCAATGTGTTTTTGGGAGTATTCAGTGCTACCTTGGTTGTCGGACGGCTCCAAACCCAAACTTTCCACTAATTGAACAGCAAAGTTTGAAAAAAGTCTGCTTGGTCTTTGTAACTTTGCTTGGCATTCCAACTGAAAATCTGACTTGAAAAAGACACGTGGGCCGAGAGTGGGCCATGCATTGCATCTCGCCTCGGACACAAAGGGGTGACGCATCAGTCTAATGGCCATTCTTGCTCAGTCAACATACTATGCTTGTGTTCGTGCATGACAAAATTCATTGACGTGCTTTGAGTAAAATATTGTAACCGTGGATCCAAAGAAAGTTAGTGACGCCATCAGTAAAGCTAAGAGGAAAACTCTGAGAAGCACAGTAGAGTTACAGAAATAAGTCATAGCAAAATTTGAATCAGGACGCCACTTGTCCTGCTGAATGCACCATGGCTAAGTCAATATTTGGGGGGTGGGGGGGATGTGATTAAATCAGCGAATGTAGCCAAAGGTGTGGAATTGTTAACCACAAAACAAAGAACCCAGCCATCAAAAACGTTGAAAATTTACTGCTAATTTGTATAAATCAGAACAATTCTATGGCCACAGCAAATCTGTGACAGTAATATGCAAGAAGGCTCAAAGCCTCGGTAGTGATTTAATATAAAATGTTGTATGTGCCGAGCAGCCTAAAGTATTCAAAGCCAGCCAAGACTGGGTTGAAAAATTCGTTGAGAACAGGGATACCCAGTGTAGTGAGGAAGAGAGCAAATAAAGACCAAGATGATGAATTTATGACTGAATACGTGGAGGCGACTTTCATTACTCAAGAGGAAAAAGCATTGCCAGTTCACAAGCCTATGAAAGATAGGTGAGGTAGTTAGTTTATTGTGCCAACCTGGCGGATAAATACATGTGGGGTTAATTGAAGGGCGGAGAGATAAATGGCTTGGTGAGCCTAGCCTTTCTAGTTCTCCAGTCTCTTGCTTTGTGATGGTCGGACCAGGGTACAGCTGCCTTAGCCAGTTCCTGCTTCAGCTGGCAAGGCTCACTTCCTGCAAGACATCCCAATGCAGCCCTGGGTGCTGGGGCACCCGTGTGGAGACCCCTGCCAGCGTTAAGATGTTTACACGTTCACTGACTCGACTTTCCTCCTGCAGTCGGCATCATTGTGTGTGTTTTGTGAGATGGAGGAGGACTTTGTGGATTGGTGTTGGACATATGGGTTAATGTTGGACTATTGGGCTTGGGCAGCACTGGGTTGGGATGTTTTCTTGTTGTGCACTTAACCTTTATATGAAACTCTCTCTTATACATGAGTTTCTGTGGATTTGTTTCTCTAAAGCACCCAGATGAACACAATAGGTTCGCTGAGTTGTGTGGGAATGCTAGTGGGATTTTAAAGTGAAGCCCATGTTAGTGTACAATCCCGAAAGGAAACCCTCTGGGGTTTTTGAACAGCCAAACATAATGAAAAAGAACCTAATTTTATGTACTCTGTTGTGTTGCTATGTAATGTTCTGTATTGTGTTTAGATGTTTTAGGAGGTGTTTCCAAACCTAGGGCTATTAACTTTGTCTTAAAGTCCTGGGAAAATTATAAGTGTCATTTTGGGACCTTAGAATCAATTATTTGGTTTTACATTATTTCTTATGGGAAAAATATGTTCAGTTCTTGAACTTTTCAGTATTCAGACACAAATTTGGAAAGAATTGAATCTGTTAACCGAAGCATCACTATATCCATATCACTATCCAGCTGTCGGTGAAAATGCATTGCAATAGGATGAATGGAGGTAAGGGAATTGAATTTTTGCACACATAATTTACTACCCCCGCTCCCATATAATAGGTTTATTTATGAAGACATCAAATATGCTATATGAGATTGATCCATTTTCCAGAGGTTAGACTTCTTAAAATGCTCGATCCTCTCTTTATGTTTCATAGATGGACTTAAACATCTTTATGTCTTAGGCAATTGTTGTCTTCGTATTAGGAAAGATAATGCAATTTCCGACCCAGAGTATACCGTTATCATAATTAGTAACTGCTACTTTTTCCCCATTGAAAATGGCAGATTCTCCCCGGGTGCTCGGCTCTGTGTCACCTGTAGGGCACCGGAGTGGTAAAGTCATTTTCAGATGCACTGCTCCCACATGGCAGTGTCGGAGGTGCTTTGAAAGAGCCAGAGGTCAAGGGCTGAAAAAATAGCAGCCCCAACCCATGACTTACTTAAAAAAACAATAAAACCATGAGTAGCTACTTTGATTGTGAAATAGCAAGGGACACTCAAAGGTGTAAAGTATATTTCACACTGGAATTTTATGACATTTGATAGAAGTTTCTTAAAAAACGAGCAATTCAGCTATGCAGCAAAACTATAATTGAGGCAATGATTTCATAAAAATAAATTCTTTTTGAATGCCCACAAGACATTACAAAGCAAACATTCACCTTATTTGCTGTCAGCATGAACAAGTGTGACTATATCATTCTTAGATATTGTTTATTATTTATAACTCAGTACTTGATGTCAAAGTATTTGAGAGAATATAAGGGGAACGGAAAGTC
The DNA here is from genome assembly GCF_050624435.1 of Tenrec ecaudatus. Classification (NCBI taxonomy): domain Eukaryota; kingdom Metazoa; phylum Chordata; class Mammalia; order Afrosoricida; family Tenrecidae; genus Tenrec; species Tenrec ecaudatus. The sequence goes on along the minus strand of NC_134535.1, from coordinate 157,742,386 downwards.
AAAGTTTATTTTTTGGCAGAGCACACCAAATTTGTTTTAATTTGCATTATTTTGTGAGAAAGAACAGTGGTATAGAATCTCTGAAGGAAGTAGCATGTTTTGATTTTAAAATATGTCTCAGGAATATATCTTATCCTGAGTTGTAGCTCATTTGACTTGAACTCTCTCTGCTTTCTTGATCGCTTCGAAGGAATTTAAAACTCCTTTAGAACTTTACTCCATGAGTCCAACCAAACAATAGCAAACACAGAAGCCAAGGATGTAGGTCCACTTATACATCTTTAAGTGTCTATTTACTGTTTTCTTTTTATATTTTTCAATATCAGTTATTTATTCTGGTATAAGTAAAAATGTGCTGTCTTGGCCTATAAACAAGTGTTATTAAAATACTCTTATTTTTAATTTTGAAATAGGTTCAACATTACAGAGAGATGGGAAAGTAAGGAAAAAGGGGGATTACAAAACAAAATTCCTTTATTTCACCATCCCAATGGAATACTATATGTGCTTTTTTTAAAAAAGAAGGGAGTTGTAAATTAGTTTTGTAAGATTCCCCTATTTGAACAGTCATGTTAATTTAGTTCCTTCATATCTGTCTATTAGTTCATGCTTCTTAGAGTGAACCATGCCTAGAGCTATAATGTTCAAACCATATAAACGCCGACCAAAAATCACTTGTTTAAATGTTCAAAGTAACAAAATTTAACTTGAGACCACCTATTTATTAGCAAATAGTAACAACCTGTTTCCTTCAAACGTTGGGATAAAGCTCCCTCTTTCTTACTGTTTGTTTTTAAACTTTGTTAGTGGATAAATTGAATAAAATGATGACTTACCATTCATCATGCAAAGAATTGTGTGCCTTACATGTTTGCTTACATGAACAAGGAAGCGTTTCCAGTACAGGTGTGTGGCACCTCAATTGTAATTTATACTTTCCATCTTGGCTCTTTGTTCTCATCTTTGCTAAGTTGTAAAGCAACGATTAAATGCACACGAATGCACTTTGTCATGCCAACACTTAGTTGGGAGGTTTTAGCTTAAAAAAAAACAAACTTGAGTGACCATTGACTGACTTCTGTATTAGTGGTAGCAAACATGTGTTTGAAAGGGAACATTTTAAATCATTCCTGTGCCTTTGCTGTTTTAATTGAAGAATATCCTGAGATTGCAAAGAAAGCTGTAAACGCTGTACCATTTATAACAGGTTTTGATGGTGACCACGGGTAGGAGGGGAAAGGAGGGATGAGAGGTGTAACCGTGGGTGAAGGGGAAGATAGTATTCTACAACAAAATCTTTAAAAAAAAAAATGATTATTTGTAACTACTTACCTAGCTGAATTGATATTGTCTCTACTGTAAGCCCAAACCCAGTTCCACTGAGGAAATTTCTACTTAGAGTGACCCTATCTATATATATGGTCTTTGAGACTAAATCTTTACAAAGCAGACAGCTCATTTTCCTCCTGAGGAATGGCTGATAGAGTTGAACTGTTGACATTGCTGTAAGCAGCCCAATCAACTGTCGAAATTAAGTGAAACAAAATGGTACTGATATGCTACTATTGTTATTCATAATCCTTGGTTTAAAATTATATATACATTAATCAGTTTTGTAGTTCTCAATGATTTTTATGATTGATAAAAACTCTAACTCACTGCCAGTGAGTCGATTCTCACTCACAGTGACCCTGTAGAGCAGAGCAAAAAATTGTTTAAAATATTGAAAATCTCTTACCTAAGAAAACCCCACAAAAGCACCATAGGCTGTTCTTTGATTTACAAAGGTGCCGTGGTGACAGTGGCGGCTATGAGTCACGCTGTTCTCCGCAGGTCAGCTGCTCTGGTGAAGCTTTCTCCTCCAAGAGTGACAGTGCTAGAAGATCCACCTGGGCAGGGCAACCCTCCTGAAGAAAGGGCTCTTTGAGGCAATGGCTGAATGGCAAGGAGTTTGGTTTTTTGGTTTTGATTTACCGAAGAATTATCCTGTAGAAATAATCTTTTTAATAAAGGAATCAACTGTGGATGTTGCCTCTCTGACTGAGAAATGGTGAATTAATTTATAGACTTTCTCGGAGTGATCCAAGTCGTTTGTGATACTCGCTATGTTCACTTAGTAATAGCCTACTTTTTTTTCTATGTCAAACTTCCTTTCCTTCGATGGAAAAAGTGAGTTGGATACTATTATCTTATTCATTTTGTAGACATATAATAAATACTGCCATACTCGAATGAATAAAAGTTAAACTTTATTGCTATAGGGTTTTGATGATTAATTTAGGCTGCATATTTTTCTTCCACTATTCTAATTCAGAGGTGTTTCTGAGTATGTATTTTAAACAGACTTATAGGAAGCTGTGGTCTGCCAATCCAAATGATGAGCTGGTTTTAAAAGACTTTATATTAGCTATCTTTTGCTTGAGCAATCATTGATATTTATTATTGATGTGGAATATTTTCTGCTAATTAAAGTAGACTCTGTCATGTTTATTGGAACTCTTAAAATCTGGATTGTTATCAATTGTATCATTTTGAACATTTATTTGTTAGGTAAGTAAGGGTATGTTTTGATTTGGTTCAGTGTATATTTATTATTGATGGCAATATGCCAGTGGTTGAGTATCCAGAAAGGAGCAAGAATACCTACCGTTACTGCTGTTACAGAGGGAGAGGGGGATAGCCACAGAACAAAATAGCTTCATTATGATCCAGTCGCTACATGACTTACCGTATGATAGACATTAGTTGTCCTGAGCCCACTCCATGGCTTTGTGATCTTTATATAAAGGAATAAAGCATTACCTGGTCCTGCTTGGTATCTCTGAATCCATTCTTGCCACATTGTCCAGCACTGTATCCGACAATAATCTCTTCTGATCTAAAAGGTTTTCGTTGGCTAGTTTTCAGAAGTACATCAGCCCTTTCAGTCTGTGTCAGTCCTGGAGCCCAACTGAGCCCCGTGCACCGGTGACCCTCCTGCTGGCATAGAGCAAGCACCACGTAATCGTTCACTGCTGTCTCCTCAGTAGCGGGAATCGTGCCCACATACGCGAGGCACCACACATTTATTGAAGGAGAGAAGACAGTTACAGTGCAGCACAAGCGCCTTTATCCTGCACTATTATTTAGGTAACTATGGGAGTGATGTAATGATTTCTCCCCTTTTATTAGCTCCTTAACCAGAGTACGCCAAACATAACTTAACCTCCTGCCTTTGCAGACCATTTGAAGAATAATTAGAGTTCCTAGGTGAGATGTACCGCACAGTCCCATTTTATTAATCACCAAGAGCTGGTATATTGGCAATTTAGAACAAACGAGCTGGTTAGTCATGGTTTTTATATTTCTGCGGTGGGTTTTCCTGGCATTCTACCCACAATCATCTGGAATAGCCTAAGACTGGTCCCTTTTCTTTTACCAACTAATGTGAATGGATTTGGGAGAGGGTATTGACCATTTAGAAGTGTTTGCTTCCGGTTCAGAGAACTCTGTTCTGGAGTATTAAGGTTGCTTGAATGACCATTGTTTGTATCAAAACCAAACAAACAAAATAAAACTCCAAATCCATTGCCATTGAGTCAGTCAAATTTGACTCATAGTGACCTATAGGGTTTCCCCAGCTGTAAATCCGTATTGAGCAGAAAGCCTCCTCTGGCCTGTCTCTCTCCCGAGGGAGGAGAGGCTGGTGGGTTTAACTTTACGACCATGTGGTTCGCAGTCCAACAGCTATCAGCTAGCACCGCCACAGAGAGGTAGGCATAGTATAAAACTCCACAGCTTTCTCTTTTCAGGTGTCTGCCTAGACACTGGTGTGCGTTTAATGAGAAACTCTTCAGTGAACCCATATTACCAGTTAAGTCTGTTCATAGTCTTCTGATGCCAATAAATGCAGCTCCTAGTAATTGGGATTGTATAGCTGTATTGGTTCCTTAAAGTATTTTTGCTTTATGTAGTTATTAGGCTTGATTTACATAATAGCCTACAAGATGCTTAGAGTGTATCCTGTGTATTGTGTTTCTTTTGTTGTCTCCAGTGTTTAGAATGTAGAATATTCTATTGTCGTGTTGAGTGAAGGTGCAGAGAGGGCAAATGCCTTCTTCAGCGTGCTGTTACTAGACAATGGCAGGCCTGGATTTTGAAAAAAAAAAACACACACACACACAGCTTTAACTAATAACTGTGCTGTGTATTTCTGTTGATGCTAAAATTCATTTAAGACAGAGATTCCTTGCTTTTTCTCCCTGGGATAGATTTTCCATAGATTTTTATTGGGTCTTGGAGAATTCTAGCCCGAAATTTCAATCTGGTAGACCGCATGGACAACTCCTTGGTTGCTCTGTATTTCTAATATAGGGAGATTTTATGAATAAACAGAATATATCGTAATGATGTTTCAAAAAGTAAGAAAATGATCATTGTATCTGGAAGATTTCAAAATGGATTTTTAAGATAACATGCCCATGTGTCCACTGGACAAAAAGATACACAACCGAATTGAAAAGTGGGCAACCGACTTGAATAGACAAAAACTCAAAATGAAATTCACTACCATCAAAATGATTCCAACTCCTAGCAAACCTTTAGGCAGGGTAAAAGTGCCCTGTGGATCTCCAGATTGTAACTGTCGACGGGAGTAGAGCACCTTGTCCTTCTCCTGATCGCAGTATTTTTCATTCTAGCCAGGAGTTGCAAATGATTGGTTTCCACCCAAAAAATGGATGGATAAACAAAATATGCCATATACATAGAGTGGAGTGTGATTTATCTATAAAGAAAATAGTAGGTTAATAGATGTTGCAATTTATATTGGGACCGATACAGCTATGAGTTGCTCCAGAGGCTGGGGCCAGGGAAGAGCTCTAGCTGTTTGGAGTGATGGCAACTTTTTGAAAATGGGTAGTGGTGGCGGCCGCACAAAACAGTGCTGTACTTAATGTCACTGGATCGTCGCCTAAGGACGGTTACGGTGCCACATTTTTATTATATGCTTGTTGTGTATTGAAGCACACACATACACATTACGTTACGTTACATTAACTTCCATTTATTGTATATACTATATCTTAGATTATCTATCTACTTCAGTTTAGTTGTATGAATCCGTTTTAGGCAGCCGATCAACAAGAATTATTGTTGAGTGCTTATGTATTCAACAAACATTTATTGGCATTTGCTGCATGCCAAGTACTAGATATACAGACGGTCTCCAAGTATTGTTGTAGTATTTTCTTTTGCCTCAGGACAAGACAAAATCAGTAATGAGTTGTTTATAATGTGGTAGGTGGGATAGAAATGAATTAAGTATTTAAGGAGTTCAAGGTGACAGATGTTTTGCATATGAATTATTTTTAAAACTTAGTTATTAAAGATGCAAAAATGAAAAAATTCTCTTTGAATTTTCTTTAGTTACTTTTTGGACATCTTAGAGTATTAGAATTTTAACGGGGGCCATGTTTAGTAGGGTACTAGGGTGTTACACATTGGGTATTAACTGCAAAGTCAGCAGTTTGAAACCACCAGCTGCTCTGAGGAAGAAAGATGAAGCTTTCTGCTCCCATAAAAATTTCTAATCTTCAAATCCCTAAGGGGTAGTTCTCTGTCCTATGTGATACCTATGTATTGGAGTCAATGCTAGGGCAGTGAGTTTGGGGTATTTTGGTTTGTTTATTAAATTAAAAAAAATAAAACTATGTGAACATACTCTTAAATGTAATGTTTGCTTAGTTCTTCCTTGATTTCTGGTTCATCTCATTGTCTTTTGACCCCACATTTTCTATGCCTTGGCATTCTTAGAAAGGAAAAATTACTTATACCAGTCAATGTGACAGCTGTGCCTATTGAAAACAGTGTAAGGACCAGATCTGTGCACAGAGTGGCATCAGTTTTCACTCAGGCTGATAACTCCCCCTCCTCACCCTGTTGCCCTCTAAGAAACACAAAAGCTCATTGAACACTGTGCATACCGGGCAAGCTGCATTCAGTTCACTGCAGAGAACGGCTTCGCATCCAGTCAGGACGCCGTCAGCTAGCACAACCCCGGAAGTCCTGCTTAGATGCTTTCTGCAAACTCTCGAAGAGGAGAAAGAGAGGAGAAAGAAGACAGGTGCAGAGAGATTTTGAGTCCGCGTGTCCGTATTTAAAGTGTGCAACCAGAATTCCCAATTAAACAGAAGCATTTCTCGAGTTTCTAACTTTAAAAATCACCCCAAGTATATCTTGTTAGCCAAGAGTACAAAGTGTGTAAGTGAAGTTGACGTATGCTCCTTAGGACTCAGTGTGCGAGATCTGAAGGAAACCCAATTCTGCTCACCTCCGTAGAGATGGACAGTGTTGGTGCTAAGGGAAAGCAGAGGGTGGGTGGGGGCATAAGGTAAGTAAACACAGGCAAACAGAAAGTAACTGAAATCAGCATGATAGTCTCTTCAAGATTACTTTCATCTCTATTGTAAATTTTGAGTTACTGAAACACTGTAACTTAAAATTTACACAGAAATTTACTCTAAGAAAACAAGCAGTTTGGATACTTCACACTGTGGCATTTTGCTCTTTAAAATGTCAGTTCTCTGGAAATACAAGTGGTCCGTGAAATACCAGACCAGGGGCAGCCAATGGCCAGAGTTTTTATCTCCTCTTCCTCACATGATGCGTTTTCTCAGAGAAACAGCTTTCTGCAGCCCCCTCCATAGAGCCAGAGTGGAAATGCCCAACGTGGAGCCAAGGAGTGGGTTGTAGCATTGACTCTCCCTGTGCTGAGCCTCACTTAGGCCACTGGAGAGGAGAGCAGATCTGCTACTGAAAGTAACTTATCGAGTAGCGATTAACATCTTCAAGGAGAGGCTCTGTTCCGAGCTCTCTTCTCTCTGAGCGTGGTTTCCTTCCACCCCTCCAAATCCAAGGAAAAGTCTTACAGTGGTCTTCTTCACACGGAACCACACTCCCACACCACCCTCCCCCCAAAAAGCAATGCTGTCGCTTATAGATCTCTAGAGATGATTCTTTTCACTGTAATCCTCAACAGGGGCGGGGGTGGGGAAGGAAAAAAGTATACATATACATATACAAATCATGAAATTATTGAAACATTTTAAACCTGACTAACTACTACAAAGTCGGAAAAGCCTATTTTGTGGGTTATGAAATTGGTACTTTTTCCTATTTTAACATTCCTGAAGTCCACATGTATCTTACAGCCACTGTTTGTGTGGCAGCGGTCATGAGATTATCGTCGGTGGCTTGTAAAAAAATCTGAGAGATGCTTACTGAACACAAAATGCTGTATTTCCAGTCCCTTTGATGGCACTGACATTGACACTGTGTGGTAAAACGTGGAGTTTTGACTTCTGGGAGTTGAGAAATAATTTAGAAACAGTACACACTGAAAATAAAGTAAATACGTAGTCAAGGTATTTCACTTTTCTTTTTCAAATAAAAGTAATATGTTTCTTCCACTGGATAAGATAACATGTATTTAAAACATAAGTCTAAAACAGCCTGTTCAATTAGTCCAAAGTAAAATTCTAAGTGATAAAAATACATAGTGTCAAACTCATAACTGATGGCATCTTAAGTTATATAAAGATGGGACTCTTTCACTCACTCTCTCACTCTCACACACTCTCTCTCACACACTCACTCACTCTCTCACTCACTAACTCATTCTCTCACTCTTTCACTCTCACTCACTCTCTCACTCACTCACTCACTCTCTCACTAACTCACTTTCTTACTCTTTCACTCTCACTCACTCACTCTCTTTCACTCTCACTCTCTCACTAACTCACTCACTTTCTCACACACTCTCTCACTCTCAGACTCACTCTCTCTCACTCACTCTCTAACTCACTCACTAGCTCTCTCACTCTCACTCACACACTCACTCTCACTCTTACACACTCACTCACTCTCACACACTCACTCACTCTCTAACTCACTCTTTCACTCTCTAACTCACTAACTCTCTCACTCACTCACTTTCTCACTCTCTCTAACTCACTCACTCATTCACTCTCTCACTCATTCTCTCACTCTCACTCACTCACTCTCTCACTCTCATGCACTCCTTCACGCTCTCACTCACTCACTCTCTCACTCTCTCTCACTCCCTCACTCTCACTCACTCAGCCACTCTCTCACTCACTCTCTCACTCACTCTCTCTCACTCATTCTCTCACTCATTCTCTCTAAAAAAAAGAAAAAGAAGAAAAAAGTTATATAAAGATCTTAATCTCCTTCACTTGATAATATAAAACACTATTTAAAAAAATAAATCATTTTATTAGGGGCTCTTACAGCTCTTATAGCAATTGATGCATCAATTGTATCAAGCATTTGTACATATGTTGTCATCATTTTCAAAACATTTTTTCTACCCTATTTTCCCATCTTCATGAACCTTTGATAAATTTTAAATTATTATTATTTTCATATCTTACACTGTCCACCATCTCCCTTCACCCATGTTTCTGTTCACCTCCCTGAGTGGAAGCAGTTATGCATCAACTATTGCAATCAGTTCCCGTTTCTTCCACTTCTCCCCCACAACTTTCACCTACGCTCATGGTATTGCCATTCCCATTACTGTTCCTGAGGGGTTGATTTGTCCTGGATTCCATGTGCTGCGAGCTCTGATCTGTAGCCGTGTCTATGCTTTGTCCGGTCTAGCCAGATTTGTAAGGTAGAACTGGGGTCATGATAGTGGGGGGAGGAAGCATTGGAGAACTAGAGGAATGCTAGTGTTTTTGTCGGTGCTATGCTGCACCCTGGCTGACTTGTTCCTTCCTCGTGAAAACACTAATTTTTTGAGAAAGTAATAATTATTTTTTAAACATGAATTCTAGCTGTTTAGTAAATAGTTCATTCCAAAAATGTTCATGGAGCCTCAACTGTATATCAGACACTATTCTAGAAGCTGAAAATACAGCTATGCATAAAGCATAGTCTCCATTTTCATAAAGTATCACTGTCAGTCAATACTTAGACAAAAATAAAGCTGGATAAAGAAACTGAATGATGGACTTATTATTTTAGGTTTTTCATGGTAGATCTCTTTGATAAATCATCTGCCTGATCTTCAAAAAGTTCTTAGAAACATTGAATTAAAAGATAATGGAATTTTCCCCGAACTTTTTGCAGTGCCCTCATGTTTAGCTTGGGACTTGAAGAAAATAGAAAGACTGCACTTTCTACTCCTGCAAAGAGTCACAGTCTCAGAAACCCACAGGGACAGTTCTACCCTGACCTAGAGGGTCTCTGTGAGTCGGCATCCACTCGATGGCAGGGAGGTTGGTTTTGGTTGAAGGAGATAAGGGAGCAAGCCATGCAGTTACATAGAACAAAGAGTTCACCAAACAGGGCCTGGGGAGCATTCCCTGCAGTGATTCCGTTCGGACTCATACTGCCCCTGTAGGACGATGTGGAACTGTTCCTGTGGGTTACCGGGTGGGGCTGGTGGGTTGACACCACTGGCTTGGTGCTTAGCAGCCCAATGCGTAACCCATTGCACCGTAAGGCTCCTAAGAGCGGAGACATTAAATTTAAAGTTATTGTGCCTGGAATATTCATGAGGAAATTCCATTATCTTTTAATTCTAATTTTCCATAAACTTTTTGAAAAAGGCTATAGGACTTATATGAGAGATGATGGTGTCTCCTGCTAGTATAGTAATTATATTTTAAAACAGAGATAAAACAAACAAAGAAAAAATAATAAAATAGAGATGATGTGACTCTAGGCATGGCATTAAGGTTATAAATAAAACCAAGCAAAATATGGCAAAGTAAGATGAATTTTATAAGCATTCAGAAAGTTATGCTCATTTCTACAAAGTCATTAACATTAAATGAAACGTTAAATACCAGTATTTCCCTGAAATAAAGTTGTTGTGCTTTTGCTTTTGTTTCATTGTTATTGTTATTGTTTTGTGTTTTAAAATAATTCTGAAGTTGCTGCTGAGTAACTGGGAGCTTCCAGTTGGGAATATAAAACAGTATCATTTCAGTAGCAGTTTAAAACATTTTATGATTAAGAATCCCATGCCAGCAAGTTATTTTGAAGTTAAGAATAAGTGTATATTGTAAATTAGTGTAACAGGAAGATTTTCACAGAGATAGTAGTGCTCAAGCTTTATCTTAAAGGATGATTCCTTAGGAATGCGAGGGGATCCTATGCATACAGTGGCAGAAGAGAGTAATAGCAATAACTACTAAAATTTAAAAGACACTGATTACATGCATTAGCTTATTCTGTATTATCAACTACCAGAGGATTGCTAATTTTTCAGCTAGCTAGATAGTACTGGTGCTGAGGAGCACTGAGGACTTCCGTGTCCTTAGAGGGAAGGGAAGGTATATTGTGAGGAAAGGGAGTGCATTAGCAGAGAAATATGGAAGCAGGCTTTTATAGTTATCAGACTGGTATAGCTTAGGAATAATGTGATAAGAGGGCCAAGCATAAGCCAGTGATGGTAATAAAAGAAAATGATGATTAGAGGAGGGTTTTTTTAAAAGGCAAAATTAATAACACTTCCTTAGTGACTGAATATGGATAGTGAAGGGGAAAACTGCTAAAACCTGTGTCGCTAGATCACTGAGAACGGGAGAGCCACGCAGACAAGAGAACTATGTCTTGAGCTGCTTTGGACCAAAAAATAATGAGGTCAAATTATGACTTATTGGGTTTGAGTTGCTAGTGAAATATTCCATTCAAAATGCTTAGTAGACGATGAAAATGAAGCTGAGATAAGAGGGTAGGAAAGAAGTGAAGATAAAGATTTAGGAGTTAGCAACATTAAAGTGATAGCTGAAATCCTGAGAAGGGATGAAATTTCCAAATGCTAAATGTTGAAAAAGACTGCCAGAACAGTCAGTTATAGTTAAACCCTGGGAGATTTAAGAGTACTCTGAGTTAAACACACAAGTTTTGTTTGTGCTTCCTAGACTCCACTATAATGACATGAAATGTATAATTATATATTAATAATTTCTTTAAGGACAAGAAATTAAGAGGCGCAATAGAAAGTGGTAACTGAGGAGTAGAAGAAGAAGCTGAAACCTAGTCCAGAGGTGAGGATGCCAGGGAGAAATAAGCTAGTTGAATTTATTGACTCTCCCCTTGAGGGGCCAGGAATTAGAAGCATCAGATACTACAGAAGACAGGATGAAGTGCTGAAAACAGTGAAATTACTTAAAAATCTATATGAGATGAGCTGACCTTCAGATACACATTTCCATTCTTAACAGCTGGACAGCTGACCACTACTAGTCAATCCTTATATTGCAGATGAGAAGTTTGCTTATGTTTGTTTATTAATTGGTAAAACGGTGAGTGCTGCAAAGTAGAACAGAGGGCGGGCTCAGGAATGAAAGCTCCGTTTAGATGCAAGCACGCACACTGAAACGTGATACTTTTTCCTCCCCTTCACCAGCCAACGCCTAGCGTGCAGGGAATTGGAGAAACGAAACAGTGTCAGAGGAAATATCTAGTGGTGGGGGCATTTTCAGGCTAAATTACCTCCCGAGCCAGCAAGGTCCTAACCCTCCCACAAAGAGCTTCTTGTGTGCTTTTTTTTTTGGACTCATTCTTAAATATAACTGGATCATCATTAACTACCAAACTTAAGAAAGGTCTTTAACTCAACATGAAACACAGAAACTAGAACAATGAGGCACAGAGACAATGCAAGAAACAGAAGAAATAGTTACACTCCTGCACATCTTCAGAGAAATTAAAGGTGAAATCAAAGAGAAACTATCAGAAAACAAAACAAGTTTTAATAAATGTAAAAGATAATAGCCAAAGTAAAATTTTCAAAGGAAGGGTTTTGAGGTAAAGTCAAAGAAATCTGAACATTGAGATAAGTAGACAAAAAATAAGCATAAAGAACAAAAGGAAAAAATGCGCAATTCATTCCAGGAGGTCTTCTGTCTAGCTAAAAGGAGATCCAAGGAGAAGATAATACAGAAACGAAAGGAATTGAAACTAACAAATAATACAAGAAAATGTTCCAGAACTAAAGGAAATAGGTATATTAAAAGGATGTAAAAAGTGCCCATAGTGATATATACCAAAACACATTATTGTGCAATTAGAGGACACAGAGAATAAGAGAAAATTATACACACAAAAGACTGCAACACACAGTGCCACCAGACCAAACGGGCAACTGTGGGACATGCCATCAGATTTTTTTGTTTTGTTTTGCCATCAGAATTTTTAATGAAATGACTTTCAACCTTGAATTTTATACTCAGCCAAACTGTCAATAAACTGATAGGGAAGAAAAGGGACAACTTAGCCATGCATAGTCTGAAAGTATTTATTTCCAATGCATCCTTTTCCAGAAAACTACCAAACCAATTGGTCTAAATTCAGCTTAACCTAAAAGCTTAATATCATGCAAATATTTATTTAAAGTGAATACATTTTAATTCAAGTTGAAAAGATTCAGGAAACAAAGATGATTTAATATATCATCTATGCTTTTGACCAGTTTGCAGACAAAGCTTAAAAGCACAGGTGTGCTCATAAAATTAGAAACTGCTATGAAGATTTGAGGAATGAAGAACCAAGACCTGATTGGGAGCACATTTCAAGAAGCAATTATTATTTGAAACAGACTTTGTAAAATAGACCAGATTTCCATAAGCATATGGGAGAAAAGAATTCCAGGCAGAAGCAGTATAACCAGAAGCACAGACATGGAAAGCACAGATTGATTGAAATGAGAGTGACTGGTCCATTTCTGTTAGGATGAAGGTGAACCTATCACAATGTCACGATACATTTATCTGCTATAATGACGGCAGTTGAAATAGAAAAGATCACAAAGTGATTAGAACCATATTGTGGAGACCCGCAAAAATCAAGCTGAAAGTAGATTGGCCTTCAGTTCATTAGGCAAAATATAGGTATCTCTAGATTATGTTAGGACTCTTAGTATGTTTTGTCTGCTAAAGAGCTCATACACACGTGGAATACCATTTTTCTGTCAATACTTTCTTGGGCTTGTATAGGTGTATATTAAATATTTGTTGAATTAAACTATAAATGAATATAATGAATGGGAATTTCAAGAAACAGGAAGGTGGTCAGCAATTAGTGGGATGTGGAGGTAAAACAGGATGAGGATTATCTGTAATTAGAAAGGAGGGAGTTACAAAGGATCGTGGGGAAAGTTTTTAGGTAAATGATTGGGGCTGGACAGAGAGAATTTAAGAATGAGTAATTGATTTAAATTTTATTCTGGAATACTTTGCTAAAGGATTAAGAACCCCCTCTCTGCTTTTATGAATTGCCTGGTGTCTGTCCTGCCAGAGCTGAAGGATACCTTTCTGATTGACTAATTTCCATTGGGCTTGGCTAGTAGTGAGTTCTCAAGAAGTCACCATATGATGAAATATTTGATTTAGTTGTATTACAATGTTGAGGAAAGGGGAAAGGTTGTAGTAGCTGGGTTTTAAAAATACATATGTGTGTTTTCTAGTAGACATGCATTGAGCATACAAGAAATAAAGAGGGCAGGCATTAGTACATGTTGGGTCTAGTTAGTACTACGTTCCTACTTCCTTAAATTTTTACTTTAGAGCATTCTATTTGCTTCTAATCGGTCCATTTCAGTGGTTCTTGCCTTGCCCCCAATGTATCAAGTTGAGTACAGCTTTAAGGATTCAGGAATATTTGTTCTGAATTCAATTTCTTGCTTCACAAGTAGTGTTGTATCATGTGGCTCCACTTCAGTTATACTTCATGAGTTGATAGGTTGACATTTTTATTAAGTTCTATAATAGTCTATCAGTTATGTTCTTACAGCTCATAATTCTGATTTGGAAGAAATCTTTCTCAGAGTCCAAAAAAATGTGAGTCAACCTAGAAGTCATCTGTAACAATACATAAACTGCCTTTGTAGTTCTCACCAGGGCTTCCCATATAGGATGATTATATAAATATTATTTAGCTGATAATATACTTGAAGTAAATATTTTATCAAATATATGCTTTTACTTGTTTGTATTCATTAAATTTCACTGGAATTTATCATTAGTAGCTCAGGATTTTTTTTTTACCCCGCCCTCCAACTCAGGATTTTTTTAAAAACTGAAATCACAATATATTTTTGTCAGTTGAAGCATTTAAAATGCATTTACATATTTATGCTCCTGCTTCATGTAGGTAGCACAGTAGCGTGCAGTATTCTTGTCAATGTGTCTATGAAACCATAAATTTTGCCTTTCTTTTCTTTCTTTTTTTGGTAGTTAGTTCTAGGATTGTTTGTTGGCCTTTAGGCGTGTTTTCCAGTCCAGTCTGTTGGGGCACCACGCCCTGGCCCCAAAGTCCACCTTCAGCATTCCCTGGGGACTTCGCCGCTCCATTCCCTTGCTGTTCTGTTGCACCCCCTTAGTGTTTTGTCTCGGTGTTCCGCTGCACTCCCCAGTGCCCTGCCTCGATGTGGTGGGATCAGGTCGGGTGTAATTCCCACACTGTGTCTCCAGTGTTGTCCACTGCAGGGCCATGGGGCCTTTCTTTAATTAAACTTTCCCAGTGTTAAGTTCAAGGAGCTCAGCTAATTCCTAGGTCATCACTAACCTAGAAAATCCTGGAGTGGGTCCATTTCAGGTTTTCCAGCAGAGACTTCAGACATAGATAACAAGAGGCACTGGTGACCGAGAAGAGCATGCGCTGTCTCACATGGACATCCCTACTCAACGCCAGCAGGCTGCAGCCCTGTGCGAATGCGGGCCCGGTGTTCTAGATCTTTGGATGTTTCAGTAAAGACAGGAAATCATAAAAGCTGGGAGGCGCGGAGGGGGGCAATTCCTAGAGAAGGGCAATATAGTCTCTCGAATCTTAAGTGTGGACATCTAATTTAAAATGGTTTAAAGCATCCCGTAGGTCAAAAGGAAGAAAATGCAGAACAGAATTCCAAATTCTCATGGACACCAGACTTTCTGGAGTTAAGGCGTCTGGAGAACTCCCTGAAACCATTGTCCCGAGATAATCTTTAAAACGTAAACTGAAAATATCCCCTGAAGTTTTCTGAAACCTAACAAGACTTTAGTCAAACTAGTAAACAGTGTCCTCCTAGAGTGCTATGCGTCTTCGTGAGCTCTCTGGATGACAGCCGCAACTGAAAGATGAGGTAGGAAGCTTAGGCTCGTTACGTTTATGTTAATGGTGACGGCACAGCTCAGAAAGCGAGAGTGAGAACGATTGCACGGTCTGAAAAGCACAAGCCTGTGCTAAAGTAGACATGTACAAACCGTTCAGTTATGTTTTGCCACGTATGTTTTCAGCAACAAGGTAAAATTTAAAACAAGTAGCAGCAACAACAAATATTGTGCAGCTCTTCCACCTCCCCCAAACTTACATTTGTAGACCATTTTCAACCCTGGGTCCCTGCTCTTGACCACCACTCTGCTAGGCGAGCACAGTCTTCTCCCAGCTTCTCTCAGGGCCCCTGTTTGCTCCCCAAACTCCACGCTCAACACAGCCACTGCCGTTACCCGGTGGAGATAAAACGTAAGGTGGATCCTCGCATTCTTTGCAGCTCCTCCCAGCCTCTCAGCTACTCCTGCCACGGTCAGATTCAGTGGGAAAAGCAGGTTGAGATGCCTGGCTCAACTCTGGAGGATCCTCTCTTCTGAATCTTGGTCCTACAAATTCTCCTTTCCCCTTAGTTCTCTGATGCCTTCAAAGAGATGGAGAGAAGCGGCTTTAAGGGGCAGGTGGAAAGGGCAGGCCCATAGCTCTCAGCTTTCCTACTGCTCCGCCCGAGGAGTCCGCCAAGACAAGCTAGCTGCGCACCGCGACAGTCCACTTCGTCTCAGGGAGCAAAGAGTCTTCCTTCAGTAACCTACTGGCTCTCCAAATGGAAGGAAAGCAAGAAGAGATGTTTACAGAATGTTGACTAGACAGAACAAAAGTAAGATGTATAAAAGAGACAAAGAAAAGGTGGAGATTATTCAAAAATCTGAGGGGAAGATAACTGGAAGACTATCATAATGCCAAGCATTCAATGTGAAAATTATATTGTCACATAAAAAGCTGCCACCTAATGTGCTTTCTAAAGTCCGGAAATTAGTCACATCGAAGGTATTACACTTAGCAAATAATCTCTTACTACTTAATATTTATCGATTGCTAAGAAATACTTAAAGCATTTTATAAAAGACATTGCCCCTCCCTGTGAGCTTACCGTATAGGTAAAGCAATTTTAGAGAGGGGGAAATAACACAAACACAGAGTAAAGGCAGTAAAGTTGGTTGAAATTGGTGTGCTAGTTTCCTTCCTTCCTTCCTTCCTTCCTTCCTTCCTTCCTTCCTTCCTTCCTTCCTTCAGTCGGTCCGTCCTTCCTTTCTTTATCTGAGGCTTTTATTCAACTGATTAGTTAGAGCAGTGTTTAGCATGTCCAGTGCAGATAGTAATGTCTTTTTAAAATATAATAAAAATTCATGATAAAATGATCCCATCTTTTAAAACAATGCTCTTTAATTCAGTCTGTTAGGTCTTGTGATGGGAACAGTATAGTTTTAGCGAATTTTTGTTAGCACAGGATCTTTATTTTCCTTTTCTGAATTACTAATTGTTAAAATAGTTATACAACACATAAACATGGTCTGTAGAGCTATGTGTTTGGCATTCAAGTGGACAGGGATACTTAATCTGTAATGTAGAAAAAGACTAGTGGGGTAATGGGCCTTAGATTCTGCTTCTTGCTCTGACCAGCACTTACCTGATTTTGGACAAATCTGAAAAATGGTAATTAATATCTACTCTGCAGAATGATTGTGAATACTAAAGTGAAATCCCTATGGAAGCAATAAATAATGTATATAACTCACAGTAGGCCTTCAATAACTGTAAGTTTAACAGGTCCTATATCTCATTTAAGAGGAATGGATTTTTTAATAGCAAAGATCCTATCCCAGGCTGGTGCCTCCTAGTTACAGTTCATATTTCTGATCAAGCCCTCTCCACCCTCAAGCTACCATCCAGTGGAAGAAAGTTCTATTAATGTAAATCCTTTTATTTAAAAAAAGGTGGCGATATAAATGTACAGTCAATTTATTTTTGACCCATTTCTGACATGATTCCATTTTTAAATACCATGAGTTTAAATGTCATCTCTTCCCTGACAAGTTTTCACATTTATATCTGCAGCCTAGTTCTTTTTCTCGAACTTAGAGGAGTAGTGTTTCTCCCGTGGTTGCAACTTCCTACCTGAAGTCTCTATCTGGCATTCGAATGGCCATCTCGACCTCATAGATTCAAAGTGGACTCCATCCTCCCTCCTTTCGGCCCATTCCTACCAGTGTTCTCATCCTAGAAAAGCACCACCTTCCCATTTCTGAGGTGAAATATATTAGTATCTCCCTACTATCTGCCCCTCACACCCACCCTTCGGTCTGTTACCACCTCCTTCAAAGTCCTTTTGGTCTTCGCACCATTAGATTGTTCCGGAACTACTGCAATCGTCTCCTAACTGGAGTCTCCTGGTGCAGCCCTCTCTCACCTACAGCGGTCCCCGCGCGAGAGGGATCTTTTTAAAGCATGCTCTGAAATCGCCTATGGATTTTCCTGTCGTTCAGTATTCACCTTTTAGAAAGACGAGGCTCTCTGCTACCGTGAAGATTTACAGCCTCAGACATACAGTGTGGAAAGTTCTACTGTGCCCTATCATGTCCCCCTCAGGGAGGGGGGGATACAAGCAGTTGGAATCTGCTTGATGTCAGTGAATTATTTTAGTTTGGAGCAAGTGTGAGGAGGCTTCATAAAGTTTGTGGGAAATGTAGGTTAATGGAAATTTCCTCTGAATATTTTTCCAAAATAATGGGATGAACTTTTTTGTAGCCCCGTTGTAGTGAAGGCAAGATTTGAAATCAAACCATCTGACTCCTAAGTCCACACGTAATACCAATGTATGGATTTCTGACAGCAAGACAAGGAAATAAAGCCAAATTGGCCAATTTGAGAAGTGGGCAAATGAGTGAAGCTTTTAAGATCTATTCTTGAGACGAAGTATACTGCTGTGTAGGGAACACAGAGCGTGGTATTAGAATACCAAGTGTTTGTTGTTGTTTTTAAATCATTTTATTGGGGGGTTGTACAACTATCACAATCCATACACCCATCCATTGTGTGTCAAACACATTTGTACACTTGTTGCCCTCATTCTCAAAACATTTGCTTTCTATAGAATACCAAATTTCTGTATACAGAATTATGACGCCAAATGACACCATTACACATAGCCAGTTGTTGTTAGATTTGCTGTTAAGGTTGACCTCATTGTTGCAGCCACTGTGACAGTCCATCTATGGAACATCTTCCTCTTTTCTGCTGACCCTCCTCTTTACCGAGCCCAATGTCCTTCCAGCCCACTGCCCTTCTCTAGGGACTAGGTCCTTCAGGTACATGTTACATGTCCAAAGTACACGAGCCAAAGGCAAGCCATCCTCACATCTCAGGAGCATTCTGGCTGTAGGACTTCTTCCAGAAAGAGGTGTTAGTTCTTCTGGCAGTTTCTGGTACCTTCAATATCTTTGCCAGCACCATAATTCAAATGCATCGTTTTTTCTCATTGTCATTTTCACATGCATATGAATATTATTTTCCTTTTTAACTTCCCCTCTTCTACAAAAACTTTAATTTTCCTGCAGATATCGCGGATGCTGCTTTCCTCTTAGTTTTGTCTTATATTACACAATCAAATACATAGCCATCATCTCTCTTTCTTCTTGCCCCATGTTTTCAAAATCTCTCCTACGCTCCAACCTAAGTTGTCCTAATAGAGTGTTCTAGACTCGCACTATCCAGCATAATGACCACGAGCCACAGTAAAATGAGGCACACACCTACGGAGCTGAAGGTTTCGTTTCATTTTATTTTACCCAATTTAAAACTGATCACTTGAGGCAACTCAGGTTTAATTCTTCAACTAAATTTCATGAAAGCTACATAAAGATCAAGAATGTCTAGTGAAAACTGAGCATGTGAAGCAAGATATGCTACAACTAAAAAATATCCCTTAGATTTTAAAAGCTTAGCAGTCAAAGACTAAAATACCACATTAATAATTCTGTTTTCCAATGATTACATGTTTCAACAGTATTTTTATATAGCAAGCCAAATAAAATATTATTAGAAGTAGTTTCCATGGGGAGGAGACCAGCCAGTCAGGGTGCACTATAGCAATGATGAAACATACAACTTTCAAAAAAAGAAACATACAACTTTCCTCTAGTTCTTTGCTCCTTTCTCCCCCCCCCCCCCAACTATCATGATCCCAATTCTACCTTACAAATCTGACTAGACCAGAGGATGTACACTGGTACAGATAAGAGCTGGAAACACAGGGAATCCAGGACAGATAAACCCCTCTGGACCAATAATGAGAGTAGCGATACCAGGAGGGTAAGGAGAAAGGGGGCAACCGATCACAATGAACTCCATATAACCCCCTCCCTGGGGAATGGACAATAGAAAAGTTGGTGAGGGGAGATATCAGACAGTATAAGACATGAAAAAAACTATAAATTATCAAGGGTTCATGAGGGAGGGAGGGAAAAAAAATGAGGTGCTGATACCAAGGGCTCAAGTAGAAAGCAAATGTTTGGAGAATGATGATGGCAACAAATGTACAAATGTGCTTGACACAATGGATGGATGTATGGATTGTGATAAGAGTTGTATGAGCCCCCAATAAAAAATTATTTTAAGGAGTTTCACTTGAAATTTGATAATGTGTGGGCTAAAACTTTTAAATTACACTATGTGGCTCATATTCTATTACTATTGGACTGTGCTGTTCTGGCCTTTCTGAGATGCTGTAGCACTGAGATTGCTAACTACCAGATTTTAAATGACATGTTTGATTCTTCATTTATTTGTTACAAGCCATTTTAGCCGTTTTAGTTTTTTAGCACCGTGACCAACACATAGTAGATGACACCACAAACGCTTACTTATAGGCATCTTCTGTTTGACCTACCTTTGCACGTATCTTCCAAATCTTATGCTAGGCTTCTTCGTCCCTGCCAGTCCCACCAGACTTGGGCACTGCTAGCCACAAAGTTGATGTGGGCTTGAAGAATAAATACTTTTCAGTTAATTTCTGAGCTCAAGGTTGTCAGATGGTAAGTGTCTGGTTAAATATTAAATGCCATTTCACTTCTGTACTGACCAGCTCGAGTTCTAGGAAGAGATAGAAAGGTAGACAAAAATAAGTTCTGTGAATTTTCAGTTTTTTATTAGGATGTATTCCAAAGCAATTACTAATAAATTTGGAATTATCACCGTCATTTTCATCTATTAGCAAAGATGTCAGGGATTGGAAGTGATTTGCCTTATTTGGAGAATGTTGTTTTTTTAAATAGCATTACCTATTAGTAAACCCAAGTTTGAGCTGTTGTAGGTTCTTTGTACTTTGAAAAGAAGATAGGTTTTCTTGGTCTGTCTGCAAGTGAGATACACAAAGGGAAGAATACAAAACCATGGCTCCGCTTAGGAAATAGACCTTTAAATTTTTTGACTCATTTTTTAAACTGTGCGTGTGTAAGAGGGAGAGAGACTTGTTTAGGCATGATTGTCAGTTCTCTTTTATTTTCTGTCTACTTAGTGCTTTGGATAAACATCCTGGAACATTGCCAGAAATTCAGGTGGCTGAATACTAATTTTGCTGAAATTAGATGGAACAGTCATCCACTGCCAATTTTCTGTCTAAATTATGCAGAAATTTGACTCATTTACTACATAAATCTGGTCAAAAATAGAGTCCTAATTTTCTAGTTAGTCAATAATACCTTCAACAGACTAATTATTCTTATTTTAGCTTGACTTTTAAATAGAAAAAGAAATCAGAGAAAAATGACATACAATAAAACTACTACTAGGGTTTTTTGTTTTGTTTTTCACGTAACCCAAAAATATATTTAGTGTCAAAGGATACTCCATTCATAACTTTGCCTGGTATAAAGCAGAAGTGACCCTTAGAAAACAATTAGTGCATCTTTCAAATGTACTATAGTTATTGAATAATTACTCAAAGAATGGTCAGTAATGGACTACAAAGGGTTATCTCTTAGCTAATCCTCAAGTAATGAAATTGGTGTATCTCTGATTTTTTTCTCCGAGCCTTCCAGGGTTAGAAGAATGAGACAAAAGTGCTTATGGGAAGTAGAGGGGGCCACTGGAGGCCAGCAACGAAAAGAGACCTTATCTTAAGCAATTAATCAAGAAACTCATATTGTGGGACAATTATTCAGAGCTAATTCTAAAATAGCTTGAGAGCCCCAGGTCTTGAGATATTTTTTGAGAATTTTGTCAAGGTCATGTAGAGCACAGAGACAATCTTGCATTGGAATAACTGTTTGCTTAAAAACATATTACTCTATACCTAAGGATATGTGCAATATGAAAATGTAACGTCGAGCAACATTAAGTGTTACTGTAATCTTTCTATTTTCATTTCCATGGTTGCAAACTTCAAAATACCATAAAGCATTAGCCCAAAGATAAACGGCTTCTGTTTATCCAAGTTCCTAAGTTCATTGGCCTCTGGCACGTGTTAAATACTGGAGCTTTATAGTTGAGTCTGGCCACGTGTACATTGAATAATACTGCTTTGATTTTTGCTTGTATGTTACTTTTATGTAATAGTGGATTTACGATTAAGTATAAAACAAAACCACCGCCATCGGGTCGATTCCAACTCATAGCCACCTTATAGAACTGTTCCTTAAAGTTTCAGAGACTGAATCATGATTGGAGCCAACGCGGTCATCTTTCTCCCAAGGAGCAGCTAGTGCGTTCAAACTGCTGAGGTTCAGCTGCTCAGTGTAGGACCCGGTGCACGAGCAGTGCGCTCCAATGAATATAGCTGTCTGAAACACGGCCAGTCATTTAAAATTCATATTACTATTACTTCCCCCCTCTTCCCTTAGTGAAATAAAGAATCCTTGGTATCTCTAGTTCTTTTCATTTGTTTTATCTGATAGTTTATCTGTTGAATGAGAATTTAAAACTTTCCCATAGCCTCCTCTACCTACTTTCCTTATGGGAGGTGCTGCGTGAACGGGGAGTAAGTTGCTGTCTTCAACTTTTATTTGAAGAGTGGTTTATTTATTGCTGTCAGATGTCTTATATTAATATTGTGTTGATGATCATGATAATCCTGTAACATTAATAGGATCATTATTTCCTGGGTGTGAGGTCCACCCTTCTCATCATCACAAGGAAAGGGGACAACGGTGGTCGTAGGAATGACGTTTTTCTTCCGTTCTGATGCTGTTTCCACTGCAATCTTAATGCAACGCTTTAAAGTGTGACTTAAATAAAGAATGCATTTCTAAGTATCACGAAATTCAGAGGTCATGTGGCAAGTCAGTTTGATGGAAAGAATTGTAAATAGCTCTAGTAATTGATTAATGGAAATATTCCATAAATAGGCACAAACAGGGTGTCCGAGAATGAAATTCAAGAACACAGGGCAAAGACCAGGTTGTCACTTACTGTAGCCGATCCCAGGCACTACGGCTTGTAAATATTTCCTTCTTCACCCCTTGGGTTTTAGCAGGGCTACTTTCATAGCCAAAACAACATCACTCCACTCTACAAAGGAAATGCTGTAAGAATTTAAGAAGTGCCATTCTTTTTTTAAACTATTGTATTGACATATTAGTCACATATCATGTTTAAAAGAGCTGTACAACCATCACCACAATCCATTTTAGAATGCATTCTTTTACGAGCCCCTAACAAAGAAGAAAGGAAGGAACCCTGGCGGCGCTGGGCTGCTGACTAAAGATCAGTGGTTCAAACCCACCAGCTGTTCGGCCGGAGACACAGCCTGGTCATCTGCTCCAGTAAAGGTTACAACCTAGGGAACTCTGGGGGGAATTCCACTCTAGTCTATATGGTTGTGGGGACTTAGAAGCTACTCGACGGCACACACGAAAGAGTGAGGGGGAGAGGAGGAGGGAAGGAAGGAAGGAAGGAAGGAAGGAAGGAAGGAAGGAAGGAAGGAAGGAAGGACAGCCAATTAATTTATGAAATAATTTCTTCTTAGAATGTTTATTTTTAACTATATAGAACAAATATTTCTTCAAATTTCTGAAATGGTTTCTGAAACATTAGTTCACCATGGGCTGGCAGCATGCGCTATGTCACCACTATTGGTTAGTCAATAGAAATTAGTATCATGTTATTATTGTTTAAAAAACAGATCCCAATAGAGGCACGTTGTTTCCCTTCACTTTTTAGCAACTTAGAATCAATGGGTTGTAAGTAAATAGGTTGGGGTTTTTGTTTTATTTTTCATTTTCTTATAAAAGTACTGCTGCACGAAATGGTTTTCGTCAGCCTGTGATGTTTGCGTACAGCTAAAGACAAAGTGGTTCCTTAGTGTGACTGAATGGGGGAAGCAGACAAGCATAAATTGTGACTATTTGGAAAATAGAGACAATACTTCATTGAGAAGAGAGTGACAAAGCTTGAGGATTAAAAACAGAACAAAATAAAACTCACTACCATCAATTTGGTAGACAGACTTAACTGCCCCATGGGTGTCGTGGGCTGTCCAGCTTTATGCGAGCAGAGAGCCTCATCTTTTTCTTGCTTCTCATGGATTTGAACTGATTTGACCAGAGCTTCTAGACTCGAGAAAGTAAGCCACAGAAGTTTCCTGTCAAGTACACAGAACGTGGAGGTGTAAAGATCCCGACGAAGGAAAGAACTAGGCTGTTCTTTCCCCTTCTGACTTGAGCAGAGCATTTTGCACATAGCTAGTCCCTTGCTTTTATATGAAAACATGCCCCTATTTGGATTTTGAAGGGAAATATATATACGTTTTTCCAGATATGGCCACGTTGCTATAGTTCACAAGGCATATTTAATCTTTTCGTAAAATGGCTTCCGAATCCTAGAATTGCTTTTTTTAAAAATATCATTTTATTGGGGGCTCGTACAATTCTTATCACAATCCATACAACCATCCATTGTGTTAAGCACATTTGTACATTTGTTGCCATTATCATTCTCAAAACATTTGCTTTCTACTTGAGCCCTTTATATCATTTCCTTATTTCCCCCCCCTCCCTCCCCACTCCCCCTCCCTCATGAACCCTTCATAATTTATAAATAATTATTATTTTGTCATATCCTACACTGTCTGATGTCTCCCCTCGCCCCCTTCTCTGTTGTCTATCCCCCAGGGAGGAGGTTATACGTAGATTCTTGTAATCGGTCCCCCGTTTCTACTCCACATTCCCTCCACCTTCCAGGCATCTCCACTTTCACCATTGGTCCTGAAGGGATCATCTGTCCTGGATTCCCTGTGTTTCCAGTTGCTATCTGTACCAATGTACATCCTCTGGTCTAACGAGATTTGTAAGGTAGAATTGGGATCATGATAGTGGTGGGAAGGAAACATTTAAGAACTAGAGAAAAGTTATATGTTTCCTAGAATTACTTTTAATTAAAACGTTTTATTTGGAATCAGTCGTACGTAAAAATAAATGATGTTGATGAATTAATATCCATGTAATTATATATATGTACAAGAATATGGGTGTATATATATAGTTAACATATTCCTCTGTAACAAGTTATCCCAAACTTTAGTGGCTTAAAGTATTTCAAATTGACTCCAGCTGGACTTCGCTAGCCTCATGCATAGGTCCAGCGATTGCTAAGTGATTGACTTAGTCCAGTATTGACCAAGACTCTAGCCATTGCATCTCTCAATGGGCAAACTTGAACTCCTCCATCCATTTTTCCCAACAACAGGGCAAGCCCCAGTATGCAAATACTTTCTTGTATTATGCTTACGTCACATTTACCAAATGTTGTAACCAGAGCTGGTCACTTGACCAACTTACATTCGAGTTCGTTTCCCCGCTTGATGAGAACTGCAGCAGCACATTGAAAGGGCATACATGAAAAGAGGAGAATTTCTGTTACCTTTGTCATCTAACATAAAAAATCCAACCAAATGGATTGCTGTCAAGTGAATTCCAACCCACAGTGAGCTTGCTTGTCGACTGGACAGGGTTTCCAAAGTGGTAATCTTTACGGAAGGAGACTGCCACAGTTTTCTTCCACAGAATGGGCTGGTGGATTTGAACTACTGACCTTTTGGTTAGCATTTGATGACATATTTCCACCGCACCACCGGCAGTTCCCCTTATCTAACAAAGAAGACATTTAGCTGGGTTCTTTCAATACTTTGTCTTACTGTTACTCGAAAACCAACGAAGCAGTAGAACATAGTGTTCTCCCCGTTTTTGGCACCTATAGAAATTGAAGTCTGGAGAGAATAAATAACCACACAGTGGATAATTAGCTAAGGCAGACCATCCGTGGCTGTCCAATTGTGAGGTTTTTATTCTTTCTCTACAGTCCTGCCTTCAGATGGGTAATTTGCTTACTTTGTTCTGGGGTTAAAAAAACAGCAATACGATTGGCTTCATAAATATAAAAAAGAAGCAGAAGCAGTTGTCTGTCTTGTAAAAGAAACCCTATCCTATGCCTAGTTTTACTATTGTAGTAAGTGTAAGAAAACCACGATCGTAGTGATTTGTGAATGTGTGGTACGTGATTATGAATTTGGCTTGCACAAAGGGCTTGCATCCAGTATTTAGAATCTTAGTTGTAATAGAATTTATTCTGAAAGTCTTAAAGGAAGATGATTAAAATATTAGAGATATTGACGTTGTCTGGAGAGATCTACTTGTATTTCTTTCTTTTTTAAAAATCCACAGTATTACCATAGCTAGGTCGTATTGTGCTATTGTAATCATAGCTGAACCGAGAAAGGTGATTAACGATAGCAATTTATTGTATCTGAGGAGGAGAGAAAATAGGCGATGTTGTCGTTATCATAAATCATATCATAAATAAGCAAAAAGAAGCACTCAGAATGCATGTGTGGTGTCAGCAGCCAGCTCTTTCAGGCACGTTAGCCCAGGATGTAGCCATAGAAACCCCAAAGTCATATTGTTATCTTAGTCTTGCTGCAGTTATGTGATACAACAGTATTAACATATAGATTAGGCCATTTATAATGCTAGATGTCATTTCAGGTTGGCTTGCTTATATAGCATTTTAGTTTTTTATTGTGCAGAATGTTAGTGAATTACTGCTTTTTTACAGGTCAGTGTGTGTATATAGGTATTTATAACAGATCATCTTCACTCTTCTGTAAATTTATTGTGATATTGATTGGTTGTACTATATGAATTATTATTAAGCAATTGTCTTGTCTTTGCTAATATTTTTTCTTTAAGTAAACAGGTTCATTTTAAAAAAGCATATCCACTTATCCACATTGAGGTGTAGGCTAAGGGCCTAATTTCTGCTACATTATAGGCTTGATAACTTAAATATATTTTATGAGAGGGTGTAGATGGTATTTTTAAGCTTCATTTAGAATGCAGAGATAAAATATTGACGTGCTAAATGCAAGGAACTTCAAAAAGTTCATGGAAATATGGAGGAAATCAAGATAATAGAATTTTTCAGGAACCCATTAGAATATGTATGTGTATTTATAATATATATATAAAGTATAGTGTGCATGTGTGCATGTACACTTTACATACACACACGCATATAATCTTTCTTTCCAGGCATCCAAGTTCTAACTATTATTTGCCAACTGCCCTCAATGCCTTCCCCTTACGAAACATGGCACCTCAGCCTTAGCCCTTGTCAGTACTTGGAGCGCTCAGCCTGTCCCACCCTCAGCACGCTATCAACTTGCTTCACTTATGTTCCATCCAGTGGTCAGAACTTCAAGCATTGTTCCAGATTACTTAGGGAGACACTTGGGGCTACAAGTAACTCTGGCTTTCCCTTTTGATCTGATCACATAAGTGGTCAGACACATGAAGATCCTCAGCTTGTTGATGCATGTTAGATGTTAGGATTTGTATTTTACAGGTAAAAAACTGTTGAACTTAAGGAGATTAAATGGGCAACCCAAGGTTCTTTTGTGGCACTGGTACCAGAGCCCAGATATATTTAATATTCATCTCCATTTCTAATCAATATTACCATTTCTGTATTAGCATGTTTGCCTTATTAATATCTCTGCCATTCCCTTATAACTGATGGCTTTTGTCTTACGGTAGAAAAGTCATGTGTTAGCCATGGTGATATTCAGAAGACACTGAGTGGGTGAATAAATGAGTAAAGACGTGAGTGAATGAGTATTTGTAATATTGAGTCATCTTGAGGAAAGAGTTGCAATAATTCTGTCATAGAAAAGTATTAATTTTAAGACAAATAGAAAGTTTTTTCTCAAGAAAAAATAGGCATTATAAATGAATCTTTTCATACTTGTTAAAGCTGATATCAAAGAGTTCAAGAAGAAAATGTTTTGAAAATGATGCTGGCAGCAATTGTACAAGTATGCTTGATCTAATTGAACAATGGATTTTTATATCTGTAAGCTCACCAAAAGTGTAAAAACAAACAAAATAATAATAAAATAGAAGTTTGTTATAAAGACAGTGTGATGAATAATTAGGAAAATTGCATCATCTTTGAATTAGTTTTTGCATGTATATTTCAGAAAGATATAAATAAATACATTTGGGGTTTGCTGAAATATATGCAGATAGCATTTTGTTCCTATATTTAAAGTTTCCATTTGCAATTGTATTTTATGCTTATTTTGAGAAAATGCCACAGCATTTTAAAGTCACTTACATGCGTGTAGTAAATGAGATAAAGTGCTTTCATGCCATATATAAGCAGTTTCCTTTTTTATCTAATGTCTATGAGCTTTTTAGACTGTACTGGTTTATGTTACTTTTTCAAAGACATTTACTATTCTATTTCCAAACGTATTTTATTCTAACTCAATGTTTATAGTAGCTTCGAATTAACCCCTAAAAATCCTTCCAGTGGGTTCAGGCTTTCTTACCATGTTTCGCTTTTGTTGGAGAAGTTGGTCAGTGAAGCTTTTCCTTCTCATTATCCCCTCGGGGAAATGTGGGGAATGTGCATTACTTATTTGTGTTGATGTGAAGGAGAAGTGGAACGAATAATAACAACACGATATTAAGATATAGTAATAACATCCATTTTGTTTCTTCCAGAAAAGAGGATATAATAGTTGCTGTGAAACTGACACTCATTTTAAAGGAGTGTTCTCTTTCTTAGAGAATGTACACTGAAATATTTTTCAAAATGAAAGGATATGTTATCTAGAACTTACTTGCAAATAGCTTTTAAATTTTATAAAATTGTGTGTAAGGCAAAATGTAAACAGTTGGTGAGTGTAGCTGAAAGGCTTTGTACAAGTTCTTTTAACTTTTCCAGAAGTGTGTAATTATTTTTAATTTTAAAATATAGTATAAAAATAGTCAAATGTTGACTTAGAACAGTGTTTAAAAATAGGCAGATACACTAGAGATCATCTTCCCGATTTTCCGGTATCATAGTACAATATTCTGCTGCCAATTAGATGTCTGTTTGAAATTGTATTTTGAGCTGTGGTGATGGATTTTATATTGAGTCGTTCACATTATTTCACATAGCCTCCTTTAGGTCTGATGTAAAAGGCATACCATACATGCAAAACCTCTGTCAGTTATTTCTTCTCGGTAGCAGTTTTTCCTTTGAGTGAATTACTTTATGATATTATTTGGTGAATGACAGTGCTTATAAACAACTATAACAAATATTATTTTGAATAACTTCTAACATGAAAGAAAATTAAAAAGTCATTCGACTGTTAACTTCAGCTACATTTTAACACCAGTAGAAAAGAAAAAATAACCTATTTTATAAATAATTCCTTACTATACCTTTAATAATAAGCATTATTACTTATGCAGAACTATCTTCCCTGTTTATTACCCTTTAAAAGAAGTCTCCCCGACAGCTTAGACTGCTCTTGTTGCAGAGCAGTGTTATGGGCGTGGTGAGGTGTAGCCACCTTACCTCTCTGTAGGCGCTCACTCAGGACTTGAGCTGTTGTAACAGGGCTTTCATGGGATTATTAGGAGGAGCATTGTTTTATTGTTTTTAATCTTCTCAAAAACTTTGCAAGGTTAATTTTATAATGTGTATCCCCATTGTTGCCCATTATCATTTAATATTTGGATGCTTATTGAACTATTAATTTTTAGTGTCCTTCAAGGTAAATGATAAATGCCTCTGTCTTCTGAAGGCAGCAACTACAACCCTAAGACATTGAGGAATTTGTTTAAACCCTCACATCTAATCGTCCATTTTCTTGAATTAGGTTTTTCTTCTGACCTATGTACGTACAAGTGTATTTATTTGTATATATAAGCTCTGTGTGTGTGTGTACCTGGGCAGAACTTTTGTAGAACGCATTTTTCCCAGTAGGCAAGCATCCAGCAACTCACCCTGAGTTAGTTCACCCAACGGTGTAGCCTGGGAAGGTTTTCTCTGGTCACACTGAATTTTTTCACAAAAGCAGTTTAAGTCGAACCTCGTTGATGGTGATAGCCGATTTAAGAGAACAGCATACGGCTGTGACATTTTGTTTCCTTCTTGGGAAAAGTGCTGCAGAAACTGCTGTGATGTTGAACACAGCTCACAAGGACGGCGCAAGGGGAAACACTCAAGTGTACGAGTGGTTTCCTCATTTCAGTAAAGGTGAAATATCGATTGATGACAATCTCGTTCTGGATGTCAGTCAACTTCTTGAACAGACGAAAATGTCAACAAAATCCATGCACTTGTGCTCTAAGACCGACGTGGGACCATGGAAGAGATGGGAAGCTACCTGGACTGTCTGGGAGCGCGGTTCAGTTGATTTTAACAGAGGATTTGGGAGTGAGAAGGGCTGCTGTGAAATGGGTGCCTCGGCTTCCGAGGAAGCAGGACAAAGAGCGTGGGTAGAAACATGCCTCAGACTTCCCCAAGGTCATTACTGGTAGCAAGACATGGTGCTGTTCTTACAAGCCCAAAACAAACATCAATCAAGCCTGTGGAAGATGCCAGTGTCACCTCGCCCAAAAAAGCTCATCAAGAGAAATCAAAGATCAAGATGATGCTCATTTGTTTTTTTGATGTGAAGGGGATAGTGTACTTGGAGTTTGTTCCACCAGGTCAGACTATTAATCAAACTTTCTATTTAGAGGCTCTGAAAAAGATGCTTAACTGTGTGACAAAAGGGCCCGATTTGTGATAGACTGGGGGTAACTGCGCCGCGGGGACACAACTGTTTTTGACACCACTATGATGCACCTGCTCACACAGCCATTTCAATTCAGCAGTTTTGGGCAAAAACAGCATGCTTCTCTTGACCCATACCTTATTCACCTGACCTTGCTCCGTGAGACATCTTTTTGTTTCCACGAATGAAGAGGGACATGAAAGGACAGTGATTTGACCGCATAGAAGCGGTATCAGTTTGAGGGTGCTGTCAGCCATTCAAACCGATGAGTTTGAAAAATGTTTCAAAGAATGGAATCACAGATTTGACAAATGTATTAGATGTAATGGAGAGTGCTTTGAAGGTGATGAGGTTTTCTTGCAAAAAATAAATAAGTAGCTTTAGCTTTGGGGAAAATATTCCAGTTTTTTGAGGGCACCCCCTCATGTATACACATATTACTGTTGCTTATATACAGAAGTGTTCTTTTTGTGATTTTAAATATCTAAGACATTAGAAAATAAGTTTTTAGTTATCTAGAGATAAAAATCTTTATAATGTTTTTCATATAACATTGGCCCCTTCTTGGGTATAGTTTCATAGGGATTTATTTATTCTTCTTTATAACTTACATATACATTATTTATATCCTCTGGTATATATCATATATTAATTCTTAAATTATTTCAGATGTTTTTTACTTTTTGTCCTTACTAAAAGTTTAAGGCTTTTGATCAGCAGAATTTATTGTTTTTACATTTTAATTAAATTTAAGTTTATACAGTGTTTAAAAATGGAAAATCAATTGTAAATTAAAGTAATAAATATAACAAACCTGTTTCTTCTCTAAAACATTTTTTTAACTTACACATTTTTCAGTATTCTAAAAATCATATCTATAATAGTTAAGTATAAATAAAGCCTCCAAATGAATATAAGTTGACCCCAGGGACTGAAAATAAGAAGTAAAATTGAAAACGAATCTCAAAACCAGAGGAACTTCCCCTGGCTTGTATTCACCCTACTTTGCGTCAGTCTCTGTGTTTGTTGTTTGTTCACATAAACAGCCATCGGTGCTTTTCTTTACTGTGTGAGTTACTTGAGTCCCCGCATAAAAATGAACCCGAGTATATTTTAAAGTATTTTTAGAAAAGTATTACATTTTTCCCTAACCCTTCAAATGCCTGGCTGGTAGTTATCTTTTCAGTTCGCATCTGAAAGAATTGCACCCTAGTAAAATAAGCCTAACCCAAAGACACGGTATAGAAAACCCAAATTTTCAAGTTGTTATAGCTATTAAACTGACTCTCCCTACAGTGGACCCAGAGTTCTCTTACAAGCTTCTCCATGCAGTCCAGCTTTCTAGAGACTGCTAGCCCGTAGCGCGTTTCCTTCACCTCTCCCAGTATGCCTCTTAAGGCCTGCTGGGACGCACCACGTATCATGCACTCTCAAAACTAGCCTAGAGCCAGAGGAGTCTCTAGACTTAGAACTTCTTGAAGTCCAGATAGTAAATATTCTAGAAGCACTGTTGCAGTTGCTCAACTCTGATGTTGGAGCGTGAAGGTAGCCAGAACCAAACCCGCTATTGTCAAGTCAATCTGATTCTTAGTAACAGTCTAGAGAAGAGTTTAACTGCCCTTTGCACTTCCCAAGAGTGTGAATCATTATGAGAGCAAAGAGCTCTCGCTTTTCTCCCGAGAGCAGTTGGCTCGTTTGAACTGCTGACCTTGTGGTAGTCACCCTACACATAATCCACTACACTACCAGGAAGTAGCCACAGACCTTATGTACATGAATTGGTATGGCTGTGTTCCAATAAAGCTTTATTTCTTGATATGTAAAAAAATGGAAGCATCATTTAATTTTCACATGCTATAAAATATTCTTCTTTGGAACCCTCCCCAAACACACACATACACGCCACCATTTAATAATGTAAAAACTATTCTTAGCTCAAGGACCCCATACAAAAACAACCCATAGCCAAATTTGGGCCTTGTATTTTGCAGACCTCTGGGCCTAGATAATCACTTTGGACTTTTAAGAGGGAAAATAGTGACTGCTTATCAGATCGCTTTACTTAATTGACCAAAGGTGCTTGGGGTATATTTTGAAATGTAGTCTCTCTTATTATGATAAATCTAGTGTATCTATTAATTATTTACTGTTACCCAGGCACTGTGCTTAACCTTCAGAATACAAGGATGCTTAAAATTGGGTTCCTCCCCTCTAAGAACGTCTAATCAGAATACAGTAATATAAGCAAGTAAGTACAATAAAATGCTGCTGCGACACATGTCAAAGCAGGATGCAGTAGAGCAGAGAGGAAGGAGGGAGTGGTCATTTCTAGCTGCTAAGGGAAAATGTCATCAACGAGGTCACATTGGATTAGAGTCTTAGAAGAGATAGCCACCAGAGGGTCAGGAGATCAAAGACATTCCTGGCTAAGGAAGTATGGTCAAGTGCTGTATACTTGAGGAACTAATAAATTAGCGTGGCTGGAGTGGGTAGAGCCCTAAAGGGCTTACTGTGAAAGGCGAGGTTAATTACTGAACTGGGTGATAGACCACCTTATAGGTCATGTTGGGAAATTGAATTTTAGAATAGTGGTTTCCAAACATGTTTTGACCTCACAACAAAAGCTTTTGTCGACACTTAGCATGTGAAACCGCTGTGTTTATGGCTCACTTCCATTTAATAGAGGATAGGGAGCCCAGTCTGTATCCTCCAGTAACCCCACAAGGGTTGCACTACACCCCTCTGGCTCCCAGGAATGCCCTTTCAAACTGCTCTTACAGGGACCAATGGACCACAACCCACATTTGCATTTTCAGAAGAGTCCTGTAAGGAAGGCAGTGGTTCTCAACCTGTGGGTTGAGACCCCTTTTGGGGATGGAACGACCCTTTCACAGGGCCGCCCTGTTCGTAACATTAGCAAAATGGCAGTGATGAAGTAGCAATGAAAATAATGTTATGGTTGGGGGTCCCCAAACAAAAGGAACTGTATTAAAGGGCCGCGGCATTGGGAAGGTTGAGAACCACTCAGGCAATATGAAAGATGGCTTGGAAAAAAAGCGTGTAACTGGGGAGAGCCTAGTGGCAGCTGTACAGAGAAGAGGCGCTAAGGATTTGAACTGACAGTACAGTGGAAACTATATGTTCACATACAGAGAAAACTGTATGTTCACACTTGGATATGAGCAAAGATGGAAACGTAGTTCAGATGAGTTTCATGTTTCTGACCAGTATCACTTGGTGGGTGTTGGCAATAGAGGTATCAAAGTAACAGTAACAATGAATAAGCCTCCAATTGTATTTTTTATGTCTTTCAAAGCGCTTTCACATCCATCATCTCCTTCATTTCTGGAATACTTACTCCTCAGTCCTTTCCTATAGTGACGTCTGTCCTTAGCCTTCATTTTCCTTAAACCTTTTAAGCATTTGACTTTGTTCACCAGTCTTCTTTAAAATTCTTGCTCCCTGGATATTGTTGATGTCTTCTGGTCCTCCATGTATTTCTTTAGCTCCTCTTCTTCCTATTGTCTGGCATATAGGTATTCCTCAAAATACCTGTCTATGATCACCCCTTCTTTTTTTTATCATTTTATGAGGGACTCATACAACTCTTATCACAATCCATACATACATCAACTGTGTAAAGCACATTTGTACATTCATTGCCCTCATCGTTCTCAAAACATTGCTCTCCATTTAAGCCCCTGGTATCAGGTCCTCATTTTTGCCCCTCCCTCATGAACCCTTGATAATTTATAAATTATTATTTTGTCATATCTTGCCCGACGACTCCCTTCACCCACTTTTATGTTGTCCATACCCCAGGCAGACGTCACATGTAGATTCTTGTAATTGGTTCCCCCTTTCTAACCCACCCTCCTTCTCCCCCCCCCTCTCCCCCCCCCAGTATCACCACTCACACCACTGGTCCTGAAGGGATCATCCGCCCTGAATTCCCTGTGTTTCCAGTTCCTATCTGAACCAGTGTACATCCTCTGGTCTAGCCAGACTTGCAAGGTAGAATTGGGATCATGATAGTGGGGGCGGGGGAGTGCGGGTGGGGAGGAAGCATTTAGGAACTAGAGGAAAGATATATTTTGTATTTTGGATCGTTGCTACAATGCACGCTGACTGGCTTGTCTCCTCCCTGCAATCCTCGTAAGGGATGTCCAATTGCCTACAGCTGGGTTTGGGGTTTCCACTCTGCACGCCCCCTTATTCACAATGATATGATTTTTTTGTTCTGATGGTGCCTGATACCTGATCCCTTCGACACCTCATGATCACACAGGCTGGTGTGTTTCTTCCATGTGGGCTTTGTTGCTTCTGAGCTAGATGGCTTCTTGTTTACCTTCAAGCCTTTAAGACCCCAGATGCTATATCTTTTGATAGCCAGGCACCATCAGCTTTCTTCACCACATTTGCTCATGTACCCTGTTTGTCTTCAGCGATTGTGTTGGGAAGGTGAGCATCATGGAATGCCAGTTTAATAAAACAGTATTCTTGCATTGAGGGAGTACTTGAGTAGAGGCCCAATGTCCATCTGTTACCTTGATACTAAACTATACATATATGCACATAGATCTATTTCCACATCCTCATATATAAATATATGTGATATGTACACACTTTTATTTAGACCTCTGTAAATGCCCTTTGCCTCCTAGCTCTTTCCTCTATTTCCTTTTACTTTCTTCTTGTCCCATTATCATGTTCAGCCTTCTATGGGTTTCAGTAATTCCACTCAGTTACATTACCCTTGGTCATGACCTACCAGGCTTCCTACATCCTTCTCACCACCGGCCTCTTAAAGTGCCTGACATCAGACAAGCAAAGCAGAAAACATATTTAGTACATGAATTATGTCTGGAGATGTGCATTTTCCAAACTCTAAGAGTTAGCTTTTTTTATTGTATTAAATGGTGTGTATGTATGTGAATGAATGAAATGGCCAAGAATTAAAGTTTGTTATAAGTACACTAAAAATTTGTGTTTTTGTATAATCTTTTTTGAGGACATAGTCTTACAGTAACCCATCTCTGGAATTTTAAATGTGTGTAGGGAGAGTAGAAAAAATATTTCCTCAGGTTAGGGAACTAGCCCATCAAGAAAGCAAGAGAAGATAAACTAGAAATACTTCGTAAACTCCAGATTCTGAAGGACAGCCAGACCTCTTGAGAAGAAAATCATCAGTTTGTACAGCTGCTGTCATTAATTTCCTCTCTCTCTCTCTCTCTCTCTCTCTCTCTCTCTCTCTCTCTCTCTCTCTATTTTATTTGCCTCAAAATTTTGGCATCCTTATTTATTTATTTTTCTTATTTTATTTTAATAAATCATTTGGTTGGAGGCTCTTACAGCTTTTATAACAATCCGTACATCAGTTATATCAAGTACATTTATGCATATGTTGCCATCATCATTTCAAAAGCAATTTCTTTCTGCTTGAGCACTTGGTATCAACTCCTCTTTTTTGCCCCTCCCGCTCTCATCTTCCCACCCTGGTGAACCCTTGATAATTTATAAATTATTTTTATTTTCATATTTTATACCATCCGTTGTCTCCCTTCACCCATGTTTCTGTTGTTCATCCCTCTTGGAGGGGTGGGTAGGTTGTGCATCGATCATTGTGTTCACTTCCCCCTTTCTTTCCCTTCTCCCCCACCTTCCCCCTCCCCTCATGGTATCCATACTCCCATTATTGTTCCTGAGGGGTTTGTCTGTCCTGGATTCTGTGTGTCGAGAGCTCTCATCTGTGTCAGTGTACATACTCTGGTCTAGCCAGATTTGTAAGGCAGAACTGGGGTCATGATAGTGGGGAGAGGAAGCATTAAAGAACTAGGGTTATATTGTGTGTTTTGTCAGTGCTGTGCTGCACCCTGGCTGGCTTATCCCTTCCTTGTGGCCCTTCTGTGAAAGGATGTCCTAGTTTCTACAGATGGGCTTTAGGTCTCTACTGCCACCCCCACCCCACCCCGCATGTTCACATCAAAATGGTTGTTTGGGGTCTTCTGATGCCTGATACCTGATCCCGTCGACACCCGCTGATCATATGGGTTGATGTGCCTCTTCCATGTGGGCTTTGTTGCTTCCCTTCTAGATGGCTGCTTGTTTAACTTCAAGCCTTTAAGACCCTAGATGCTATATCTTGTAATAGCCGGGCACCATCAGCTTTCTTCACCACAGTAACTTATGCACCCATTTTGTCTTCGGCGATCATGTTGGGAAGGTGAGCATCACAGAATGCCAGGTTATTAGAACAAAGTGTTCTTACATTTAAGGAGGACTTGAGTAGAGGCCCAATATCCATCTGCTACCTTGATACTTAACCTATAAATATATGTACATAGACCTATATCCCTATCATTATATATTTACATACGTACATGTCTATGTTTATACCTCTATACATGTCTTTTGCTTCCTAGTTCTTTCCTCTATTTCCTTGTACTTTCCTCCTGTCCCACTATCATGCTCAACCTTCATTCGGCACTCTGTACTTCCTCTCAGCTACATTGCACTTGATCAAACCCCACCAGGCATTCTATGCCCCCCTCGCCATCACTTTGTTGTTCCCTTGTCCCTGGGTTTGTTGGATCCCCACTCCCTTTCCCCCACCGCCTCCTCTCCCCTACCCCTTGGAAGCATTGGTCCCATTATTTTCTCCTCAGGATTTTTTATCCTGCCTATTTATAAAGATAGACATGAAAAAAAGAAAAGAAAAAAATAGCCTATGAATAGTTCCAGGTCTGTCTGCTGACCCTTATGAATGTTTTTCTATCAGGTCTGATGCAGCGCCAAGCCCTGCCTCCCTAGTCCAAAGTGATTTCCACTCATAAAGAGTAGATGGCATGCAATTTTGGAAAACTGAAAAATGTCCTGCTTTATGCTTTGAACACTTTGAAAAAAAGTTTTTCATTGCTAGGAATCCTGTTTGAAACATTGCTTTATTTGTTAGGTTCTGTTCTGTTTTAATAACACTTCATTTTTCTTCCATTTACAGAGGAAGAAGAGGAACAGGTGCCCACTGATGGGGGCACGTCAGCCGAAGCCATGCAAGTTCCCTTGGAAGAAGATGATGAAATGGAGGAGGAGGAAATCATTAATGACGAGAACTTCCTGGGGAAAAGACCACTGGAGAGCCCTGAAGTTGAAGAGATGCCTGCCACGAAGCGACCACGACTCTTAAGCACTAAAGGGGACGCCCTGGATGTAGTATTACTGGAAGCTCGAGAACCACTCAGCTCAATAAACACTCAGAAGATTCCACCGATGCTTTCTCCGGTCCATGTACAGGACAACACAGACCTAGCTCCCCCATCCCCCGAGCCCCCAATGCTAGCTCCAGTTTCAAAATCACAGTTGCCAACGGCAAAACCATTAGAATCCAAGCCATTTACACCTAAAATAAAGACTAAAACTAGTTCTCCAGGACAGAAGACCAAATCACCTAAAGCTACTCAGCCACCAGCAATGGTTGGAAGTCCTATTCGGTCACCTAAAACTACATCCAAAGAAAAGAAATCACCTGGACGTTCTAAGAGCCCTAAAAGCCCCAAAAGTCCCAAGGCTATGACTCATGTTTCCCAAGCACCTATCAGACCAGACACACCGAATAGGACTCCTTCCACTACAATCAGTGAAAAAATTAATAAAGACACTATCCCGGTAAAGCAAACTCACACGCCCCCGGACGCTGGGAAACTGAACAGTGACAATCAGCTAAAGAAGGCTGTGGTAGCAGATAAAACAATCGATGACTCTATCGACGCCGTGATTGCACGAGCTTGTGCCGAACGAGATCCAGATCCTTTTGAATTTTCTTCTGGGTCGGAATCCGAGGGAGACATTTTCACCAGCCCGAAGAGAATTTCAGGCTCAGAGTGTCCTACTCCCAAAGCTTCCACTTCCTCAAACAACTTCCCTAAGTCAGGATCCACTCCTCTGCCCCTCTCAGGCGGAACGTCAAGTTCTGATAACTCGTGGACAATGGATGCCTCGATTGACGAGGTCGTCCGTAAAGCAAAGCTGGGGACACCTCCCAGTGTGCCTCCCCACTATCCCTATTTCTCGTCCCCTTCCATTTCTCCTCCTACCCCCGAGCCGCTCCACAAGGCCCATGAGGAGAAACCCAAGCTGCCTCCCTCAATAGAGGTGAAGAAGAAGTTGAAAAAAGAACTGAAAACAAAAATGAGAAAGAAAGAAAAGCAGAGAGACAGGGAGCGGGAAAAAGACAGGATGAAGGAAAGAAGCAAAGAGAAGGAGAAAGTGAGGGACAGGGAGAAGGAAAAGGAAATCAGCAAGGAAGCAAAGTATCCGTGGAAGGAATTTCTTAAAGATGAAGATTCAGATCCTTATAAATTCAAAATCAAAGAGTTTGAAGAGGTGGACCCCAAAGTCAGATTGAAAGACGGAATAGCGAGGAAGGAGAAGGAGAAGCACAAGGACAAGAAGAAAGACCGCGAGAAGGGCAGACGAGACAAAGAAAGGAGAGAGAAAGAAAAGGCCAAGGACAGAAGCAGAGAGGAGAAAGTGAAAGCGCCACCGGCGCCCTTGGTGTTGGCGCAGAAAGAACTGGCCCTGCCCTTGTTCTCCCCCGGCGGCCCCGGGAGGGTCCCCTCCATGCTGCCCGCCTTGTCGCCGGTGCTCCCGGAGAAGTTGTTTGAAGAGAAGCCGAAGGAGAAAGACAGGAAGAAAGACAAGAAGGAGAAGAAGAAAAAGAAGGAGAAAGAGAAGGAGAGGCGGGAGAAGGAGAGAGAGAGAGAGAAGAGGGAGAGAGAGAAGAGGGAGAAGGAGAAGGAGAAACACAAGCAGGAGAAAGTAAGCAGTTTCTCACTTTGGACACTGTCCGGGCAAAGTTCTGTGGGAAACACGGGTAGACCGCGTCGGCAGTTGGGCCAGTGTTTTGGTGTCACCTGCAGTGCGACTGGAAATGTCTGGGTAATGAGGTGACAAACTTGAATTCCCAACCCTGCAAGCTTGTAATTAAGCCCCCTGTCATTACCACGTGCCCTGGAATAGGGTCAAATGTGTTCTGCTCACCGCACTGACCTCTGACAGTCCCTGCCCAGCTCCCCATAGAAGCTTAAACACACTTGATAATATTTTTTTTATTTATTTTTATTTTATTTTTTAATTTTAACAATTTATTAGGGGCTCATACAATTCTTATCACAGTTCATACATATACATACATCAATTGTATAAAGCACATCTGTACAGTCCCTGCCCTAATCATTTTTTTCTCCTCTTTTCTTTTTTTACATTTTATTAGGGACCCATACAACTCTTATCACCATCCATACATATACATACATCAATTGTATAAAGCACATCCATACATTCCCTGCCCCAATCATTCTCAAAGCATTTGCTCTCCACTTACGCCCCTTGCATCAGGTCCTCTTTTTTTTTTTTCCCCTCCCTCCCCTTTCCCCCCTCCCTCATGTGTCCTTGGTAATTTATACCTCGTTATTTTGTCATATCTTGCCCTATCCGGAGTCTCCCTTCCCCCCTTCTCTGCTGTCCCTCTCCCAGGGAAGAGGTCACATGTGGATCCTTGCAATCAGTTCCCCCCTTCCAACCCACTCACCCTCCACTCTCCCAGCATCGTCCCTCACACCCTTGATCCTGAAGGTATCATCCACCCTGGATTCCCTGTACCTCCAGCCCTCATATGCACCAGTGTACAGCCTCTGTCTTATCCAGGCCTGCAAGGTAGAATTCGGATCATGGTAGTTGGGGGGAGGAAGCATCCAGGATCTGGGGGAAAGCTGTGTTCCCCATCGGTACTACCTCGCACCCTAATTAACCCATCTCCTCTCCTAAACGCCTCTATGAGGGGCTCTCCATTGGCCGACACTTAGGCCTTGGGTCTCCACTCTGCACTTCCCCCTTCACACTTGATAATATTTTTATTAAATAAATTTTCCCTGGCGTATGGGCTACAAAACAAAAGTTTGTCATTGCCAGGCGGGCACTGAGTAATTCTTTTTTCTGGAAGGAGCTTGGTAGGCCAAATAAGTTTGGGCACCGATGATCTAGGCTGACCCAGAAGCCTGGGGGGTGGGCAGAAAATAATTCTATAGAGCCCCAATATTTTGTGAAATGAATGAAACAGGCCTTTGTATCAGCCAGCTAGAGAAACCGCGGTGTGGCCTGCGGTGGGGGAGGCACTGCAGTCTCGGTCCGTGGCTCACAGACCGTGCCCGGTGCTGCTGGCACTGTGCTCTTCAGCCCACAGGCCTTGGGAGTATGGTGGTCAAT
This sequence comes from Tenrec ecaudatus, assembly GCF_050624435.1. NCBI lineage: Eukaryota > Metazoa > Chordata > Mammalia > Afrosoricida > Tenrecidae > Tenrec > Tenrec ecaudatus. Next base: position 157,701,978 of record NC_134535.1, on the reverse strand, counting down.
GGATGGACTTGCAAAGCTCCTGCTGCTTCTTCAGTGTCTAGCTAAACCACGATGCCGTGCTTAGAGACCTTGTCTTCCTTCTCTCTGCCCTCCCGAAGCAATCCTCTTTGTTAAGGTTAGCTACAAAATCAGACCCAGTCACTTTTTTTCTCCATATAAAATGTGACATAATTGACCTACGGCAGCAATGTAGATCAGTTTAATTGACCTACTTAGTCAAACCCCCTGCCCCCCAAGTTTCAAACAAGGAAAATAAGTTTGCTAGCTGGGTTAGTGATGGCAGCTCTCACACATTCCCAACTAGCTTCCTTCTTTTACTGCGCCCTCTCTTGTTGTCGTGGTTAAGTACCGCAGAGTCGGTAATGACCTTCGCACAACAGTAGGAAACACTGCTTGGCCCTGCGCCGTCCTCACGGGGCTTTCCTATGCCTGATCCCATTCCTGCGGCCACTGTGCAGCGCATCTTGTTGAGGGTCTCTCGATTCCACTTACATTCTGCTGCATCTGGTGTCCTTTTTCAGGACTGCCCCCTCCTGATAGCATATCCAAAAGATGCAAGATGCACTCTCCCATCATTTTCAAGGAGCACGCTGGCTATTCTTCCTCCAGGATAGATTTATTTGCCTTTCCGCCCAACATCACTCATTTTCTAACATATACAGAAGCCAAATGGAAATGCTGATGTTCCTAGCCAGACAACCGCAAGCTAATAAGACATGAAACCCCAACTTGTATTTCCATTTTGAAAAGTCATTTTTATTTTAAAAGCATTGTATATATTTAAGTATAGGACTTGGTCAACTTTAAAGCTTTTCCGCATCTATTATTTTATGCTGCTAATCCACCGGCGGCATAGCTCCTGCAGGTATCAGTGTTTTGTGGGTGAGAATCTGAGCCTGAGAGAATGGCTCACCCAAGATCAAAATTGAACCACTAGTAAGAGCCAAACTCATGTCTCCTGCAGATATAGTTCACATTGTGCAATGTTCATTGCCGGGGGATCTTTCCTGATTCCGATAGCAATTCCTCATTTAGCCACCATATACTTAGCAGCTGAACTCCCAGTAACTCAAACAAGGCCCTGTTGCTTTTATCACCATCTTAACTTTGGGCGAGACAGGGGCTTCTCTGCGCCACCGTTACAACTGTGAAGAAACCCCTGTGACTTGATTTGTCACAGCACTCCCTGCCGAGCCCTAGCTTCCACCTGACCCTTGGGAAGAAAAGCCCTTCAAACTGTCTTGGTTTGCTGTAAAGTTCGGTTACCCAGTAGCCCAGATTTCACATCACAGAGGATTGCAAATCGGTGTATCCGTTTGTGATAGGCTTGGGGTCTAATAAGTGATGAGGTAAAACTTTATAGTACTCAGATGTCTTATAAGACCCGAGTTTGTATCCTGTCTGTTTTAGCTATGTGAAACTGGGCGAGTTGCCTATGTATATGGGGCTGCAACGAGATATGGAAACTGCTGAGTACTCTATCTGGCACCGGAGTACATGGGGATGCTGGTCTCTTAAATTAACCCATCGTGTCCTGTCCCTTCTGTATATAGACCACAGTTGTTTACCCGTGTATCTGTCCATGGAAAGTGTGGTGGTTTCTCCCGCTTCACTAGTGGGAATGGTCCACAGCAAGTGAACACTGCCATGGAGGCATCTTATTTGTTATTTTTAAAAGAAGAATTCCTATTTAAAGGCATCCTGGCGGCGTACTGGGTTCTGTATTGAGCTGCTTACTTCCAGGTCAGTAGTTTGAAACCACCAGTTGTTCCGAGACACAAAAATGATAGTTTTAGTTTCTGTAAATATTTGCCGCCTCAGAAACGCCAAGAGGCAATTCTACCCCCAGAGGATTGCTTGCTATGAGTCAGAATCAACTTGTTAGCAGTGGATTTGGCTCTTTTTCCCACGTTTATTTTATCTATGTGTAAGTCACAGTCACATTTTGTAAGCCACAGCCACGTTTATAAGTACCAAGATCTAATAGAGATACTATTAATTAAACGGGAATCTGTATAGTAGGTGGAAGGAGCTTCGGGCTTGGAATTCAGAACCCCTAAGGTAAGATACAGGGCACGTTTACCTTCCTTCATGCCTAGCTAATCCATCTGTAAAATGGAGCTAATGAGGATGTTAAAAACAACAAAACAATAATAGTTAACATTTATTGAATAATTACTATACACTAAACATCGTGCTAATAAGCACTTTGTGCACACTTAATTCCTCACCACAACCATCTAAGGCAGATACTGTAATCATCACTGTGAGGTGAGAAACTGAGGCTTTGATTAGTAAGTTTGCCCAAGGTCACAGCTCTTAAGTAATTGAATAGGAGCCAGAATTTCAGTCCAGACTGTCAGGTTCCTTAATTTATGTTTTAATTTTTATGCTTTTTTCTATATTAAGTCAAAAATGGATTCAGTGAAATAATGTACACAAAACACCTGCCTTAGTAATCTAGCATAAGAAGATAAAATTGTATTTTTGATAGTAGTAATAATCCAAAGGAAGGTGATTTATGCACAATATTTTATTTTCCTTTTATGGGAAGTTTAACTTTTTAATAAAAACATGTCAGTAGTGGGTCTTTTGACCACAGATCTAGCCATAGAAGCTTTAGCAGTTATACCTCACTATTGGTAGGAGTCAAAAACTGTTTACGATTTTTATTAAACATTTGGTTTGGGTGTGCTAGGTGGTATCTCACTACCATCAAGTCACTTCTGACTCCTAATAGAGCTGTGAGACCGAGGAGAACTGCTGCTTTGGGGTTCTCAGGCTGTAGCCCTTGGGGGGCAGACAGTCTCATCTTTCACCTGCAGTCAGCACAGTCAGAGTATATAATGTAGAATTAACTTACTTCAAACTATGGATCTGTGGGACTTAGACTAAGTACAGGGATACTTTAATTAAAAAGTAATCTTGGCGTTTACATGTTCTTTGGAGGCAGGTTCACTGTGAGAAAAGGACTAACAAAACGTGTTGTTACTTATATTTGTAGATTTGGACGGTTCGACTCATAATCTTAAATTGAAGAAGAGCAGTCAAACGCCATCTATCAAACTTGGGAATTTGTTTTTATATTCTTATTAAGTATAATCTTAAATGCATATTTAATTATAATACATCATATTTGGAATGTAACTCCCCCCCCCAAAAAAAAAGACATCACAACTTCCAGATGAATAGTGCAAGTGCTGACCTGTAAAACGCCTGGATTTGGTCATCAGAACAACCTGGATTTAAAAGACAGCCCCGCTACCATTTAGTCATTATTGACCCGCTTCTCTAACCCTGTGCTTCCTCCCCTCGCTCGCCTTCTCCCTCTCCAGTACTGAGAAGGGACAGAAGCATTATTCAGTGTGATCTACCTCGGCATGAAACAGCAGCAGTTTCATGCCCTCTTTCAGAATATTCTGGCTTCAAAGACCTTTTCTGTCTTCTCACAGAATGTGGTAACAAAAAGACCCAAACTCGTTGCCAGCCAATGAATTCTGACTCATGGAGCACCGTGGGTCACTATCTATTCAACCACAGAGTTTGATTTGTGAGGTGGGGTGGGGGGAGCACTTTTAGTGGAGAATTCATAAATGCTATTAAGGATTCCATCGAGTTTCATCCTACTAATTGATTAATTGAGTTCATCGAACTAACATTGGCAATTGAATAAATTAGCCTGGATCATAAGTAAGTTTCACAAATGCTAGTTATGGAGTGCATACAAGTGCCAGGGCTGACTGGGATGTGATTATTTAATCCTGCAAACAGCTCTGAGAGATGGGCATTGTTACTCCCGTCTTCCAATTAAGGAAACTATGATACAGAAAGATGAAACAGCTTGCCCTAGCTTCCGAGTAGAAGAGATCTCAAGTAATTTTTTTCCTGAATGTAACAGTTCTTTAGAAAATGATAGTCTGGCTGGTTTGTACTTCTAACAAAAGTTTTCCTTTTTTTCCTCTTCTGTGTAAAGTTGTATAGTCTCATTTCCAGTCATTTCTTATTGGCTGTCATGATTAGTAAAATGAAAGGTTTTCAATAACCAACTAACCCCACAAACTCTTCCTACCCCAAAGGCAAACAGACTGCCATCAAGTCCCTTCCAAGTCACGGAAACCTGATCCAGGGTTGCCAGGAGTATTGCTCTTTGGGGAAGCAGGCCGCCTCGTCCATCTTACTTGGATTGGTTGGTAGGCTTGAACAGCCAACTTTGTGGTTGGCAGTCTTTAACCCACCTGGGCTCCTTCAATGGCCCGTGGGTTGGATACATTCCCTTCCATTTTCTCATTACTTTCTGCTCTAGGAGGAAATCAGAAACTTTGTTTAAATTTGTACATGTGTGTACGGAAGACCATCTTCCAGCCTTAATATGAATGAACTAATGTTTAATGAAACGGTCTTTTGTTCAGTTGTCTGTGCTGAATACCAGCTGTTATGCCTCACCACAACTGTAGATCTTCTGACTGCCTTGTTAACAGTGTCAGTAGTTCATCGGTGTTTGGTTATGTCTCTAAATGGAATGAGTAGAAAGACCTTAATGCTAAGACAACGAAATAGTTACTGGTTGTCAACATTCAATGTAGTAGATTATTAAATATAGCTGTTTGCTACTATTTGAGGGTTTTTTCCTGGGACGTGAACAAATATGGGAATCTGAACTTTGGCGGACTTGCTGATGTAGCACACACACATATTCGTATGTGTGTGTATACATGAGTAAATACATATACACGTGTGTGTATCTGCATGTGCACCCATGTACACTGCATGTGTATACCTACGTGTACAGAAATACACACTATGAATGCACATACTTTTAAACTAAATTTTCTTTCACACATACATTTTTAATGAAAGGAGTTTAACATTAATTAAAAAAAAAAGCCTTGGCCAGATTGTACTGACAAAGCCGGCCATTACCTTTGCAGAAAGTCCCTGTCAAAGATAGACTTTAAAGCTGGAATGCATGAAAGAGTTCCAAGATAGAATTTAAATTTAAACTGATTCTTTATAGATAAGCTTTTTAAAAATCCACCTCTTTGCTTCAAGTCAGGATTTTAAAAATAAATTTCCCCTTTAAATCTCTTGAGCGATTTTCATTTTTTGCAAGGCCGCACTGCTGGTGTCCTGGAAAAATGGAGAGTCAGAGCGTTATCAGTTGGTGCCCTGAGGTATGTGGCAAAGAAGCTAAATCCTTGAAGATTAGCAAAAAAAATGCAGCACATGGCAATAAGGGGCTTATATGACTACTAGTATTAGTTCAGGTGAAAGAAGTATTGCTTATACATAAAACTGGACAAATCCACTGACAATGTATTTTTAGTTAGCTACAAAGGAGTCTTATATTGCTGGACTTTACCTCTTTGGTGAATTGGGAAGCTTAGTAATCCACTGTAAATGCTCTTCTGCGCACCCCAATTCTCCGCGTCACTCCCCGCTGCTGCTCTTTCTCTTAACCCTTAAGCGCTCGTGTTGTCCCCAGATCGGGCCTTTGTGCTGCTGCAAACTGGTGTTCGCCTTATTGTTCAGTGGTTGTCATTTAGTTTCTTGATTTCTGTGAAATGCTCGGGAGAGTGTATTTTGTGATTGTAGAAATGTCTCATTGTTTTGGCAGTCATTTTGGTAAAGGGAACCTTTTTTCCCCTTTAATCTGGTAAGAGATGTTTATTTAGATATAGTGCTTTCTCTGTCTTTCATTTTTATTCACATCCTTATTGGTTTTGTCACACTTGCTAGAGTTGGTCCTTCGAGTTAAATTTGATTTTACTTCTTAAAGAATGAGGTTAGGAGGCGAGAGCCCTGGTGGTATAGTGGGCTACTGGTTGGGCTGCTAATCTCAAGGTTAGCAGTTTGAACCAACTAGCCACGTCTCAAAAAAAGAAAGATGATATTTTTCTTTTAAAAAAAATGAGATTAGGATCTGAAGGGTTTTTTTTAGAAAGTTTACCATGGAACCTAGTTGGCTTGAGATAATCTAGTATATACCTGTTATGAGGTACAGTTAATAGCCGCCTCTTTCATTCTCAAAGCTGTCTTTGATTGGATGACATGGTCACCCTCGTTACAAATACAACCTAATAGGTTCTGAATCATTCATTAATTCAACAAGTATATCCACTACTGGCTTACCTGCAAGGCACATTTATACCATTTTTAATCTGACGATAAAATATGTCTCCATCTTAAAACCCTTTTGTTTAGTTTTTTTTTTAAGAAAAAAATAGTAGGTCATAAATAGGCCACATGCTGGTTCTTCCGCTCAACCATGTAATTTAAGATTACATGCAATACCCAGATCATTGAGGTGAATGGAAGTAAAGGCAAGTAAATCTCAGTTTTCTTATAAACTAGTCAACCTTCCATCACTTACTGCAACTGAGTCCATTCGACTCATAGTGACCCTATAGGACAGGCTAGAACTGCCCCATGTGTGGGTTTCCATGGCTGTAACTCTTTATGGGACTAGACAGCCTCATCTTTCTCTCTAGGACCTCCTGGTGGATTTGAACTGCTGATGTTTTGGTTTGCACCATACTATATAACCCCCACACCACCAAGGTTCCATTAACCTTGCATAGACAAAAAGTATTTTACAGCTGACCCTACCCACCTCAACCATGAATGCCATCTGTCATAAGACGCATTGGCAAAGAAAGGGAACCCTCCATGCGGCGCTCCAACCTTACCAGGAAAAGGCTCACAATGTGGCAGGTTGTCAAGGAACAAGCAGTATGGTAGAAGAGTGAATTAATTCAGTGTCAGGTGACCTGGATTTTAGCTATTTATTAGTTAGCTTTTGATTGTGTGTTATCTTCATTACATGGAGATAATAATGTTTTCCCCACCAGCCTTAGAAAGTCTCGAGGATCAAATTGGATAACATGTGCGACACACAAAGTGCTACACAATTATACAAAACAAAACCCCCAAACCCATGGCCACAAAATCAGTTCTGACTCACGGTAGCCTTATATAGGTTTTGGAAACTCTGAATCTGGCAGCTGGATTTGAATTGCTAACCATGCAGTCGGCAACCCAACAGCTAAACCAGCAGTTCTCAACCTGTGGGTTGTGGCTCCTTTGGGTGTTGAACGAACCTTTCACAGGGGGTCACCCAGTTTATAACAGTAGCAAAATTACAGTGATGAAGTAGCAATGAAAATAAATTTATGGTTGGGGGGTCACCACAACATGAGGAACTGTATGAAAGGGTTGCGGCATTAGAAGATTGAGAGCCACGGATGTAAACCATGGTACCATCAAGACTTTTACAAATACAAGTTACAATTATTGTGTGCCACTATAACAGAATTGGACAACATATACACTCACCACCATCGAGTCAGTCCAGACTCAGTAGCACTGCCCTTGTGGGTTTCCAAAACTATAGCTCTTTATGGGAATAGGAATCCCCATTTTTCTCCCAAACACACAATATGAAGTAAAATAATGCAGTAGAATTATTTTAAAGGAAAGGCAAATCAAGTTTTATTTTTAAATAAAGCTTAGGAAAACACTACTTAAATGCTTAAATAATAGTATCTTGAGTAGAAGGGAAAGAGGAACCTTTTTTTCTGTAACTCTAAAGCTTTTGGCGCCATGTGGGTTACTTGTTGGTCTGCAACCAGAAGGTCAGCAGTTACAGTTTCAGAAACCCACCGGGCCCTACAGCATCACTATGAGTTGGAATTGACACAGTGGCAGGGAGAAGGCTTTGGGGGAATTGAATATGGGTATTTTATATAATTCTTTATTCTCTGCATCAAAAGAGACTTCATTTCAATGCACGCATGGTACATGTATAACCTTGGAATGAGAAAGGAGATAGAAAAGAAAGGAAAGACATGCTTCATACATAGTTTGTTTATAAAACAGTAACCACAATAGCTAACACATTATTGATATAAAACCGGAGTGAGTACTGGAGATTAACACAGTCATAACCATTGGTTTGGTTATATTGGTTTATCATCTCGAAGGTAGCACAGAAAGGGGTATAAAAGTTCACAAAATAAAGACTGCAACATTGATTTGCAAATGTAATATGGATATCATTTTTTTAATCTTGTGAAAGTATACTTATGTATACGCCCTGGTGGCACTATCAAGTCAGCATTGGGTTGCTAAGCTCAAGTGCAGTGGTTCAAACCCAGCCACTCCATGGGGAAAAGATGAGGCTGTCTGCTCCCAGAACGATTTTTAACCTTGGAAACCCTATAGAAGGTTGCTATGAGTTTGGATCAACTACCCAAACGACCCTTTCCCTCAGTGACTTTGTTGAAGACCAGTAGACTATACTTCCTGAAAAACTGGGTAAGTTAAGGAGCATCCTACCAAACCTGGGGCTATTAGAGCAGTAGGTTTTTGATAGGGTGTAGAGATGAAATACTTATGGGATATTTAGTTGGAAATGATTAGCAGGCTACTTTATATGTTGGTCTCCATTCTATCTGTGCTAACCTGTTGTTAGGTGCCTTCTAATCTGTTCCGACACATGGAGACCTCACGTCAAACAGGATGAAGCACTGCCTGGTCCTGCATATTGTTACAATACAATTGTTCTAACATTTGAGCCCATTGTTGCAGCCACTCTGGCAATCCGCCTTGTCGAAGGCCTTCCTCTTTTTCACTGCCCCTCTGCTTTACCAAGCATGAGGTCCTCCTCCAGGGGCTGTCCTCTCCTGACCACATGTTCAAAGTATGTGAGATGAAGTCTCACCATCTCTGTCCTCAAAGGAGCATTCTGGCTGTACTTTTCCCAAGACAGATTTGTTTGTTCTTTCGGCAGTCCATAATACTTTCAGTGGTCTTCACCAGTACATAATTCAAACACCCTGATTCTTCTTCAGTCTTCCTTATTCAATGTCCCCACTTTCACATGCATATGAGGTGACCGTGCTAACCTAGAGAAAGAGACTGTGAAGACATGCTATAACTGAAACGGTGTCATGGATGCGCTGGCTGAAGAAAAGTGTAGAATTGACAAGAGTAGAAACCAAGTCAGTTCAGACAGAAGCAAAGGAATCTGAAGGTGAAGGAAGGAGCGTGATAGGAAATATACGTTGGGCAATTAGGAAACATTTCACGTCTGGAAAGAGTAGTTTTCGTGGCATGCCTGGGACAGAAACTAGACTGAGGAAGGAATGAGAAGTGAGTCAAATAATGAAAAATGTCCGAAGCTGTGAGCTAGAGGTGGAAGGAAAGGTTTGTTTTGTTCTTTAGACTTGAGCACACTTAAATGCTGGAAGAAAAGAATAGAAAGGTTTGCCCTACTATAAATTAAAAAAACCGTTGATGGAGGAAAGATCTTTAGAGGAGTAGAGGAAATGGGCTGTAGTGTAGCTAAAGATGCAGAGAATTTTATAAATGTCCAGGGAGTTGAAGAACTGTTCTCTGCCCGGTGACCTCAATAGTTTTCCTAGGGAATTTGATGGGAAAAGAAATAGTGGGGTGGGGTCTTACAAAAGGTAAAAGTTTGAAATCGCTCCATATTTACTATTTAGACACGCCTTAAACATTTATTATATGTCAGACTATGGTAGACATTAGGAAATAGCACTAAACAAAACTGACCTTATCTAGTTTAACTGATAAACCACATAAACAAATAGTATTGAAGACCCAGATAAAGTGAGAATTGTTTGGGTTTGTAATACATATGTTGTTGTTTTTTGTTTGTTTGTTTTTGCATGTGTTGTTATTGAGAAGATACGCTGCAGAGCCATACACCAATTCAAGTTTCTACATGGGCAGTTCAGTGACATTGATTCCATTCTTTGCGATCAGTGTACAACCTTTGTCAATCTTCTTTTCTGAGTCGTTACTCTCGCACGTAAACTCACTGCCCCCTAAGTGACCTAGCAGAACTTTTGAGTTGCTGTTATCACTTTGATCCCATATAGATAGATACTAAAAGATCAGAATGCTCAAGACAGACATTTATTTGCTAGTCAAGGTAAATTATTGTTTGATTTTAAGAAGACTTCAGGGGAGATTTTTGGTTGGAGGTTTGAAGTTTATCTCAAGGCAGTCGTTTTTGAGCGTCATCCAGCCGCCATGGCTCCAGGAAGTCTGGAGTCCGTGAGAATTTGAAATTCTGTTCTTCATTTTCTATCTTTTGATCAGAATTCTTCTATAGAATTTTAACAAAATGTTCAGAAATGGTCACTGGATACCATCCAGCCGTCTGGTCTCATGGCAAAGGAGGCAGTTATGCTTGGTGGCAAGCAGCCATATGTTTCCATTTCCTCCTCTTGTGCCTCCTCATTTCTTCCTCTATTGTTCCAGGCATGGAAGCCACTTACATACTATGCCTTGTATGGCCACTTACCAGCTCTTATTTTATTTTGTTTTTAAAAATAATTTTATTGGGGGCTCGTACAACTTTATCACAATCCATACAATGTGTCAAACACATTTGTACCTCTGTTGCCATCATCATCCTCAAAACATTTCCTTTCTATTTGAGCCCTTGGTATCAGCTCCTGTTTTTCCCCCCCTCCCTCCCTGCTCCCCCCTTCCTCATGAACTCTTGATAATTTATAAATTATTATTTTGTCATATCTTATACTGTCCAACGTCTCCCTTCACCCACTTTTCTGTCGTCCATCCCCCAGGGAGTAGGTTATATATAGATCCTTGTAATTAGTTCCACATTTCTACCCCACTCTCCCTCCACCCTCCCGGTATCACCACTCTCACCACTGGTCCTGAAGGGACCATCTGTCCAGGATTCCCCGTGTTTCCAATTCCGATCGTACCGGTGTACATCCTCTGCTCTAGCTGGAAGTATAAGGTAGAATTGGGGTGATGATAGGTGGGAAGGGAGGAAGCATTTAGGAACTAGAGGAAATTTGTATGTTTCATTGTTGCTACACTGCACCCTGACTGGCTGATCTCCTCCCCATGACCCTACTATCAGGGGATGTACAGTTGCCTACAGATGGGACTTGGGTCCCCAATATGCACTCCCCCTCATTCACAATGATATGATTTTTTGTTCTTGGATGCCTGAGACCTGATCCCTTCAACTCCTTGTGATCACACAGGCTGCTCATGCTTCTTCCCTGTGGGCTTTGTTGGTTCTGAGCTAGATGGCCACTTGTTTACCTTCAAGCCTTTAAGACCCAACATGCTGTGTCTTTTGATAGCTGGGCACCACCAGCTTTCTTCACCACTTTTCCTTACGCACCCATTTGTCTTCAACGATAGTGTCGGGAAGGTGAGCATCATGGAATGCCAGTTTAATAAAACAAAGTAATCTTGCATTGAGGGAGTACTTGAATGGAGGCCCAATGTCCATCTGTTACCTTAATACTAAACCTATCCTCATATATAAGTATATTTACATATGTACATTCCTGTATTTAGACCTCTATAAATGCCCTTTGCCTCCTAGTTCTTTCCTCTGTTTCCTTTTATTTTCCTCTTGTCCCACTATCATTGCTCAGCCTTCATTTGGGTTTCAGTAATTTCTCTCAGTTACATTACCCTTGACCAAGCCCTACCAGGTCTGCAACACCCTCCTCACCACAGATTTTGGAGCAGCATATTTAATGTGATTTTCCCATCCCTGTGAACTGGAACTCAGCCCTTCAAAAACTATAATCCCTGCCTTCTTCCTTCTCTCCCAACCCCATTAGCCATGAATAGACTTTGGGTTCTTGTCTTTTTCTATAAAGTAAAAGAAATCATATAGTATTAACCCTTCTGTGATGAACTTATTTCATGTAGCGTAATGATTTAAAGCTTCATCTATACTATAGCATGTATCAAGACTTCTATCCCTTTTTGGCTAGGGAATATTCCCTTGTATGTATGTACCACACTCTGTTTATCATTTACCCATTGATGGGCATTTAGGTGGCTTCTGCCTTTTCTCTGGTGTGTAGAGTGCTTCAGCAGACATTGGTGTACAAGTCTGTTTGCGTCTCTGCTCTCAAATCTTTGGGCTCTGTACAGTAAAACTTGTGAGATCCAGAATTGACAGAACGTGTTTTTCCAAGTCTCACATGTTTTCTGCCTCTGACAGAACGAGTCTTAGTACTTTTCTATTGCTCATTTTAGTAGACAGGTTTTTGAGCTTTTCTTCCTGGACTGGTTTCCACCTGGAGTGCTTTTCAGCGTGTGCAGGCTGTACCCTAACTACGAGTGAAATCACTGGGTCACCTGGCAGCCCTCCTTTTGGTTCCCTTGAGGACTTGCCACACTTTTCTGTAGCGTCTGAACGATTTTGCATTCTCGTGGACAAGCGATCCATTCGTCCCACATGCCTGCTAACATTTGCTGTTCTGTGGGTTGTTCCTGTTTGTTTTTTGAGCCATTCTAGTGAGGGCAAAATGGTATCTCTATGTGGTTACGATTGCTTTTCTCTGAGGGTTAGTGACCCAGAGCATCTTTTCATGTGTTTGGTGACCATTTGAATGTCTTCTTTGCTGAAATAGCTATACAAGTCCTTGGACCATTTTATGATTGGGTTATTTGTCCTTGTTAAATTGTTATAGTTTAATATAATTTTGCTTATTAGAAGAGTCTTATAAGATACCTCGTTTCTGAAGATATTCTCCCAGTCAATAGCTTGCCTTTTCTCTTTCTTGGTAAAGTGTATTTGTTTGTTTTTTATTTTTCATTGTGAATTGAAAATTTCATTGTGAATTTACAGAGCAAGTTCATTTTCAACAATTCACACACATTGTGTTTCATGTCATTGATTGCAACCCCCACAATGGAATATCGCTTCTCCCATTTCCTGCCTGTGTTTCCTGTTTCCATTCCCCCTTCTTTCTTACCTCTTCCTGCCTTCTGAACTTTGACCTTGGGCAAATGCTTCCCTTTTTATTTCAAATGATTGATTGGTCTAAGCACTGCTTAACCCCCTAGGATTCTTGCTCATTTGTATTGTTTGTTGAAAATGGAGACATGGGGTGAGTTCAGTTCCAAGCCTGATGATGTCTAGGGCCAGAGGCTAGTGATTTCCACTAGTCTTTGTCTGATCAGGAATGGATAGTCTCTTGATGAATAATTTTTAATTGATTTTATCTTTTACTGCTTATGATTTTATTTTAACTAATTCATTGATTAAAAGCTAGGCCTGACAGTGTTGCCCCTGGATTTTCTTCTAAGAATGTTATGGTTTTGGTTTGCACATTTAGGCCCTTAATCCACTTTCAATTTACTTTTGTATATAGTATAAGGCATGGATCCTGTTTCATTTTTCTTCATGTGGAAATCCAATTTTCACAACATCATTTCTTGAAGAGACTTCTCTTTTCCCGCCCTTGTCAAAAACCAGTTGACCATAGATACGTGGATTTGTTTCTGGATCCGCATTCTGTGTCCCCCGGTCGATGTGCCGTTTGTTGTTAGCCAGTAGCAGGCCGTCTGATTACTGTAGCTGTGCAGTGTCTTTTAAAATCAAGAAGTGTTCCTTCCTCCTGCTTTTGATCTTCTCCTAGAATATTGCGTTAGCTATTCAAGTCATCGTACCATCTCATGTAAAGTAGAGGATGGATTCTTCCCCACCCCCCACCCCCCACTTCTGTAAAAGAGGATTTGGGAATCTTTACAATTAACTTGGGAGTTTTGATGGCAGAAGTTTCCACAGGTTGAAACTTTTGCTTTGGTATCACTTGGTGCTCTCGAGGATGATTTTTGGTTGGTCCAAGATAAGTAGGAAAGCAATAAAGATCTAAGAAGGTTGAGAGAATCTGCAAGAGACGTCGCTAATTTAGCAAGTGTTTCCTGAGCACTCCTGTGTGCCGCTGTGAAGAGCAGTGGTCCAAGGAATAGACCTTAATAGGACGAGCGCTGTGAAGTGACTTGAGAGGAGGCCGGGAAATGCCTACGGGGAACTGGTAGATTGGATCATAGATTGTACTAGAGGGTAGACTGTGCTGAGCATTCTTTTATCGCTTCATTCGCCTTTGGAACTATCACGTTGTTTCATTATGATTTCATTCTTGTGCTTGAAATATGTAAATTGCGGTGACAGCTTTGGGTTGTCACAGTGACTAGCAGTGTACTCTGGACATTTTGTATCTGGAGACCGGAGAGGCTACCTGTCTGACGGTGCAGGGGACAACAAAGACCTCCGCCACCAGAATGCCCCTCACACTCCCAGGGAAACAGAAAACCTGTCTGTCTCCTTTGTCCACTCAAAATGTTTGCTATCCCATCGAACATGCAAACCAAAACGGTCAAGGGGAACCTTTAACATCAAACTTAATATGTATATTTCCTTCTTAATAACTCACTTATTGGTGAATCATTCAGCTTATCCAAAGAAGCCATTGCCTTTACCATAAATGTCCGTCTGCTATTTTTTTTCTTCCTTTTATAGCATTTTATACTTTTTTACTACTAACCAAAAATGGAACAATGTAATGCTATAATTTACACTTGGTGCTTCAGCTTTCATATGTGATCATACAAACTTAAGTTGATTTAATATTTGCCAGATGTCCTGTGAATAGATCTTTTTTTATTTTTGAATAAGGATACAAACGCATTTTTAAAACATTGATATTTAAGTCTGACAATTGTTCCAATAAATTATTTAAATTGAATTTGTCAAATTCTGGTAATATAGTAGAATTTGAGAAATTAACCAAAACTAAGAAAATACAAAAATAGTTTTACTATATCTTTACATAATATGATTAGAATTTTGGAATTTCTCATGCCATCAGGTAGACTTGAGAAACAAAAACACGGAAGAACCCAAATTATCTTTATTTCTGGCATTTAGCCATATTTCAGACTTAAACTCGTTTATCAAGTTTGTGGGAATGGGGAAGTAAGAGAAGAGGTAGAAAGTATTTTCATTAAAAAGACCAAAAATTAACGCTAATATACCAACTTCAACAGATAAAAGTGGAAGCCGTTGTTCCAGCCTCAAGTCCAGTGATCCCCAGATTGACGCTCAGAGTTGGTGCTGGTCAAGACAAGATGTAAGTATGAAAGTTTTGAATCAGAATGAAACAATTATATTGAACCAGCACTACCGTTTTCTAATGGATTGAAAGTTCTGCAAACCTTTCCAGCCATAAACACGTTGTCCTCAGCTTTCTTTTAAGAATCCTTCACTTAAAAAAAAAAAAAAAAAGAATCCTTCACTTTAATTGTCTCAGAGTTAATAACCTACTTTAACAAAAAAGAACATTTGTCATTTTCTCTCATCCTTTTTTCTAAAGCCCAGCATGTGATGTTGTTTCCATATAGCCTTAACGGCCGACTGTCTGAAAACTAAGAAACCATGCATTTGAGTGCACTAACTGCCATCTTATGCCCAGGTGGACGTAAGATTGTACCTTCTTCACAAGTACGTATTCTCCATCCCGACAAAGAAGAGCCTCCTCCTTTTGCTCAGAGAGCACATGTTTTGTTCTATACCTAAAATCCCTGGTTCTGCGAAAGGTTTGGTCAAACTGTGTAACAGTGATGCTGTGAGACTTAGCTCTGTACTGGTTGTTTTTGTTGAGTTTCTAGCTTCAGTTTTGTTTTTCTTTTGCACAAGAGAATGAGAAATACAAACCTTATGTTTACTGGTTTTTTTATTCATAATTTTCACTGAACCATTATTCCATCTAACTTTTATTGAAAGTAAATTAACTGGATTTGGTCGTGGCGGGGCAGGGACACTATGGCCTACTTTGAGATCAACATTAAGGTTCTAAGTGAGTCTAAACGATCAAACAACATTTGTTTGTTTGTTTATTTTAAATGTACTATTTTTTCTGTTTTACGTTTTAATTATTTTAAATGTAATATTTTTATTGACCTATCTTACTCATTCCAATATATCCCTTCCCTTCCCCATCGAATGGGGTTATGCAGTCATCACTGCTATCAGTTCTCTTCTACCCACCCCTGTACCACCACCCCGCCTTCCCCTACCCTCAGGGAACCCAAATGACCCCTGCCACTGTCTCTGAGGGGTCGTCTATCTTGACAACCATGTACGAAGTGATCTGAAATATACAAATGAACAAATGCAAATCTAACCTGGTTAATGAGGAATATCACATAAAGACCTTAATAGTAAGGGGAGGAGATCTTAAAGAACTTGGGGATAGTTATGTGGTCCATCGGTGCCTCACAGTACTGTGGATTTACCCGCCGGTCCATTGGCCCTTTGAGAGGGACTGTCCAATTGGCTTGCTGGTGGAGTTTGGGTCTCCACCACATCCATTCCCCTTCATGAAATATTTATTTTTGCATAGATAATATTGAAAATGATTCTTCTTTTCCTACATTGTTTACATAAATTTTGAAAGCTAGTGTAGTAAACTTGAAAACGGAGTACTTTACTTTACAAGCAATCAATTAAATCATAAGGCTCGATTCTCATTCAACATTTAGCCATAACAAAACGAGAGTTGGGTAGAGAGAAGAAAATTTGGCATCTGATCTTGGTAGTACATTTTGTCTTGAAGTTTGTATTTCATATCGCTTCTTTTGTCAATTCCAAATATTCTCATGCCACTGCATCATTTCTTTCATGGCAACTCCCTAGGGCAGTCTAAAATTGCCCCTGTGCGCTTCTGAAACGGTAGCTCTACATCTTTCTCCCGAGGAGCTGGCCTGGCGGTCTCGAACTGCTGTCCTTGTGGCTAGCGACCCAATGCATAACTTCTAAGCCACCCTGACTCCTCCGTGCAATGTAAATGACCAGTATGATTCCGGTGAATGGTAGTATACAGACAAATGAGGTCTTCCGGGAGAGGACGCATGCTCTTTGAAAGACTCGGCTGGGACATGTTTCCTTAACTCAGTCATCTGGATGGTCTTGGTATTATTCCTCTGGGCTGTGACAATATTGATCACTACAGACAGTGGGCGATAGTACTGCTGACAAACTTGAGGAAATACTGTCATTATCGCTCTCTAAATAAGATAGCTGGTATATCAGCACCTTCTACATAACCTATCGTAATTTCAGTAACACTGTCATCCTTCAATCTCATAGGTTTAAATAGGTTCCTGAACGTATTTGGCCTAGTGCCCACTGTTTTCAGGGGAAAAAAATTATTATCTGCCACCCTGGCAGTGAAAAACTTTGATATGATGGTCCATACCCCAGGATAAAGTATAGGTACCTGTTTTTGCAGCCCCCTGGATAGTTCCAGCGCTCTCCGCACCCCCCACCACCACCAAAGGGTGATAGTGCCCACTTGGGGAAACCCTTCAATGCGAGGCAGAAGACAGTTATTCTGTATGTGGGTCCATTTCACTAAAGGGAAAGTGTTCTGATTCATTCTTCAGTAAATCTTTTCTCTCATGCATTCATCTGTTTTTCTCAATAACTTACTATAGTTTAATCTTTACTCTCACATCAAAGTTTGGAGTCTTCATTCTCTTCAGAGAAATAAGATTTGTACAAAGGCATAGAAGTTCATATATTCCTCTGACCTGACCTTAAGCATCTTTCGATCACTCTCTGACTATTCTATTTTTTTCTCTTCTCAATAAATCACTTCTACACCTAAGATATTGTAAGATGTGAGAAATAGGTCTTTCCAAACCTAAAACAAAATATCTAATATTAGGGAAATTATAATCCCAGACACTCTAGACAAGTTGCTCTTGAAAGTATAATAGTATTCAAAAATGTTTAAATAACCCCTATGTTATATAAAAGATTAATCATTTGATTGAGGGAGATGCAGAGAGATCCTTATAATGAACAAGGGATAAATAGTGAAATATACTGGATTTTAAAATAAGAGGGAAAGAGACCCAAGTCATATAAAGGTAGAATTTTATATGAAAAGTAATAATCATTCAAATGCTTTTTAAATTAAATAATCATTCAGAGGTTAGCAAACTATAGCCCACACATCAAATCTAGCTCTCTCAGATTTTATATGTACCAAGTGGCAGACAGGATTTATCTTGATTCCTCCTAAAGAGCACATAGCTACAACCCCAAAGTCTGTCACAGTCCCATTTTATGTGCTGCAAGCCCATGTTTCTGACCAATAAACATTGGCTCACTCAACACGTAAGAAGAGCCTGTGGGAAGTGAGGGCAGTCTGGCCGCTACATCTGTCGCCCCTTTGGTCGCCAGGGGATTCGGCTGATCTGGCTGGGTAGGCAGGTATCCCTTTCCTCCCTCACCGCTCCATGCACATCGCTCTGGAAGCTGCGTGCTGGGTTGAAGAGGACCGTCCTTCAGTCAAGGGTATTCGACCTTACTAGAACCTCCCATCGAGGAGCCTCTTGCATGCAGTATTGGTGTGTGGGTACCAGCACCGCTCCACATCAGCTGTAGCCTCCTGCTCCAGTGTGCCAGGGGAGTCATATAAACGTTAGCTCTAGGAGAAGTCCAACTTCAGTCGGCTCCACATTGTGGGGGTCCACCTTCGTGTAAGTGGGGTGTCAGATGAGATGTAGTCATCCGGTTTACAAAAGTGGCGATCCTTTGGCTGTCACCTTTGGGCACAGCGAATAGGTACTTGAGGAGGTCAGAGACCCGTTAGCGCAGGCCAGAGGGAAACATTGCCCAGGTCAGGGTGGCCACACCGCAGGACGACGCTGCAGTGTGAAATATGCAGTGGGGCCAAACGGCAGGTGGCTGATAATAAGTCCCAACTAGCATGTCAGATACTCCATTGGCTTTGCAGGCTCGCACTAGTGCGCTCACCTCATGCCGGCCTCGGTACATGCGCTGTGCACCTGGGGACACCAGTTTCAGCTCTTTGACAGACATTTTAAGGAGGGCACCAGGATCTTGGAGGGGGTGATCATGATCTTGGGTCTTCAACCCCTGCCCATCAATACTCACCATCCGCATGTCTAGTTAACCTCATTCACCACCAGCATCATCAAACTCCAGGGACCCCTGGGGGGCCAGTGCCTCACAGCGTAGCTCAGTGGGAGCCAGAGGGTTCCTTTGGAGCTGCACCCCCTCCTGGGCAGTGGGCTGTGCTTCCTCGAGGGATTTGCTGTACCGGTGCTCGCGCTCGTGCGCAGGCAAGCCTCATGGCACAGCACCCTGAGCGCCCTTCCAAGTGGGTTTAGGACTTGAGGGCTGTGAGTGTGGTTTGGGTGTAAGCACACTTTCTACAAAGCACAACAAAACGGGGCCTGCCTGCAGCTGTACTCGCTGATTTTTTTGCAAGTATAGAAAGTTCACTAGCTTCCAACATTCATTCATATAATCATTTCTATGAAGAAATAGAGCATAGTAATGGAAGTGGGGTATCAGGGACAGGACGTATTTAGATAGGTTGTCAAAAGGAAACTTGGTCCCTGCAGCTCGGCTTCATTTAAATCTTGCGCGGCTGTATTTATAAAGTTCAAAATTATGTTAATGAAGCTTCTCATGAATGTTGATGAACTGTTAGGAAACATGTGATGTAAGTATGATTAAAGATTTAGGGGTGGAAAATAATGAGACCAGGAGGATAAAATACATTCCCTCCTCTCACACTTCTGAAGATTACATCTTTTCCTGCTGCCTTCTCAGTACTACTGGCCAGGAAGTTTCTGTCCTTTTCTCCGCTCCATCTCCGCATTAGCCCTTCCCTATTCAAGGTGTGGCTCCTGTGTTTAGCTATATCATTTATGTCAATAGATGACATTACTGGCTTGGAGATACTATGAACTGATCTGTTTATTCTGAGTATTCTTGCCCATGTCCTCTGAGCTTAGCAGAGCAGGGGTCAGCAGTTGGGCAACTCCAAGCCGTTGGTTTTTTCCACTTAATATGTCATAGTACGTGGGGCTTCATAAAATTCATGGAAAATCTCATTATCTTGTCATTCCTTTTTCCATGAACTTTTTGAAGCCCCCTTGAATGTTTGAGACACGGCACAGGCGTCATGTGTGATGCCTTCAGGAAGCAATATTGTTATCCGTGTAATTTTAAATTCCTGTTTAGCTGAGAGATAAAAAATAATTTACAAAATTAATCCAGTTTTTAAATACGCAGATTAAACTGAGATCATTTTTCAGTGACTTATTTGCCTTCTGACAGTTACAGTTTCACTTCTGCTAACATGCTGGTTTTCAATGGCAGTACCTGGCCCAAGCCCACTGCTATGAATAATTTGAGTGTTTTATTGCAGTTTCAAGAATTCAGCAAATGGAGGGGACTTTTTTAAATCATTGAATTTTTGCATTATATATTCCATGAAAGCAGTAGCTAAAGTTTTGTGCTCTGAACTCACAAAATGTAAAATGCTTAATCTTTAGAAACCTAAAATATCTAGTGACATTTGTTGCATTAGTGGGGTCCAAACTTTTCTTATTATTACCTTTTAAGATAGCAACTAGAAGTAGAAAATAATCATGAGCAATTTCAAAAATATTAATTTAAAAGATTTTTACAGAAAGTAAACATTTTAAATTTAGCCAGTCAGCCAAAAAAAAAAACCAAACCACCTAACATGACATAATGTGTAGTATGGTGCTTCAGTGATTTGCTCTTCAGAAAAATAATAATAAATGGTCTTATTTCATTTCCTGCACTTTCTATATTTGCAGTGTTTTATTTATGCACAACTTATTCCAGTCTAAAAGAACTTATGCTAATTTACAGAGAAAACATATAGTAAAGTGACTGGAATACAAACTCACTACCATCAAGTCGATTCTAACTCAAAGTGGCTGTACAGGAACAGCGACCATCATCTTTCTTCTGCAGGAAGGCTGGTGGGTTTGAACTGTAGCCCTTGATCAGAAACCCAACTCGTAATCCACGGTGCTATCAGGGAGCCTTCTACAAGAAAAGAGAAATAGAAATTTTAAGCCAAGTAAAGGCAGAAAAATAAATGAACTTAATACAACCTTATATGAGGAAGTTTCAAAAGTTCATGGGGAAATCTCCATCTCTCTCTCTCTCTCTTTCTCTCTCTCTCTCTCTCTCATCTTAAATCATTTTATTGGGGAGCTCATACAACGCTTATCACAATCCATACATACATCCATTGTGTCAAGTACATCTGTATGTCTGTTGCCATCATCATTCTCAAAACATTTGCTTTCTGCTTGAGCCCTCAGTATCAGCTCCTCATTTTTCCCCTCCCTCTCCCCTGCCCCCTCCCTCATGAACCTTTGATAATTTATAAATTATAATTATTTTGTCATATCTTACACTGCCCGACGTCTCCCTTCACCCACTTGAGTTTCAGATCTGACCTTTGGTACCCTGGCAATAAGGACCTTGGTTGATCTGGCTCTTAGTGTTCAAAATCTGTATCACAGCTTTCATTAGCAGTCCTCAAATACTTCAGGTGGCCAATGTGGGTCACCTACTCCCCACCCAGTCCCACCCCCAAGTTAGGAAATGGCTAGTTCTCCAAGAAAAAGTGGCTTTTAATCAAAATAAAGGCTACCGAAACTCCCAATACACGCCCATTGCCATAGTGCATTCTGACTCATGGCAGCCCTAGAGGATAACTCGAACTACCCCACCAGGTGTAAGGCCGTGCGTCTCTAGGGAAACACTGCCAAGTCTTTCTTCCCATGGAGTGGCTGCGGGATTTGAACCACACACCTTTTGGTTAAAGTACTCAGAGTACTTCAACCGCCAGGGTTCCAAATAATGGGTGAGTGGCTGGCTAAAACAACAGATATATTTTGTTTAGTTAGGGAAAGGTAGTCTGATCTAATAATTTTATAAGGATCTACATATAACCTCCTCCCTGGGGGATAGACAACAGAAAGTGGGTGATGGGAGACGTCGGACAGTGTAAGATATGACAAATAATTATAATTTATAAATTGTCAAAGGTTCATGAGGGAGGGGGCAGGGGAGAGGGAGGGGAAAAATGAGGAGCTGATACCGAGGGTTCAAGCAGAAAGCAAATGTTTTGAGAATGATGATGGCAACAGACACAGATGTACTTGACACAATAGATGGATTTATAGATTGTGATCAGAGTTGTACGAGCCCCCAGTGAAATTTTTTTTTAAAGAAGATATTTTTTAAAAGGTTTACAAAACAGTCCAATGGACTATTGGATCCCTCTACTCTGAGACTAGCAGAATTCCATGGTTCCATGACCAATTGTTTCTAAAGGATCACATTAGAAGGTCCTGCATAGGGTGGAAGAAAAATGGGGAACAGAACTCAAAATCATAAAAGAAATCAGGCTTACTGGTTGAATAGAGACAGGTAGCCTTCAGTCTAAAACTGAACTACCTCTGCATTAGAATAACCAGTGCTTTAAGGTCAAAAGGGCACATTGACCCAAGGACAAAGCTCAGAGGGCTAGGAGTGAAGGAGGGATGGGAACAGGAAACAGGAGGAAGTGGGATATGCCATGGTACATTGAGGGGATTGCAACCGATGGATTGAGTCAAAGTGTGTATGATTGTTGAACGTAAGACTGTAATTTTCTTGTAAACCATCACCTAATTCAGAATAAAAAGGTTTTTTCTAAATTTAAAAAAACATGCTAAGGAGTCAAGTCAAAGAAACTTTTTGGTTAATGAAGTTCAGGATCATTTACAGCTTCGTTCTTTCTGCAAGACTTGGAAGGCCCTTTATATTTCCCTTTTTAACTTGTGCTTCCCTTCCAGTAAAAGTGCCTGATTTTGATTTGTTGTTGTTTTTGTTGTTTAATTGACAAGTGTTTATTTTAGTTCTGTTGGTGTTTGTCCTGGGTAACTGTTCACGGGAACAGAAACATTTCACAGATATGTCGCCTTTGTTAGCAGCTACATAGCCAGAACACTGACCCCCAAATCTTACAAATATATCAAATTGCAAAAAAAAATTACTTCTATTTAATGATCATGAGAGATGCTAACCTTAGAAATGAAATTCCCAACAGCTCCAGAACCAGACCACAGTTATAAGACATGTACATTGTTCTTGCTACCTTATAGTATGTAGAAATTCTAAAGATTCAAACTCATACAACTCAATTATGTAATAGCTACCGCCAAGAGGAAGCAAAGAGTGAAACCGATTCTTCTTCAGGTCTCCAGTCCTTATCTGATTTTCCCAGATGCAGAGGCTCTGACCTCTTTATATTAATTACTCTCTTATTTCTTATTTGTAGTGACCTCAAATTCTGATGTCTGTGAGTTTCACACTCCCTTGCCATATTGTAGCTTGTTCATTGATACCAAAGATGCCATTGTTACCGAAAGAGAAAGAAAAGAGTGCACCGTCAGAAAAACTGTCTTTCGTTTGGGGAAATGCTTTTACTACATAGTAAAACAAATAGGAAGATTATAATCAAAGCGTTTCCACCGTACTTGTAAACAATTGCTGCACTTCTTACACGATGCCACATTAGAAGACTTGGGGAAATTTACTGGATTCCATTCTAATGCAATTAGAGCTAATTTTGTTCTTTAAATGAATAAAAGGTCAGCCAGTAAATCTGGCTTATCTTGAGCCCAGACTTCAATAAATTGTTTTATTTAATTTGTTGTAAAAGATCTTATCCTTAATGGGTCTAGGTCTTATTAGTTTACTTAGGTTTTAAAATATTTATGGCCACCTTTTTAGATATGATTTGAATGATGGTTGGAAAGTTCCTCTCTGCAGTTTATCAAGAACCAACATCACTAATTGAGTGAATATAGGAAAGTACTTAAGATTTGTTATCTAGAAAAAGCTGATGTGAACTTCTAGAATTAAAATGCTCTTTAACGTGTGACGGGCAGAGATAATTTAGCTATATCATGGCAACCCTTGGGGTACTATCTGATTCTAATTTCCCTGAAAGATCAAACTGCTCACACTTTTAATATTTAAAAAGAATATGTACCTACTGATGGAAAGTAGGCATTTTTATCATTACAAACAACACCAGAGACCGCTTAGATTCTCTGTATGCTGTGATTTCCTGACATTTCACGGGGCTGTAGGATGAAAATGCTTCCATCAAAGGTGTTAGTAGATAGGGTAATGTTTTTCTTCTGTACTTCCACGGTAGCCTTCGTCGCTGGTAAGGGTGGGTGGTCTTGTCATTGCAGGGCTTGGAGGATTGGGAATCCTGGCAACCTGTTGTGACTTGGAAGTGTGTGTCACCCTGTAAGAGTGACCAGCTCTGTTACTTGTGCCCTCGTGATGCTGAAGGGTTCCACAGTTTCGTCAGCCTTAGGCTCACATTCTGTCTCCTGGCGCCGTGAACAAGGCCAACATCTCCCCTTATCATTCTTACCCCCCACTTTCTCTGAACTCCATGTACTTTTGTCAACTTCTCTGTTCGCTACCTTTTCCTCATATCCTCCCTTCACCCTTGAACTTTCCCTTCACTTCTACACGAGAAACAGTCTGCAACGCCCTCTCATTCAAACTTCTCAAAACGTGTCCTTTGTATGCACTATTGTTCAACGTGTCACCCTTAAGCCCACTGCTTTCTGGTTTCTGAAAACTAGACTTGCCTCCGGTTTCTCCTTGTTTGCTGTGAAGCTGCCACACGATGGCCTGTGCTCAGCAGAATGAAACCCTGCTGATCATGCGCCATCCCAAAAGACCGGATGGGTTGCGATCCATGGAGTTTTCACTGACAGGGTTTAGAAGTACGTCACCAGGCCGGTGCGCTCCGGTGAGACCTATTCAGCAGCATCACCAGTGCAGTTACCAGGGATGGAATTCTGATTCAGGGGACCACCGTGTGTGTGTTGGCATAGAATGGTGCTCCGTAGGATTTTCAATGGCGTGTTTGTTTCAGAACTAGATCACCTGTCCTTTCCTCTGAGGTGCCCCTGGGTGGGCACAGACTGCCGACCTTGAGGTTGTAGGTTCTCAATCAAGCATGTTAATTTCTTGCACCACTCAAGGACTTCACCCTGCAGGCAGTACCACCCTAAGTCCCCCCCCCCCCAGATGAGCTCTACAAACCTTGGTCTCTCTGCATTTGCCTGAACAGATCATAAGGAGCCCTGGTGGTGCAGTGGGTTATGTATTGGGCTGCTAACCACAAAGTCAGCAGTTCACAACTGCCAGAGAAAGATGAGGCTTTCTACTCCCATAAGGATTTACAGTCTCGGAAATCCACAGGGTCAGCTCTGCTCTATTCTATAGGGTCATTATGAGTTGGCATCGACTCAATGGCAGTTTTTTGTTTTATTTGGGGTCTCTGTCCTGTAAGTGGGATCACATATCTGCCTCAGAGGTGACTGACTTGCTTTATTTAGCATAATGGTTTCAAGGTTCATCCATACAGGCATGCCTGTTTTTATTGTGTTACACTTTACTATGCTTTGCAGATCTTAACATATTTAAAATTTGAAGATTTGTGGCAATCCTCTGTCGAGCAAGTCTCTCAGTGCAATATACCTAATAGCAGGTGTTCACCTCATGTTTTGTGTCCTTTTGGTAATTCTCACGATTTTTCAAACTTTTTCATAGTGCTTTTTCACATTTAATAGACTACAGTATAATGTAAACATAACTTTTATATGCACCAGAAAACAGAAATACCATGTGATTCATTTGATTGAAGTATCTGTAACCAAGCCAGAAGTGTCTCCAAGGTGCGCCTGTGTAAGATCCTCCTTTCTCTGTAAGGCTGGATAATATTCAGTTGTACATATATCGCACGGGCATTCATATGTTGCGGGACCCTTTTGGTGTTGCGAGTAAGGCTGCAATGAACATTGGTTACTTGTTGTAGCCCCCTTTCACGTTTCCAAGGCATACAGACCTAGGATTGAGCCGCTTGCTCCTTTAGGAAGTCTGTGTTTGATTTGAGGGACTACCGGGCTGCTGCACCAACTGTACATTCCCACCGACAACGGTGCGGGCTCTAATCTCATTACACCCTACGCCACATTTACGCTTACCCATTCTTTTCTGATAATGCCCATCCTCTTCAACTCCAGACTCACTGTCATTGAGTCAGGGCTGGCACATACTGACACCCCCTGTGGGTTTCCCACACTGTAACTGTTCCATAGGAGTAGAAAGTCCCGTCCTTCCCAGCAGCACTGCGGCTGGTTTTGAGCCGCCAACTGCGGGTCCCAACCCGTAACCACTGCACTGCCAGGGCTCCTCTACCCACCCTAGTGAGTAGGAAGTACAACCCCATTGTGGTTTTGATGAACACTTTCTAAGTAACTAAATAGGAATCCCCGAGGGGCACAAACAACTAAGCTATTGGTAGCTAACCACAAGATTAGTGCTTCAAATCACCCAGAGACGCAGAAAGTACGTCCTGGTAATCTACTTCCGAAAGATCGCAGCCCTGGGAACCCTGTATGAAAACACGAGGCCACCGTGAGTCTGACTGGGTGCCGCAGTTACTGATAGGTCTAGTTTATAATGCTGCTGCTGCTTCTATTCTTATAGGCCACTTGTATGCTTTCTGTGCTGAAAATGTCAAGTCTTCCGCTCATTTTTCAGTTGGTTTGCTTGTCTTTTTGTTGTGGAGTTATAGGAGTTTGACTGTTTTTAGCTTTATAATATGGAAGGATAAGTAAAATATATTGCTATAAAACCATAGAAACCTTTATGAAACAAAAATATGAAAATGAGAAGCTATTGTTTCCAGGCACATGTTCTGTGTCGATCTGTACACTTCTGAAGGCCGTGATTCCATCTCTCTGACCCTTCTCTTGAAAAATTCTACAGTCTCCAATTTATACCAAATCAAAATAGCTGTTTGGGCATCTTCAAGAGCCTCAAATCACGTTTCCTCTCAGTATTCTTTGACTTCGGGAAACAAAAAGAAACCTGAAGGGTCAAGATTAGGGCTGTAAATTTGTTATGGGAAGGTTTTTTGGGGTTTTTTAAAATCATTTTATTGGGGGCTCTTACAATTCTTATCACGATCCATACATCCATCCATTATGTCCAGCGCATTTATTGCCATCATCATTCTTGGAACATTTCCTTTCTACTTGAGCTCTTTCCAATGCAGTTCTGATAGGACAGCCCATGCGACCCTCAAAGAATAAGCGGATGCGTCGTCCTCATAGAAAACAGTTCTTTGGTGTAACTTTGTAGCCTTTTTCTCACCAATGCAGTTTTCGGTTTCCTTGAAACTTTTTCCTAATAAGCCCTGGTGAACATCCTTTGTCCTTCGAGAGCTATCGAGATTTTGGAGTCTCTGTGGAGCCCCCAAGGCCAGTCTCTATAACCTCCCAGGCTGAATTTTCTGCTTTGCACTCATTTTTGAGTTCCTCTGAGCCTTCCATGAAGTAGGTGGGCCAGCTGAAAACTATTGTGTTTTGTTGTTTTTGTTTTTGGGTTTTTTTGTAGGTCAGCATTCCTGTAAATTTGCTGCAGACCTTCAGTGGTTTGGGAAGATGTCCACTTGAGTTTAAAGATGAAATGTTAGCCTTGACCTCCAAATCATCCCCCCTCCCCCCATGGTGCAAAGAGCATACTTCATTAGAAGGCACCCTAATGAGACTAAGACATATTACTGAGAAAACTTGTCTACAGCTATCCACTGATCACAGAACCAAACGCACTGCCGTCACGTCAGTCCCTTACATTTAAGACTTTATCTAAGACTGTCACTCTAGAGGCACAGAAAGCCTCATCTTCCGTCCAGTTGGGCAGCTGCTGTTGCTCAAGGTTCCATCGAGTCAGTTCTGGCCCACAGTGACCCGATGAGCGACAGAGGAAACATTGCCCAGCCCCGCACCTCCTCACAGTTGTTCCTGTGCTTGAGCCCAGCGTTGCAGCCACTGTGTCCATCCCTCTAGTTGACGACCTTCCCTTTCACTGCCTCTCTATTTTATACCAAGCATGATATTCTTCTCCAGTGACTGGTCCCTCCTGACCACATGTCCAAAGTACTGAAAACAAAATCTAGCCACCCTTGCCTCTACACAGCATGCTGGACATACTTCTTCCAAGACAGATGTGTTTGTCCTTTTAGCAGCCCATGGTACTTTCATTATTTCCCACCAGCACCACAATTCAAACGCATCAGTACTCCTGAGCAGCTAGTGGGTTTAAACTACAGATCTTGCAGTTAGCAGCTCAGTGCTTAACCCATAGCACCACTAGGGCTTCCCTATCATAAGGACACATGTTGTTTAGAATAACCCATACATATATGAACTGGGCCCCAGTAGTAGCAATATGTTTTTCTTTACTCTTAAATTTTTACATGTAGTGTTATCTTTTTTGTGTGGGTGTGCGTCTGCTTTTGGTCTCATAGATAAAACTTTATTGTTAAGGACAAGATCCCAAAGTTTTGTTCTAAGACTTTCATAATTTTAATTCTTTCATTGCCTTCTGGTTAATTCTGACTCATAACAACCTTAATAAACCCAAAATCAAACCCACTTCCAATCAATCCATTCCAACTCCTAGTGACCGTGTAGGGAAACGTAGGTTCCTGAGATGATACATCTTGACAATAACAGAAAGCCTTAACTTTCTCCCCAGAGCAGCTGACGGCGCTCTGACCACTGACCTCAGCCCCATGTATAAACAGCTACGCTACCCGCGTCCCTCAGCGGCCTCATAAAACTGCCCTTGTGGTTTCCAAGGCTGAAATCCATTTGGAAAAGGACAGCCACATCTTAGAGTGAGTGGCTAGTGGGTTCAAACCACTGGTCTTTACGTTAGCAGCCAAGCACCAAGGCTCTGTGCTACCACAATTCTATGATTGTCATATGCGCGTCTTCTTAAAGTGACCTAAGACATCCAAGGTAGAAGCCACTGTCTTTTATCACTTGCCCATGGAAGTCACGCCTCGTTGTTTTTGCAGTAGCTTGCTGCCATGCATCAGCCCTATTCTGAAAGGTGTGAAATTAGGAGGTTGGGATCATTGAAGACTTTCTAGGAGACTTAGGACCACATATAGGCATCATATTTCTGGAATTCTAAAAATAACAGTAAGGAAACAAAAAAGATAAAGTTATATATGTATTAACCCAACCGTGAAATTTCAGTCACACAAGGGGGCTTCAAAAATTTGTTGGAAAATTCTTTTTTTTAAATTATTTTATTAGGGGCTCATATAACTCTTATCACAATCCATACATACATCAGTTGTGTAAAGCACATTTGTACCTTCATTTCCCTCATCATTCTGAAAACATTTGCTCTCCACTTAAGCCCCTGGCATCAGCTCCTCACTTTTCCCCCTCCCTCCCCGCTCCCCTTCCCTCATGAACCCTTGATAATTTATATGTTATTATTTTGTCATATCTTACACTGTCTGATGTCTCCCTTCACCCACTTTTCTGCTGTCTGCCCCCGGGCGAGGAGGTTATATGTAGATCCTTGTAATCGGTTCCCCCTTTCTACCCCTCCCTCCCTCCACCCTCCCAGTATAACCACTCTCACCACTGATCCTGAAGGGATCATCCACCCTGGATTCCCTGTGTTTCCAGTTCCTATCTGTACCAGTGAACATCCTCTGGTCTAGCCAGATTTGTAAGGTAGAATTGGGATCATGATATTGAGGAGTGGGCGGGGGGGGGGGCATTTAGGAACTAAAGGAAAGTTGTATGTTTCTTCATTTCTCCTCTGTATCCTGACTGGCTCATCTCCTCTCCCAGACCCTTCTGTAAGGGGATGTCCAATTGCCTACAGGTGGGCTTTGGGTCTCCACCCCATACTTCCCCTCATTCACAATGATATGATTTTTTTTGTTTGGATTATGCCTGATACCTGATCCCTTTGACATCTCATGATTACACAGGTTGGTGTGCTTCTTCCATGTGGGCTTTGTTGCTTCCATGCTAGATGGCCGCTTGTTTCCCTTCAAGCCTTTAAGACCCCACATGCTATATCTTTGGAGAGCCAGGCACCGTCAGCTTTCTTCGCCACATTTGCTTATGTACCCATTTGTCTTCAGTGATTTTATCAGGTGGTAAACACACAATGATATGATTTTTTGTTCTTTGATGCCTGGTAACTGATCCCTTCGGCACCTTGTGAGCATGTAGGCTGGTGTGCTTCTTCCATGTGGACTTTGTTGCTTCTGAGCTAGATGGCCGCTTGTTTACCTTCAAGCCTTTAAGACCCCAGATGCTATATCTTTTGATAGCCAGGCACCATCAGCTTTCTTCACATTTGCTTATGTACCCACTTTGTCTTCAGCGATTGTGTTGGGAAGGTGAGCATCATGGAATGCCAGTTCAATAGAACGAAGTATTCTTGCATTGACGGAGTACTTGATTGGAGGCCCATGTCCATCTGCTACCTTAATACTAAATCTATACATATATGCACATAGATCTATTCCAACATCCTCATATATAAATATGTTTACTATGTACATGCCTCTGTTTAGACCTCAATAAATGCCCTTTACTTCCTACCCCTTTCCTCTATTTCCTTGTACTTCCCTCATGTCCCACTATCATGTTCAGCCTTCATTAGGGTTTCAGTAATTCCTCTTGGTTACATTTCTCTTGGTCATGCCCTACCAGGCCTCCTACACCCTCCTCACCATTGATTTGGATCACTTGTTGTTCCCATGACCCTGGGTTTGTTAACACCACTACCTTTCCCCCTACCTTCCCCTCTCCCATGTCCCCCCAGAACTGTCGGTCCCATTGTTTTCTAATCCAGATTGTTCATCCAGCCTATCTTTAGACAGGCCTGCGGAGATAATAACATGCACAAAAACAGGACCGAGCAAAACCAAGCAACCAAATAAAACAACACCAACAAGCCAGTGACAAAAAAACAAAACAACTCAACCACAAGAAAGAAAAGCTTGTAGTTAGTCCAAGGACTGTTTGTTGGCCTTTCAGAGTGTTTTCCAGTTGATCCTGTTGGGGCGCCAAGCCTGGACCTGAAGTCTATTTTTGGTATTCCCTGGAGACTTGTTGCTCTGTTTACCTTGCAGTTCTTTTCCACGCCCTTAGTGTTTTGCCTCAGTGTGGTGGGATCAGATCAGGCGGAATTCCCACACTGTGTCTCCAGGGTTGTCCCCTGTAGGGCTAAGGGTCAGTGAGGGATGTTGTGTCTCATAGTGGGGCTGGCCATGTGGTCTTCTCTGTGGATTGGCTGCTCTGAGCAGGAATATCGTCCTCAAGGCTTGGTGGGCCAGGATGTGCTCCACTCTCTCTTCTTCCCCTTTCATTTGCTCCTGTGTGCTCTGTTCAGACATATCCCTCTCGCAGAGCTGCAGATTCCGTGCTTTCCTCTGAAATAAATTCTTCTGGGGGGTGGGGCAGGTGTCCACATAGTTGGGATTGGGACCAGCACCTCAGACCTCTCCACTGTTTCCCTACTCCGTGCCAGCATGTTACATTGACATCTTGGAGCACTGGGTTGAAGTCTGGTCCCTCTTTCCCTATGGAGATATAAACAATATCCTCTCCTTGGGTGGGTTATTGCCCTGTGGCCCTGCTACCCATTTCTTTACTTTTTCCTCCCCCCCATTTTTTAGTTGGCTACCATATGCATCCTTGGATTTGGTCTGGCCCCTGCCATACTACCTGGTCGTCACCCCAGGAATGTGAAATCCCAATCATCTTTTTTATTTATTATAAAAAAGGATTCATTTAAAATATAACATGAGTATCTGTTTCAAATGGTATTTTGAAAGATGAGTGGTTAGAGTTTTAAATGTAGTGAAGAAAATTTGAAAAAATGTTGCGTTGTGGTTTAAAGAGGTGTGTGTGTGTGTGTGTGTGTGTGTGTGTGTGTGTGTGTGTGTTAAATCAAAGGGGTTTTTCTCTCAAACATTAAAGAACTCCCCTGTTCAGAAATCTAGGTAAAATTCACGAATGGGATTACAATAGTCCTTACCTATGGCATCATTTTGTTACCATTTAAAAATGGCTGATCACTTTGGGGGTAAATAAGTAAGCCATTGTGAAGGAACTTTTGAACTTTGTGGGTAGGTTAGTAGCCAGTTACTCTGACTTTGATCATTTAAATGACTGGTTTCATAGTGTTTGCACACAATAGGTGAATAATGAGGATCGTTAAACTCCAGTAGCAGACATATCCAAATTGTGTTTGCTGCTAACCTTGGAGGTTCCCTGTGACTGGGGGGAGAGGGGGGTGTTTGAAATCAGCTCTGTATTGATGTGTCAAGCTGTGAGTTTGCATTACAGGCCAAACAGCTCCTGACCCATTCTATTTCCTTCACTGTTGTGTGGTGGGCAAACAGGTAAAGAAATCCTGCCGAAAATCCCTCCTTCTGCACATTTTTATGAATGACGCCAGTGTTACAGCAGGCAGGACGCTGCGATCAAATCCTGCAAGAGATGTAGCGGCAGCAGCGCGGAGCCATTGTGGGACGCAGCTGTGGGCGGTGTTGGTTACTCTGTGAGACTTTGCTTATTCAACAGAAAGCTCTACAAGAGCGCTATTATGCAATTAAGTAGGAGGGGAAAGTGGTCTTTCTGGTAGGAAAATACCAGGGGTGAAAAACACTACTTAGAAATATTAAACTGTAAAGACTTGGCACTGGCGACTGACCAGTAGGAAGTCAAAATTCTTTTTACAGTCATCAAATGAGGTGAAGTGCTGACACCTTATCTCAGTGGTGAGAAGCATCCCGTGCCGTATTATTGTCCCTTTTTTCTATAGTATTCAAAATTGAAGAATACGTATTTTTATTTTAAACTATGTATCAGCTTACAGAAAAAAATGTTATAAGCTAAAATCAAAATAACATTACAAGAGTTGAGAAAAGCTGATCTCGTTAGTAACTCTATAGAGTCCTGAGTGGTATTAATGAGGTACGCACCAAAAAAGTCAGAGGTTCGAGTTCACCCAGAAAATCCTCAGAGGAAAGAAAGATCCCGACGAATCTACTTGTGAAAATAGACCTTTGACACCCTCATGGGGCACGGTTATTGTCCAGGATACACGGGGCACTCTAAGTGGAAATCGAATCAGTGGCAGCTGTGGTCCTTTTCATGTTAGGTTTGGTTTGTTTTTCTCACTGCTGTGGAGTCATGAATGAGTCCTAATGACCCAGGTGGGTTTCTGAGACCGATTGGTTATGGGAGTAGAAAGCCCAGTGTGTCTCCCAAGGAACTGCTGCTGGTGGTTTCGAACTGCCAGCCGTGCAGATGTCAGCCCATCATGTAACCACAATCAAAGGAGATTTTTTTTCATGTCAGATAAGGCCAGTGATATCCTATATTTGTTACAGCTTAGAGCATTTTAAATGTGTTTACAAAAACAACCAGAATGGAGCGATCATGGTCTGACTGTCCTTGCATTGATGTGAAAGCATGCTTGACCTGAGACTCCTTACGCAGAAGAGGAATTAGAATCCATGTTGGCAAAACCAGAGATCTCATTGATCTTGAAATACATTAACTAGTTGGAAGGAAGGTAGACAGGAAGAAGAAAAGAGAGGAAATATATCTTAACATATTTAAAACAAGTAAAGTGTTCAAAAGTAAAATCATTATTTTATAGACCAGTTCTTAATGCACCATGAGGCATGGAGTTGGGTCGAGATGATGAGTAGTTAAAGACAATGAAAATAAAACCTTGTTCTTAAACTGACCCTTATTTTAGATGATAAAAGTCAAATATGCAAATAATTAGAATACGAAACAACCGTGGAGCTTGTATTTCTTTGAAAAGAAAAGCTTCACGGCTCTGAACCAACCTTAATGTTGAAAGTCTGTTTGAAATTATTTAAATTATGTATAAAAACAGCCTGCTTTTGTCCCATTCTCTTGGATCTTTTCTTGTTGATCTCTAATCTGTTCGTGATAATATGTACACTGTGTTGTTTTTGTCAGTCAGTTCCAGCTCATGATGACCTTCTGGAGAACAGAACAGAATGTCGTTAGCAGTTTGTTTCCACCACGTTCTTTTTCTACTTTCTCCGTCCAGCAGGATGATTCAGCATCCATCAGTTGAGCCTTGTATTCTCTTTGCCTCTTCGGGCAGTATTCTCCATGGTTTCTTTGCCCGTCATCCAGTCTTTAGTTGCCTCGTCTGGTGTTTCTAATCTACTTTAGCTTTCTCCTTTGTGTTTTATTTTTTCTTCCCCCCCCTCTCTCTTTCGTGTTTCTAATCACAGGCACTGTGTATCTCATCTCGAGCAAGCCTGCTTGGCCCTTTTAAAATCTGCTAGGTTACTCCTTATAAATTCTTGTTACCTGCAGATATTTTCGAACTTGTCTTTTAAAAAAATTGCTTATAGAGTTATTTCTGAGCATGGTAATTCTAGCATCTAAGCTATTTACAGATCTCTGTATATTTTGCTATTTCTTCTACTTTGGACTGATGTACATTGTTACCGTGTATGTTTGGCTGTCTTTGATAATGCACTATTCCCCCTTTAAATAAGTATCCTTATTAGTAATATACAGTCTTACCTACAGGTAGATTTTAAGTTTCTTTCTCTCAAAATGACTTGTTCTGGATACCCGAGATTACTACAATTCAGATTTCTTTAAAGATAGTGTCCTCCATGCAAACCCCGTGGACAAGCAGATGGACCCTGGGCACCTACTTAACTCTAGCCCAAATTAAGAACACTTAGTTCTGATAACATGACCCTGCTTGATACTTACCTTCATGAAAGGATTACTGAAGATAAAGGGTGCTACAACAAAGTGTGGTGAAAAAATAGATGGTGCCTAGCTATCAGTCAGAATAGTGTCTGGGGACTTAAAGGCTTGTATCTAAGCGAAAAGTCAACTAAGTCCACATGAAAAAGCACACCAGCTTGAGTGATCCAAAGCTGAAAATTAAAAAGAAAAATTCGAGCATGGCTAAGGGAAATGTATCAGAGCTACAATTATGAACGCACAATTTGTGGAAGGCTACGGAGGACAGTAGGAGCCCAAACCCCATCTGCAGAGCACCTGGTCTGGTCAGGCTGAGCCACAGGCAGATCTGCTCTAGCCATAGGCAAGTCGTGACAGCCTTGCTGTCAGGCAGAGACCACTGTAACTTTGAATATGCCAAATCGAACTAAGTACTTGGTCAGATGGCCTCCCTATAGACCGTGCCTGAGTTGGTTCTTTGTGGCAGAAATTTCTTCCCTGGCATTTGGAATGGTGATGAGGGTCTTTTCTTTCTTACTCTTTATTTGTATTTTTAGTCTTTATATTATTATTATTATTATTTTATCCTTATCTTCCTTAGTTTGAATTTGGCTTTTAGTATTTCTGTTGGGTTTCCCCAGTTTGTGACCCACAGGAGGAGTGGGTGCATAGTGATAATAACAGATATAAGGGGTGATAGGGGATGCAGGTGTAGGAGTGGGTGATAAGCAGGGAAGGGGGATTTCAGGAATGGGAAATGAAGATGAGAACATTTTAAAGACTGTTTGATGGGGGGGGGTTCTAAAATTGATGTAGCAATGATTATATAATTCTTCTTGATATGATTGAACTATTGAAGTGTATGCTGTGTAAATTATGTGCCAATAAAACTGTTGTAAATAAATAAATATAGCATCCTCAACCACCAGAAGTGAAAATTAGTGGTATTCTAATTCATTGTTAACCAATGGGTATAAGTGTTTGGGATTTCCAGCTTGAGGTTGGCAGAGAGTTTTATCAGGCTTTCCATCTGGAGCTGGCCGGAGACTTTGATATCTGCCCTCGTGATCAAAACCAAAGGTCACAGTTGCCTTGTGTGCAGTTGCCCTCAGGACAGAACCATCTGTGTGCCACTGTCCTCTCTGGGCTCCTGTTTCCTTTAGACTGTGGTCCTGTACCCGTGTGGTAAGCCAGTTTGTGGAACTGCCTTAAAAAGCAGTGCGTTTAAAATGCTTTAATCCCGCCATAAAATAGGGGTTATTTGCCCTATGAATATAGATAGTATAGTGATAACTGATACCATCTATATGACAGAATTTCATTGAGTAATCATTGAGGGACAGTATACTGTAGGGGTTAAGGTCATGAGTTCTAGAATTAAATTGTCTATGTTAAAGTTCTGGTTCAGCCATGTGTTAATATTGTCACTTTGTGCCTTGGTTTTTAACCTAAACGTGAACATAACAGCAGAGCTTATCTCATTTGGCTGAGGCTCACAGTAAATAAGGTAAGTAAGGATCAGCACAATGCCTGTCCCCGTCCGATGTTCACGTGTTCAGAACAGTCAGAAGCAGCCAGCAAAACACCTCCCTGTCATCAAGTCTCCTCCAGCCCCTCGCCGGAATGGTGTGACAGACGACCCAGCAGAACCTCCCCTTGTGAGTTAGTGCCCACAGGATTAGAAGACCTCAGCTTTTTTCCGTGGAGTGGTCGGTGGTTTCAGACTGCTGACATTGCTGTTAGCAGCCCAATTTGTAGTCCAGTGCCACCAGGATTCCTGACCAGGAGCATAATAAAGGTTTAAAGCACATATTTGTGTCATGGTTTAGGAAGCGAGAAACCTGAACTCAGAGTGCACTGGCTCTAAAGGAAGGAAGGCTTGTTCTCTCTTGTTTCCTGGTCCTTGGAGGTTTCCAGTGTAGGGACCCTGGGTCCAAAGGATGCGCTGTGCTCTCAGCTCTTTTCTCTTGGTTGTAGTAGGAGCCCTCATCTTCGTTCCTTCCTTTCTCCTCTTACGTCTTATAAGATGAAAAATGATACAAGCTACACACCCCCAGGAAAACTCCTCCCACGTTAGATCAGGGCTGTGACCTAATTTGGGGTGTTGTTTCCCATTCTAATCTTCTTACATCAGATCAAAGCAGGTTACATTGAATCACACATCATGAGGATGATTACATTATTACACATTTGCCAAACCCCACTGAGAATCAAGGCCCAGCCAAGTTGGCACATATTTTAAGGGGATGCAATTTAGTCCAGGGCAGTAATACAAATGTTCATGGGGAAAAGTAGTGGAATTTCCCCATAAGGTCTTTGAAGCCCCACTCACATTACAAAACAAGTAGCTAGAGCTACTGTTTCACTCCGAGGAACTCACACCATTGCTGCTGGGCATACATGTGCAGCCTTTTGAAGAGTCTTAAGTCAGCCTTGGTTGTATTCGTGGTGTGTCGTTAAGCACTGTTGAGTCCGTTCCAACTCATAATGACCCTCTTGTACAATAGAACAAAACACTGCCTGGGCCTTCGCCATGCTCACAATCGGTTCTTTGCTTGAGCCCATTATTGCGGCCACTGCATCAGTCCATCTTGTTGAAAGTCGTCTTCTTTCCCACTGATCCTCTTCTCTTTGAAACAGGACCAGACAGTATTTCATGCTTTTGTATGACAGGGCCCCCATAAGTCAGAGCCGGCTAACTGACAGCTAACAAAAACAGTCTGTATGGCAACAGACCACCAACATATTGTTTAGTAGCGAAGTGCTTAACCATTGTACCAGAAGGGCTCCTTCAGAAATAAGATAGGATAAATTCTATTGTAGAGTCTCAATACTTAAAAGGTCAAACTGTAGCATAGTTACTTTTATATATGATGGTTCATAAGATAAACACCTAGATGGTTGTAAGAATTAGTATTAAGTTGGTTCCTCAAAATCACTGAAACCCAAATGAAGGCTGAACATGATAGTGGGACAAGAGGATGGTAAAAGGAAATAGAGGCAAGAACTAAGAGGCAAAGGGCATTTACAGAGGCCTAAATACAGGCATGTGCATATGTAAACATATTTATATATGACGATGGGGAAATAGATCTATGTACATAGATTTATAGGTTTAGTATTAAGGTAGCAGATAGACATGGGGCCTCTACTCAAGTACTCCGTCAATGCAAGAATACTTTGTTCTATTAAACTGGCATTCCATGATGCCCACCTTCCCGACAAGATTGCTGAAGACAAAGCGGGTGCATAAGCAAATGTGGTGAAGAAAGCTGATGGTGACGGGCTATCAAAAGATACAGCCTCTGAGGTCTCAAAGGCTTAAAGATAAATAAACGACCATCTAGCTGATAAGCAACAAAGCCAAGCCCACATGGAAGAAGCACACCATCCTGTGTGATCATTAAGTGTCAATAGGATCAGGTATATCAGGCATCAAAGACCCAGAACAAAAAATCATATCATTGAGAATGAAGGTGAGTAGGGAGTGGAGACCTAAGGCCCCTTACAGAAGGGTTACAGGGAGGAAACAAGCCAGTCAGGATGCAGTATAGTCCCAATGAAACATACAACTTTCCTCTAGTTCTTTTATGATTCCTTCACCACCCCCAGTTCTACCTTACAAATACAGCTAAACCAGAGCATGTACATGGGTACAGACAAGACCTGGAAACGGGGAATCCAGGGCAGATAACCCTCTTGAGACCAATATTGAGAGTACCCATACCAGGAGGGGAAGGGGATGGTGGGAGGAGAAAGGGGAAACCAATCACAATGATCTACATATAACCTCCTCCCTAGGGTAATGGACAGCAGAGTAGTGGGTGAAGGGAGACATTGGACAGGGTAAGACATGAAAAAAAAATAAAAATTTATAAATTATCAAGGGTTCATGAGGAAGGGAAAGTGCGGGGGGGTGGGGAAGGGAAGAAAATTAGAAGCTGATACCAAGGACTCAGGTAGAAAGAAAATGTTTTGAAAATGATGATGGCAACAAATGTACAAATGTGCTTGACACAATGGATGGATGAATGGATTGTGATAAGAGTTGTACGAGCCCCCAATAAAATGATTATAAACAAATGAATGAATAAATGAGTAGGTTCCTCAAGTCAATGATTATTCCTTACTCTTTGTGGTTCTCACAGCTCCACTTTTAGCCTTCATATGATTATAACACAACTATAAATAGATTCAAATCCCTAGCTTCATGACTTACCTCTTGAAAATGTATTATCTATCTCATAGAATCGATATTTTGTCTTGTCATAGCCCAAGTACATATTTAAGTAGCAAACATTTTATCTTTAAATGCAGGTGTGACCTTTGCAAAATGAAACAAATTGTTATTGCTGTTGTTAGGTCCCATTGACTCAGTCCTGACTCATAGCAGCCCTATGCCCAAGGGAATGAAGCACAGCCCAATTCTTGCACCGTACTCACCAGCTTTGCTTTGCTTGAGACCACTATTGCAGTCTCCGTGCCAGTCAGTCTGGCGGAGTCTCTTCCTCTTTTTCATTGACCTTTACAATGTTGTCCTATTGGACCCTCTTGATAACAAAGGAAGTAACCATCTTTGCTTCTAAGGAGTTCCTGGCTATACTTCTCACAACTCATGATATATTCAGTATTCTTCACCAACCCACCGCCACCGAGTTGCCTTCAACTTAAGTAACCCTTCAGGACCCAGGACTGCTGTAACAGAATAGAACTTCAGCAACACCATAATTCAAGTGTACTAATCCTTCGGTCATCTTTATTGTCTTGCTTTCAACAAGCAAAGTTGAGTCATCTGCATATAGCAGTCACCCTCCTGTCATGAGACCGAGTATTCTTCAAATAATTAAGCTCTCAGATTACTTGTTTAGCATAGATTTAATAAGTATGATGAAAGGATACAATCCTCACATACCTTTCCTGATCATAAACCACACAATATCCCATTATCCTCTTCAAATCACTACCTTTCGATTTATGTTCAGGTTCTACATCAACATAATTAACCATAATGGAATTCCCATCTTTCCCAATATTATCCAAAATTTCTTATGATCCATACAATCCAATGCCTTTGCATAGTCAATAAAGCACAGGTAAACATCTGTATAGTAGTCTCTGCTTTCAGCCAAGATTCTTCTGGCATCAGCAATGGTAACTCTTGAGCCGCACCCCCGCCCTCTAAATCCAGTTTGAATTTCTGATTTCCCTCTTTGTGTACTGCTCTATCGTTTTTAAATGTTAATCTTCAGGGAAATTTTGTGTGTGTGTGTGATAGTAATAGTATTGGTGAATGATTTTTGTTCTCTGTTGGATCAATTTTTTTGATTTGGGCAAAAGTGTGGATCTCTTCCAATCACTCGGCCGGGTTTGCTGTCTTCTAGTTTTTGTGACATGGTCCGGGAAGCATTTCTAGTGTTGTGTCCATGCGTGTCACATGTCATATTCTGTCAATCCTTGGAGCCTTGTTTTTCACTAATACTTTCAGTGCAGCTTGGGCATCTTCCTTAGTCAGGGTGCAGTGTAGCGATGATGAAACATACCATTTTCCTCTAGTTCTTCAGTGCCCCTTTCCCCCACTATCATGATCCCAATTCTACCTTACAAATCTGACTAGAACAGAGGATGTGCACTGGTACAGATAGCAACTGGAAACACAGGAAGTTCGGGACAGATGACCCCCTCATGACCAGTGGTGAGAGTGGCGATACTGGGAGGCTGGGGTAGAAAGGGGGAACCGATTACAGGGATCTACGTATAACCTCCTCCCTGGGGGATGGACAGCAGAGAAGTGGGTGAAGGGAGGCATCGGATGGTGTATGATATGACAAAATAATCATAATTTATAAATTATCCAACCAGTTCTTTTGGGTACAATACTCTGTGTATTCTGTCCATCCTCTTGATGCATCCTGTGTTGTTCAAGATTTGCACATAGAATCCTTCAGCATTTCAACTAAAGGCTTGGCTTTTTTTCTTCAGATCTTTCCACTTGAGAGTGTGGTCTCCCTTTTTGGCTTGCTAGCTCAAGCTGTGCGTGTTTTAGTGATAGGACTTTGCCTTCTTGAGTCACCCTTGGGAATCTTGTGTTGCTTCATGGTTTCTTCCACTTGCTTCAGCTACTCTATGTTCAAAAGTAAGTTTTCATCTCTTCTGACATTGCTTAGGGCTTTTCTTTCTTTCCTGTTTGGTTAACGACCTTTTGCGTTCTTCATGTGTGATATCCTTAATGCTGCTTTACAACTCTCTGGTCTTCGGACATTATGTTCAGTGCAGCACATCTGTTCTTGAGATAGTCTCTGCCTTCGTGTGGGTTGTACTTAATTAAGGTCATACTTCAGCGCTGTGGACCTTTCCTTAGTTTCAGCTTGACTAATGACATCGAACTTCTCTGTGGTCTCTTTCAATAGATGTAGATTTATTTGATTGCTAAGTATTATATCCATTGAGGTTGATATGTACAGCCACAATTTAGCTGTTGACAAAAGCATTTGCGAGAAAGAAGTTGTTGGTCTTGCAAAGTAACCTTGCAATGTGTCTGGCATCACTACTATTACCAACTCCATCATGTTTTTCAAATAACTTTTGTTCCAGCTTTCACATTCTAGTCTGCAG
This sequence comes from Tenrec ecaudatus, assembly GCF_050624435.1. Taxonomy (NCBI): domain Eukaryota; kingdom Metazoa; phylum Chordata; class Mammalia; order Afrosoricida; family Tenrecidae; genus Tenrec; species Tenrec ecaudatus. The sequence continues at coordinate 157,661,007 of NC_134535.1, read as the reverse complement.
TACATATCAATGTATCTTCACTGTGTGCTTGATCAATTTCAGACTACAAATTGGGAACATATTTTAAGTTAATGAGCTGCATGCATATTTTATTTGTATATTTGAATAATATTTGTGTTTACTTGTTTTTCTTGAAGGCTTATGAATACCATTCTATCCCTGACAGCATTGTTCCTTTTGATGAGTGTGATACAATTTCTCTTCAATTTGTTATTCTCCACATGATAGTGCATATGATTATCTAGTTCAGAATGACCAGTACCAGTGTATTTCAACTCAGTATGCCTAGAGTATCAAACTTCTGCATTCTATTTCATTTTTCCTGGATTCATGCTCATACGTTTCAGGGTCCAATTATTAATGAATGTGTGTGACTATTTCTTCTCATTTTGAGTTGTGTCACATTAGCACATCATGAAACTCTATTTTAAAGTGACAGCTCTTGCGCGTTTGTATTTTGAGTGCCTGCCAACCTGAACGGCTCATCTTCTGACCCTCTGTCGGAAAGTGCTCAACTGCTGTCCGTAAGGTTCTCAATGGACAGTTTTCATAGCGTTAGCCCACCAGAGGCGCTTTCTGGGTGTGTCTCTGTCTGGAAGGCCCCCTGGAGGCTGTCTGCCCTGGGTGACCGTGGTGGTAGAGGCAGGGTGCCGGTGGCATAGCATCGCAGCAACGCAAAAACCATTACTGCACAATCAACTGATGGCCAGGCGCTAGTAAAATTATTAATGCCTGGCAATTAAGATAAACCCAGAACGAAGAAATTCTTTCAAGTTTTATTTTGTCGATGTCATGAAAAGTATGAAGAAAAAGGAACATTGGACCAAGAAAAGAGAAAAATGTTAACTTTTCTCAAAGTTACTATATTCTGTCAGCTCCTGTAAAAATTTGCAGTCTCAGAAATCCTATCTAGGCTTTCTTTGCGTTGGTGGGGCTCATTGACAGTGGGTGTTTGGTTTATGAAGTGAGCAATAACACCAGAAAAGTATATGCTCTTAGAACAATCTACTGTTCTGGATCTGAAAGGCAGCATTTGCTCAAAGATAAAGTGCAGAAGACAGGCAGGGAGAGGAAGGAAGTGTGCATGGGAATGGGAACCACGGGGAAGAAGTGGGTTGAGTTGGGTTACACTGTGGGGCTTGCACGCAGTGGTATGAAACAGAATGTGCCTGAATTTGCTCTGCAGATCTGAACGCAAAGCACAATAAGAAGCCTTTGCAAAATGTGGTTAACTGGTTTCACTTTTAACTCTTTACTCTTCTCCCTCTTTGTTAACAGCGTTATCAGCAAAGTGGTTTCAACCCCAGAGGCTAAGACAGCTGCTGCTTCTTTGGGTAGACCGAAGACCCCACCCCCCACCCCAGCCACTGCCCCTGTACCACTGCAGGTGACCCCTCCTCTGGTGCCTTTGTCTCTCCACGCACAGCCTGCCGCCTCACCAGCTTTGATCCCATCTCCTTCCCCGGCCTTCTCCGGAGCAGGAAGCTCCAAAGCCCCTGTACGAAGTGTGGTCACTGAGACGGTCAGCACCTACGTGGTAAGCTGCAGTTTCGATGTCTCTCGTACTGAAGTAACAGTTGCTGAGAAGGTTACTCAGCGACCCTGAGAGGAAGCATTTTATGTTACTGAGTCTCAGAAGTGATTATTTGTTTTCGTTGCATTTTCAAGCTTTTGAAAATAGATGAAAAGCTTTTGCTTTAATTTTCTTTTAGGTGCTCGCCTAAACCAAGTGGAAGTGTGCTTTTTCCTTACTGCATGTTGTTCTGAGATAGGAGTATGTATGGATAACCTAGGTTGTTAGTTACTGTCCAGTCAATTTCTAGTGACCTTTTTTTCTAGCAATAGTTAAAGCCCATGTTGAATTTCCTAATCAAGCAATTAGATACGTAAGGTTACAGTTTTCCTAATGTATCTGCATATGGCCCAGCTAATGTTCCTGAGGCGTCCTCACAGGCACAGAAGTGATTAGAATGTTCCACTGACTGAGATCCAAAGTGTGCCGTGCTTACGTATTGGACCATGGCACTTCCTGAGTATCCAAGCATGTCTTCAGATTGTAAAACTCTCATGTTGAGCGAATTCCCATTGTCCTGGGTATGTTTTTAGGTGTTTGCCTGTACTTAATAGTATTAGTCATGTCAAATTGGGCTTCGGCCTCTATTAGCTTATTCTTATTCCAAACCCTGAATTCCTACTTGTAGTGAAGTACTTATGTAAATGTGCTCTTTGGGCATAGGCTGACACACACCAAGATATTTTGGATGCATTGAAGAAGCCTGGTGTAGCAACATTTTGATGGCTACTATCTCTCCGACCAGCCTGTATCTGCCCCGCTGTCTTTGTGAAAGGACATGTGATGGAGAGAGGCGGAGGAGGGGCTTGGTCTTTAGTGGTGTAAACTGGATCGATACTATATCTCTCTAAAGGGAGTTTGGAAGGAAATTTCAGCAAATTATTAAACATTTGCATTATGATAATGGCACGAAGACACTCCGCTGTATGGGGGACCAAAGCGGGTGATGTGTTCTCATAAAGATTTACAGCCTCACACACCCACAGGGGCAGTTCTCCGCCATGCCTTGTTGGGATGTGTGGAGAGGGGTTATGCGCAAAATTAACAAAACATTAACTGGGCCATTCAAGACAAAAATGGAGTGTTCCAACCGTGTGATGATCAAATGAGCACTCAAGGACCAATTGCTGTACGTGCTTAATTGAGGGCACATCACCCCAAGATGGGTTGATCAAGGAAATTGTGGGCTTAACCTCGTCACCCTCCATGTCTGTGTCTGTAATTGAGGGGTTTGTGTTACACTGGATGATCTCTATGGTGTGCTCCAGGACTAAACTTCTGGTGGATTTTAAACGAATTCCTTGGAAAGAGATTAGATTTGCATAGCTGAGTAGATGAAAAGCTTTCTCTCTCCTAAAGAGACATTTTGTGGGCAGAGTGATTTAGAAGAAAGATAGAGGCTTTCGCGGGGAAAGGGGCTTTGTAGCGCCCCTTCCATTTAATAATTTGTTGAAATTGCCTTCCAAAACTCCTTTATTAGTTACCGCCTCAGAGTGTGACTTTGGAAATGCGAGTCAACCTCTCTTGGCTCCCGTGTCCCCATTCTGAAGCTGTGTGGAGATCACTTTGTGGCGGCTGTAAGATGACTGTGAGAGATGGGGGTTAGCTGTCCCGGCTCTGTGGCAAGCTCCCGTGCAGCACAATGAGGCGCTGCCTTTTCATGGCAAGAGAGGTCAGCCACCAGCAAGAGCCGTCATGCATCGCAGCTTCAGGGCAGAGGATGATGGACCAGTCTCAACCACGAGGCAGCTGGCACCATGGCGACTGGTGGTTGTCTCCCCATGTGACCTCTTTCTTCTCTTGACATTACAGAGTCATAGATGTCCACAGACTTCGAAGCCTTCCTATCAACCTCGTTTGTCTTTGCAGACAGGGTTTTTTTTAATGGCAAACCTTCACATAAATCTATCAGTAGACTGAACATTTATGGGTGCTCTCAATACACTGCTCCCACAAAAAGCCCCTTCTCTTTTTGCGTCGTCTAGTCAATATAATACTTAAAGGTATAGGATGGGACTGTCATCTTATAAAAAAACAGCAAATTTCATTTGTTATTTTATGTTGAGAATCAATTTTCAATGGTTGCTGTTTTTAAATGCCTGTCAATCATTTATTTCTTCCCAAATTCTTGTGAATTTGGAATTTGAGGCAGTGGTGCGAGAGGGATGTTTCTAGTGTTTAACTGGTACACATATGATATTTGGAGCAAATGCATGTTGAAATATGTAGCTGTTTGGCCTCCCTGAGCTCCTTGCTTCATTTGCCCTTTAGTTGATTGTACTTTACTGAAAATGTCATAAAAGGAATGGAAAGTTACTTAGTAACAAGTCTTTTATATCCTTGATCTTATCAGCTAGTTCAGGAGAAGGGTTTGGCTAATCAGTAATAAGGTGATACATGCACATTTGGCTGTATATAGAATTCTATGCCTAGGAATGTGACTCAGGACTCTACCTATAGTTGAGGTCTATAGCTTCCAGGAATGCTGTAACTGCCATAAAGATAGTGATACATGTCAGTTTATGTACTTACAGTATTTTTTTTAGATGAAGAGGCTATCTGTCATTTTGTTCCCAGAGATGATTATGAAGTGCTTTTTGGTTTTTATGATTTACACAAGAGTTTGAAATTGTCAAGCTTCATTAGAAATATCTTAGGACAGAGCATTTTGTCTTACATAATCCCAGAGCAGTCATGACTCTGTTCATGACTTCAGTAAACTGAATATTAATCTACTCTATTTTGTTTGTTAAGATTTGTAGTATAAAGTATGACTCTTGTTTTGCCGTTTTTTGGGTTCTTTTTCCTCATTCCCTGTTTTTACTTCTTTCTTCTTAAAAACATCAGATCAGAGACGAGTGGGGCAATCAGATTTGGATCTGCCCTGGATGTAACAAACCTGACGATGGAAGTCCCATGATTGGCTGTGACGACTGTGATGACTGGTACCATTGGTGAGTGGCCTGGGCGTCCCCGGCTTGATGGATGAGCATTGCTTAGTCTCGACAACTCCAAATTTCTCCCCACTCAGCTACTTTAGGGACAGTGAGATCACAGTCTCTGAACTCGGGGTCCCTTGGGGTGACACCGGCCTCTTTAGGCGGCCCTGCGGAAAATAGCCCTAAGGGCAAGGGCATTAATGACAAAAGCACCCTTTTTGGAGGACTGCTCTTCAGCTTCAATTTCAAGCATTTAGTTTATAGAGCATCCTTGCCAACCAACAATGATAAGAGAGAGAAACTGCAGGTGTTCCCTGTCTTTCTAGTACGATTCTGTGAAGAGCCACAGCGTGTGACAGTAACAAAAGAGCCCCGGCCCCTTTAAAGGACTGTGAACGGTCCTACTAAAGAGACACTAGTGCTTGTTCCACACCTCATAACAGCTCCCCAAAAACTGAAGCCGCTGTTTCTACGTTTATGTATTTACTCTTTAAAATTTATCAAAGCATCGACTTTTCTCTTACATGACATATATCTGGCTGAGAAAAAGGATGAATGAATGAGTGAATGAATGAGTTTCTCCAAGGGGACCTGTGAAAGGTGCACATGCCCAAGAACATTGCTGCCTAAGTAGACTCAGATTGCTCTTCAATATACAATAGACTTCAGAATTCTTTTTAAATATAGGAAGCACAAATATACAGCCACATAATCCCCTGCTGCACTACAGTGGTTTGTTTTGTTTGCCTTGTAGGCCCTGTGTTGGAATCATGACCGCACCCCCAGAAGAAATGCAGTGGTTCTGTCCCAAATGTGCCAACAAGAAGAAAGATAAAAAGCACAAAAAGAGGAAGCACCGAGCACACTGATGGCTTCGTGGGGCCTGACGCTCCGAGTGTCAGGCCAGGGCTGCTTTGCCCGTGCCGCCGCCGGAAGGAGTTGGAACGATTCCGCCATCGCTACCGAGCTCCAGGTTCTGATGGACAATGAATCTCGGGAGACTGAGACAAGAACATACTACCCACCCTGGATTCTTCCCTCCAGCAGCGGACTGGCTTGGGTGGGCTGAATAGTAGTGTGACTGAAGACAACTCAAGTCGAGCGGTGGCTTGTTGACTGCCACGTCTCCGCTTTTCTATTACCAGAGACAAGTATTACTCGTAACTGGGAAAACTCATACATCTGCCCCTTGACTTCCTTTATCCTCTGCAGGGCCTTTTCATGAAGGTGTTAGAGGAGAAGCTAAGGTGTCAGCTGCCTGGACTGTCATTAAAGGATGGTACCGTTGGTCTGTGTACAGTTTTCAACCCCTGTCCCATCCCTCTGTAGGAAGATAATCATCATAACAGAACGAAAACTCCAGTTGGAGTGATGGTAAATATTTTTGTGATGAAAATATATGAAGCTTTCCCTCCCTCATTTTTAGTACTCACCTGTAAAATGTTCAGGCTTTTGTGGGAATACCTTATATTTTTTAAGAAGAGGATTTCTATCATGTCCTGTTTGGTTTTGTGCAGATTATTTTTGTTTACTATAACGCATTTTATAGCTTCGTTGCATCCTGATTTTGTCCTTCTTTAAACTGCTGGAGTTTCTTCTCACTGCTTGTACATTTCATCAACTTGTGTAAAAACTCTTCATACTAAAAGATTTCCCCTAATGTAAATAATAAATATTTATGAAGCAGGTATTTTAAAAAAAATTTTTTTATCGTGTTTAATTCTGGCTTCCTCTGAAATCCACTGTGATTTCAGCCGAGTCTGTACTCACTGCCGTAGGTAGAGCAAAGAAGGCTGGGAAAGAGCCGCGCTTCAAGGTGGTTTACCTCGAGCTGAGCCTGCGCAGTGCCCAAAACATTGTGGGGGAAAGGACCCTAGCAGTTGGAAGGAAAACAGGCAATTTAAATCTGTGATGATTTCAAACCGTTTTCTTTGTTATTTTGTTTCTGTAAATTTCTTTGACTTTTATTAAAAGGATATGTAGATTCTAAGAAAGTAAAAAAATAGTAGCATTTTGTGTTAATATTGCTTTGCTTCTGAAAATCTGTTCATTGATATTATGGTTTAAGGCTAAAATGAAGTATATTATGAATTTTTTAAGACAGCGTTTCAAATTTCAGGGTATCACAAAATTTTATTATATTGCTATACTGCCCACTATTTATTATATGTTATAGATGTCTGAGAGGTAAACCAAATATTTTATTTTTAATGTAAAGCATCAAATTTAATTTTATTAGCATATTTTAGCAGTGTTGGAGTACACATGAAATGTCTGCGTGATTTTGAGAGAAGCTCACTTTGGACTGGTGTGATGATGCCTTGAATGTTAGGCGATGGCCTTGGGCCCTAATACAAATATATTCATAGAAACTGTGATTTTTTTTTCTAAGATGCCAAGCAAATTTATATTAGTGTGTGAATTAGTCATATTTTAGAACTGATTGTGTGGTGAGAGAAATGAGGTTGTCTGCCACGAGTGCAAATCAGTGGAAGTGGAGGAGTCCTTTGAAGAGTGCCGTCTTGACATTGTCCCCCGTCCCCCCCACCCCCCGTCCTGGAGGTCACGATGTTGCTGCCCCTGCGGAAGAAACACGCCCAGCATATGTGTTACGATACGTGCTTTTTCTCGGATGACCTGGAGATAGCTCTGAATACTTGATGCAGTATTTTCACATGCACAAATTTGCCCATGAGCCCTTTTTTTGAAGAGGGATGGGGGTGGGGGGATTGAAAAATAAAAGATTATTGGCGATTTCATAGTTTGCTTTTCCATTTTCTTTCTTTAGGCTTTAGTTCCTTGGGGCATGGTCAGTGGATCTAAAGTTGCCACGTTTAAGTGAGCAGGTCATGCTTCTGAAATAAGAATGGAGTGTCTACATCCCTGTGGCTCTCCCTCCAATCCCACTGTCTGAGAGACTTCAGCCCACGCTACATTGACAGAATTTCAATCAGTTTGTTGTCCCTTGCTATTTCATGGTTGCTTTCCTAAATCCAGTTCATGATTTTATAAATGGTCTTTGCAGTAATAAAACCAAAGAATCATTTTCAGGGGGCTGGGTAGCTCAAGGGATTAGTAATGGAATGCAGAGCCTTTCACCCCTAGGTCAGTGAGTTGAATCCAGTCCAGGTCACTAGAAACCAAAAGTTGTTACCATCTTTTGGGTGTTCACCGGCCTGTGTGAAATGAACTGTTGGTCTCAGTCTCCAGTGGGGAGCTATCCACAACGCCAGCCAGAGGAAGCTCAAACTGGAGGCGTGGGGGAAGTGAATTAGAAAGTAAAATACATATTCTTTTAAAAAGGTGTTTAAAAGTTTGGTGTAGTTCTCCACAAGCTAAGAGTCTAAGCTGGAGGGAGTGGGTAGTGGAGTAGCCTACAGATACTAAGGACTAAACAAAGCCAGGAGATTAATTTCCTTCATGAAGTTGAACATCGTAGGCTGGGGAAAAGCCTGTTTTGGATGAGAGAGGAGAACGGTAAACTGGGGGAAATTGTGTGGTCAGAAGAACAGTATTCAGGGGCCCAAACAATCAGAAAGCGTGGATTTGGCCTCATGAGGAAGAAGGCGCTCAGAGGAAAACGGGGGAATTGGAGGAACGACTGTGGGTCGGAGAACTAGATGCAAAAGGATGAACAACATTGCTCTTTGAAGGACTGGAAGTTTTCCAGTTTTGAAAGTAAAGTCATGGACGGTTTTTCAGTTATTCGAACAAGACTATTTGGCCGCAGTGTCAAAACTTTATGAAGAAAACGCGTCAGTGGGGGGAAGTCACTCTGGCCAGCAGTCACGGTTTGGAAGGGGTGGTCTTTAAGACACAGAGACACTCACCAGGAAACGAAGCTAAGGGGCCTTCCTTGCCATGTGTAGCTCGCGGAGTCACGGCTGTGGCTGACCAGGTGTCTGCCTCCCAGTCTTTATCCAGCTGATTTGTGGTTCCACCTGTCCTGAAGAAATGAGAAGGCATCAGCATATTTCTGACTTTTTTGTGCCAGGCTCTTTCAGAGATAAAACATAATGCACACCTCTGATGTCACCTAAACCTCCTATGTCCTGCTTTCAATAGGACACCTAAACACAAACCTACTAACCAAATTAAAGCACACAATGAACTTGAGACATGGAATCCTTGCCAGGAAGAATGATCATGAATGAAGTTCGAAAGGCTTGCTGGCTAAGTTTCCAGTACAAATAGTTTTGTGGCCAATCTCTTTAGATCATAACAGAATGAAACAGATAATGTTCTGAATAATGTCTCTTTCCACAATGGTATCAGTCATTCGTTCTGTCAGGAAACGATTTCTTTGAGTATCTTGGATTCGTTGTAGCCTCCAAAGTATAAAGTAACTATTAATCCAGGTGTGCAGGCCAATAAATGACATCATCATTAGGTATCTTTATGGACAGCGAAACCGCTTATTCTTAATTTGACTCAACATATGCATTTAGCTTATATGTGAACTAACTGTTCTTAGATTAGGGTTTACAATTAAGTGTGCGGTCAAAATCCATTCGTGTATCTGAAGTGTATACACATATCCCTGGCCACGTAGGGGGCAGCATTAGCAACTTGTTGAGAAATCATCTAACGTCTGTGAGCCTTTTGGTAATTCTAAAATACAGTCCTGTAGCTAAAGTACTATTGGGGAAAAGTGGAAAATACATGTATAAGAAAGCTTTTTAAACTAAAATATATGAAGTATTCACTTAGAACAACGAAAAGCTTCAGTAACTGAACACTGTTTAAGAAAGCAATGAAGGTGAGACACAAAGGCAAAATTCTCAATAATTGCTTAGCTCATTCACTAAGGCAAAACTGCCTGCAGGACGAAGACATCACAGAAGCCAAGAAAGCCTGGGCATAGCAAGCCTAGGGCAGTCTTACAGTGCCAGCTGTTGGGCAACCGCAAAAGCAAGAGATGTGAGTCAGAGTCCACTCACTTCCATACCCGTGGTGCTTGTCTGGTTTTGGATCAATGAAATGCTCCGTAGATTGGGACCATCTTAAGCAAAGTAACACAAAACTGAAGAATGCCATCGTTACTGTTTTGATGAGTTCATTATTGTCGAGTTAAATGGTTTTAAGGACATGTTCGTGCTAGTTCTATTGAACTCACTTAGCGCCACAGCGGAATTTACCAGAGGAAGGTCAAATAGTCCAAGAAGACTATTGGGTTATTCTCGGATGCTTTCTTATTAAATCCTTTAGAATGTTTATTCAACCTTTTGGCAGTTTTTAGAAAGTGCATTCTTTATAACTGGACTCCTAGGTAAGCAGCAGTTCCCTCCTCCTTTCCTCTCTGTTAATCTTGACGGACCACTCACAACACCACAAACACAAGCCAGGTCTACACGCTTCTCCAAACGTCTTCAATATGCGCAGTTCTGTAGGCAAGGCACGTCATGTGCTGCAGGGACACAAAGATAAAATGAAGAAAAAAAACGGGGGGGAGGGGTAGCAAGAGGGTGGTCTAGGTAAAATGGTATGTTCTGAATTTGGACCTGGGAGGTGATCATTCGGGAATTCACACGTCTTCGTTAAAACTGTGCGTGTAAGTCTCCGGTATTTTTGTAGGTTTCTTTCCCACAATTATAAAGATCTTGATTGTAAAATGGAAGTGTATAAAATTAGAGCCTTCCCAGGAAATATTATTAAGTCTGAAAATGAATACAGACAAGACTGGGGCCTCCCTAGGGCGATAAAATCAATCTGAGATAAACATATTCCCCGATGCCATAAAGATAAATCAGTTTTGTAAATCCATTCATGCTAAATGCCTGAGGATAGTTTTGCTAAAAGAAGCAAGAAGGTGAATTTTTGCCAAGGAAGGAAAGTAAGGGGGGAGGGGGCAAGCATTAACAAACACCTGTAGAGTTTCGTTTTAAAAATAAAACATTTCTTTTTAATGTTGAGGGGTTAGCGAGACGCGCTGCAACCAGAAAGCTGGCCGGAGGACAGGAAAGTGCCACCTTTCTGAAAGTCCTCTGGCACTCCCTCTCCCATGTCATTTTCTCCAGGCTCTGGGATGGAAAGAGGGCCCTGGGTGAGGTGTCTTTTACTGGGTTGGGATGTAGGACAGAGCTTTAAAAGTTTGAATTTTAAAAACGCTAGTTGTGAGTCAGGAGCCTGCCCGCGTAGTGGTTCTGCAACACGTAGTAAGACAGGCTTTCTGATCCCATGAAGAGTTAGTTACACTCTCGAAACCTCACAGGGGCAGTTCTGTCCTGTCCTCTGAGGATCGCTATGAGTCTGTTATCGACGCCATGGGAGCGAGTGTGTTTTTTCGGAGCAAATGTGCTTCGCACAATTGATGTAAGTATGGATTGTGGTAAGAGTTGTATGAGCCACTAATAAAATGATTTTTTTTAAAAAAGAAGAAGAAGAAGAGGAATGTCATCCAGGACCTCACACATAAAGAGAGCATTTAAAAACCAAGAACGGAAGAAAAGGCCAAACTGGGTGTCAGAGGAGACTAAAACTCGCTCTTCAATGTAGAGCTGCTCAAGCAGATGAGAGAAATGATTAAGTAAAAGAACTGAACAGAGGCTGTCAAAGAATGAGTCACGAAGACAGACTATAGTATTGGGGGGAAATGTGCGAAGATCTAGAGTTAGAGAAACAAAAGTGTCTTCTCCAGCTGAAGGAGCTGAAGAAAGCTTCATGCTCGGAGGAAAGCGTTCTAAGGGCTAAACTGAACAGCCCAGGAAACATGAAAAGAAGACAGAAGGATGTACAGTTACTGAGCCCAGAATAAGGACCAGAACCAAACCGGCTGGTGTTCAGCCCTTTCAGGAGGCAGGTTATGGCCAAGAACGGATGGCACCGAGGAAGGAGTCCAAGCTGCACTGCGGACACTGGCGAAATGCACGGCTCCGAGGACCAACAGTACCAACTGAGATGTTTCCACATACTACCGAGCATTGGCACTGTCCATTTGTCTGTTGCAAGCAACGTCTGGTCCACTGAATGGAAGAGATCCACATCTGTGTGAATCCCAGAGAGAGGTGATTGGCCACATTCCAAAGAAAGGGGATCCAACAGGATGCAGACATAATTTTTTTTAAGTATTATTAATTCACATGCCAATCAAGTTTTGCTGAAGGTAATTTTAAAATTAGGCAGGCGACACATCACCAGGGAACTGCCAGCAAGTCAAGCTGGATTGAGAAGAGGATAGAGAGCAAGGGTTATCATGGCTAATGTCAGCCGGATCTCAGCAGAAAGCAAAGAATACAGAAAGATGTCTACCTGTTTGATTGACCGTCCATTTGATTGTGTGAATCATAAAAAAATATTGATTATACTGGAAATTACAGAACACTTGATTGTGCTCGTGGAGAAGCACACATAGACCAAATGGCAGCCTTTCTGACGGTACAGGGGATGATGCCCCCTGGTGTACATCCAGGAATGATCTTTTCACCAAACAAACCCAGTATGTTTGTTGGGAAAATATCGTATATACCTGAGTATAAACTGACCTGAATATCAGCTGAGGCACCTGATTTTACCACAAAAACAAACTGCATTAAAAATCATGCCATAGTGAATGAGTGGGGAGTGCGGAGTGGAGACCCAAAGCCCATTTGTAGGCCACTGGAGGTCCCCTTGCAGAGGGGTCTCGAGGAGGACATGAGCCAGTCAGGGTCTGATGTAACAACGATGAAAAATACAACTTTCCTCTAGTTCCTAAATGCTTCCTCCCCCACCACTATCATGATCCCAATTCTACCTTGCAAGTCTGGCTACACCAGAGGATGTACACTGACTGGTACAGATAGGAACTGGAAACACAGAGAATCCAGGGCGAATGATCCCTTCAGGACCAGTGATGTGAGTGGCGGCGATACTGGGAGGGTGAGGTAGAAAGGAGGAACCGATTACAAGGATCTACATATAACCTCCTCCCTAGGGGACGGACAACAGAAAAGCGGGTGAAGGGAGACATTGGACAGGGCAAGATATGGCACAATAATAATTTATAAATATTCAAGGGTTCACAAGGGAGGGGGGAGCAGGGAGGGAGGGGGGGAAATGAGGACCTGATGCCACGGGCTAAAGTGGAGAGCAAATGTTTTCAGAATGATGAGGGCAATGAATGTACAGATGTGCTTTACACAATTGATGTATGTATGTATTGTGATGAGTTGTATGAGTCCCTAATAAAATGTTTTAAAAATATAAATAAAATGATTTTAAAGATAATAAATAAAATTAAAATGTGCTGAAAAAACTTGGCTTAAACAGGAGTATGTATACGGTAATCCAAGAAGGTGGCTTCTATAAAGAACGCTGTATCACAAGCGGAGGAAGTCTAACCATGTTAGATAACACAACTTTCCTGGTTGAAAACAAAGAGGACTTTTTTTTATAGTGTATTCTACTTTCATGTGCACTAACAGTCAGAGTCGAAGCGCACTGCATCTGACAACGTTACAGACAAAGGAGAAAGCACGGCCGTCATCCAGGGCTCCCAAATGAACAGCGTCTTCACAGCCTCCGTGCCGATCCTATTTATGCTCTGGGAGTCATTTCACGCGCCCGTCAATCGGAAGGATGGTGATCCTGCTCCTGGTGCAAACTTCAGACGCTTGACTTCAACTATGGGGTTCAAACCTCCTGCTCGCTTGTGGACATGGGGTTTTCCACCGACCAGGTCAGTTCCCAGGGAGGACATTCTCAGGACAGTCCCCAGTACAGATTACACCGCAACATAAACAAAACAAAAACGTTTCACAACTGGACCAATAGACAACATCATGAGAAACTGAGAAAACACCGGGGTTTGCAAGGATTTGATCTTACTTGGATTCCCCCCCCACCCCCCACCCAAGTCCAAACCCACTGCCATGAGTCAGTTGTGACTCATAATGCTCGGACCGAAGGTTTCTGAGATGGTAACTCTCTACAGGAGCAGACACGCCTAGCTTCCTCCCACCTGGCTATTTTAAACAGCCCATCTTGCTGTTAGCATAGCTCAAGGCCTGTCCCACAGCGCCCCCAGAGCTCCTATGGAAGCCAATGTCATCGTACATTGGGCAAAGCTTCTGCAGAGTGGAGACCCAAGGCCCAAGTGTCAGCCACTGGAGATCCCCTCATAGAGGGGTTTAGGAGAGGAGATGGGTCAGTCAGGGTGTGAGGTAGTACCGATGAAGAACACAGTTTTCCCCCAGATCCTGTATGCTTCCTCCCCCCAACTACCATGATCCGAATTCTACCTTGCAGGGCTGGATAGGGCAGAGGTTGTACACTGGTGCATATGGGGGCTGGAGGCACAGGGAATCCAGGGTGGATGATACCTTCAGGACCAAGGGTGTGAGGAGCGATGCTGGGAGAGTGGAGGGTGAGTGGGTTGGAAAGGGGGAACCGATTACAAGGATCCACATGTGACCTCCTCCCTGGGAGATGGACGGCAGAGAAGGGGGGGAAGGGAGACTCCGGATAGGGCAAGATATGACAAAATAAAGATGTATAAATTACCAAGGGCATATGAGGGAGGGGGGAACGGGGAGGGAGGGGGAAAAAAAGAGGACCTGATGCAAAGGGCTTAAGTGGAGAGCAAATGCTTTGAGAATGATTGGGACAGGGAATGTGCAGATGTGCTTTATACAATTGATATATGTAGTATGTATATGTATGGATTGTGATAAGAGTTGTATGAGCCCCTAATAAAATGTAAAAAAAGAAAAGGGAAAAAAAAGAAAATGATTAGGGCAAAGAATGTACAGATGTGCTTTATACAATTGATGTATGTATATGTATGGATTGTGATAAGAGTTGTATGAGCCCCTAATAAAATGTTTTTTAAAAATACACACAAAAAAAGTGTTAAAAGGTACAGATGTCACTTTGAGGACTAAGGTGTACCTGACTTAAGCCATGGTACTTTCAGTTGCCTCCTAGGCATGCAATAGCTAGACAATGAAGAAGGAAGACGAAAGAGTGTCTGATCCTTTTGAAGTATGATGTTGGGGAAGAATATTGGTTACTTCGTGGACTGCCAGAAGAATCAACAAATCTTTCTTGGAAGTTGAACAGCCAGAACGCCCCTTCAAAGTGACCAAGACCAAACCGCCTCCCATCAAGTCAATGTTGCTCCATAGCGACCCCCTGTGTGTTTCCAAGACTGCCATTGTTTACCGGAGCAGAGAGCCCAGTCTTTCTCCTGAAGAGCTGCTGGTGGCTTCGAACTGCCGACCATGTTGATCACAGCCCAATGCATAACCACTACCCCTTAGAAGGGAGGACATTGAGATTTTGCTTCACGTCCTTTAGACATGTTAGCAGGAGAGACCAGTCCCTGGAGAAGGGCATCATGCTTAGTAAAGGAGAGGGTCAGCCAAGGAAGAGAGACCCTGGACAAGATGGATTGACACAGTGGTTACAACACGGCAGCCATCGTGAGAAGGGCTCAGGCCCAGGCAGTGTTTTGTGCTGCTGTACAGAGTCCCTAAGAGAGGGAACTGTCCAAATGACACCCAATGAGAGGACAGCGGGCTTCACCTACACGCAGCGAGTTGCACCTCCTGTCTTGAACAATGTCAGGCCTAGTGCAGTCAAGTTACCAAATAAAATGAGAAAACCCGACTTCCATTTGAAATGAGATTTCTCGAAGCATTCTCAGCATAACCCAGCTTGAGGGCTTCATCGAAATTCTGATAATCCTGCCCCCCAACCACCACCACCTGGAGGACATATCATAGGCTGCACCCTGGCTCTGCATTTTAGGGATCCGTTCAATACACAAAGGGCTGCACTCTTTCTTTTTCAAATACTCTTAGGTACAAATCGCTGTCACTACACTTAGGCTTCAAATCTCCGAAAAAAACAGTTGGGCAGGGCTGCTGTTACAGAATAGCAAACCTTCAAGAAAGCCTCAAATTACCAGCCTGCCCAAACAAAGTGAGCCCATGTTGCAGCTAGTAGTCACAGACAATACAGTAATTTAATGCAGCAGAAACCCTGATTAACTTCAAAAGATGGCATCGATGGCGTGAGGTTGTGCCCCTTTCTCCCCAAACAACTGGCTAGGCTGGGGCTTGAGAGTCCCCGCTTTGCCCTGAGCCACCTAGTGCTTCAGCGTGGGTGTGCTTCAGCGTGGGTGTGCGTGGAGACACACACAAAGGAAAGGTGTTCAGAGAAGATGGCATGGGGTAGCCTTGACACACAGTTCACACCACTTCAGATTTCTATGCGTTCATGTGTCATTTATTGGGGTAGTAATGCTGTGATGTAACCAGGCCACATGAAGTTACAGTAATGTGTACTCTACAAGGCACTTGGAAACAAGTATGGTTGATAAGAATTTTCAAGCAAGTGTTTGTTTTCATTCGTTGTCATTACAGCTCTAAGCAGAAGAAAAGTAAGAGGTGTAAGAGAAAGGTCCAGGTGAGCCCCCTTTTTTTCTCCCTCTTTCCTTCAGCCACTGATCAAGTGTGACAACGGCCCAGATCATTAACACCAACCCACCTTATCACCCCCTGCCGGTGCCTGGGTGTCTTTGGGGTATTGTTGGATTGCCTTTATCCCCCAGGAAAACTGCGCTTTCAAATTAAGTGGAGAAATGTCAGAAACCAGACCAGCAAGATAGAAGGAGTGGGGAAAGTGGTGTGCCTTAGGAAAAGAAACTGCAGCAAGTTTAAAAAGCCTACTAGAATTTCAGTAACTTGATTGTTTAGATTTAGGTGAGAGCACCAGTGCTGGGAGCCAAAAAAAATCGAAACATTAATCATATTGTACCTAAGCCAACCCCTAATCAGGAACTCAAAATACAGAGTGCTAAGAGATTGGGACACTAGAGAAATACCGCCCAATACTGAACATGAAAGTAAACATTCCAAATCCCCAGCCCTCTCACACATAATCTGATAGAGCCACCCAATGGCTTTACATAAGGGTAAGGGGAGCCAGCTCCCTAGGCAGTCTATCTCAGGCTTTTAAATGGACTTCTATTTAAAAAAAAAAAAACAACAACCGGGTAGAGGTATCTCCTGGGATCAGGGAGGCGTTTAGTTGCCAGCTGGCCCCAATAGTTTCAGCCACCCCGGAGTAAACCCCCACTGTTATGGAAGGCCTCACGTGGTGCTTAAGGTCCACCCCTGTCTCTGTTTTCAAGGTCTTTCCTGAAAGTTGGCCACAGAGATAACCTGGTTTCCATGCTATTTATTGCTGAGGAAGGAGGCAGGGTTGAGCCTAACCCCTTTGGGATGTGAACTTGTGGTTCCAGGGAGTCTAGGGAGTCGAATCTGATGCTTCTGGGGACTTAGCTGCCCCATATAGTGAATCACGCTGGGCTGGAGTTTCTCTCAGGAACCACAAAGCGAAGCGAATTACAATAGGCCTTTCTTAGTTGTATCCCTTTGGTGGGTGGAGGAGGGGGTGGGGTGTGGGCAGAAAAGAAAACTTTACTTAGTGCTTTAAAACATATTTAGCCCGTGGCTTTTGCAAATGGCCATTTTTCCATATTATTTGAATTCTTTTAATATTCTTTCTTTATGAACTCAAAAACATCATTTCACCCAAGACCTCCATTTCCTGGTGGCAGATCTTGTTGGCTTCAGAGACCAATATCACTTCTTCCATCAAAATTGATTAGTCTGGAGGTTAGAGAAGATTATGTGGTCAGGTCAAACTCCTCTCTTCCTCACAAGATAACATTCAAATGATGTTTTGGGGGGTGGGGTTTTTAGGAGAAATGATTGCTTTATTTTAAAGGCTTGCATTAAAGAGACCAGGGCAATAATTTAAAAAAAAATTTTTTTCAACAGCATCAAAGTTTGTAAGTAGATTTATGAAGCAGCTAGCTGCTTCCAATATACTCGGGGCCTCTCTGGTGTTTGGATGGCTTCTTGTGACCTCACGTGGTGCTACAGCAAAACTGCCTCTACAAACATGGGGGGAAAAACTTCCCTCCTCGGCTTTTTAAGAAGAAATCTGCAATTTCCAACCTGTGGCTTGGGTGAGCATATCTGGCTTCCAGATCCCATGCAAATACTGAAAAGCACTTTCTTTTCTTTTTTTCTTTTTTTCTTTTTTTTTTACCTGTTTCTAGTTACTACCAAAAAAAAAACGTTTGCATTGATTTCCCAAGGTTTTGCCGATCTCTTGAAGACTTGTTTGTGAAACCCAGTCCCTTAGATTCGCTCATGTTTCATGTGATTGGAACATAACACACCCTGAAACAGTATTGCGTGGAGGACTGACCTCCTTGAGAGGTGATGATTTGATCTAAAGTATTTAAGCAGGGGTAGGGTGTGGGGCGGGGTAGCGGGCAGAACAAAACAGGTACTGCCGTTCTGTGTGGTACCTACATAACCTTACACTCAGAAAATACATCCTCTGCATTCAGACGAGCTAAAAATTTAGGCCTCATTTCCAGTACTTTCCAATAAAGTTCCCTGCTCCAGGATTATTTATCATGGTTAGTGGTTGCCATCAGTCATGAAAAGTTAACAAAGACCTATTGGGTTTATCTGTAGGCAGCTAAACAAACATATCTTGCTCTCGTGTTATCTTCTTGTTAACTAAGCCCTATCAGGATGTTCTAAACATCAGCATTTACTGCGCAGTGGCCCTTTATCTGGGATGATATATAGAGAGCCCATCAATTAGTGTAAGGGTTTGTAGATACCTGCCATATATTCATGAGTGTGCTCCTTTCTCTCTCTCTCCCGTCACAGCCACACTCGAGGATGACTGCTGGCCTTAGGGGCTTTAGTTCACCCCTGCTGCACTACTTAAAAGGTCACAAGTGCCTTTGGTCCAGGCAAAGCTGTGGCTTTGAACCCAAGCCAATCAACAGGACTACTTTTCTCACAGACACCACTCCAAAGGAGGAAGGTCCCAGGCAGTAATCTTGATAAAGCAGGTGGAAAGATACAGACCTTGGTGTAAACGTTGCTTTTGCCTAGGCTTTGAGATAACAACAACAACAACATTATTGTTACCTCCATTCCAAAATTGGAAAGATGAGGACAAACACTTGATTCCTGGATGTGTGGATGAGTGAAGGGGAGAAGCTGCTGACTAGAATAGGATCTAGCACCTAGAATGTACCTTTCTGATCCTGCTGCTCCTTAAGACCACACTGGGTTTCATGTACTGAGAGGAGAAAGCCACTCAGCTGGACTTACAAGGCATTCATTGTCTGGCATTTACAGAGCCCTGGTTGTGTAAGGATTACACTTTGGGCTGTGATTCGCATGGTCAGCAGTTCAAAACCACCAGCAGCTCCGCTGGACAAAGACTGGACTTTACTCCTCCTGTAAACACTTACAGTCTTGGGAACCCACAGGGGGTCGCTGTACGTCAGCATTGACAGGATGGCAGTATTATTTGACGCATACTTACCTCTCTCGTTCCTCCCTCGTGACTTTCAGAACTCTCCATGCCTTTGCCCAGCACGATGCTGTTACAAATCTGTCTTGGAAGAAGTACAGCCAGAATGCTCCATGCTGTTACAAATCTGTCTTGGAAGAAGTACAGCCAGAATGCTCCTTAGAGGCCAGGACGGAAAACTTCATCTCGGGCAGTTTGGATGTGTTGTCAGGAGAGATGAGTCCCTGGAGAAGGCCCTCGTACTTGGTAAAGCAGAGAGGCAGTATGACAAGATGGACTGATACAAGGGCTGCAATGATGGGCTCAAGTGTGACAATTGTAAGGGTGACCCAGGTCTGGACAGTGTTTTATAATAGGGCCCCTATAAGTCAAATCCAACTGGAGGACACCTAAGAACTACAATCAACATTCCCCTTGTGGGACCTCCTTTGTCCCCTGCTCTACTCCTGAAGTTCGTAGGCATTCTCCGAGAGCCAGATCAAGTGATGGCTTTACTCAAACATATTTGTAGGGTCACCAGGCATTCACTCAGCTAGGCTCACACACCATTTCATAGGTTTCCCAACTTATCCGACTGGCTGTATCCTTTTCCAAAAAAAAACACAAAACAACCCACACCATTTACTCAGGGCTCCCTTGGCAATGAAACACTTTAGTTCAATAGCCCATAACCCACGTTCAAGTGTAGGTATCTGCCCCTGATATGATCACTGAAGACAAATGGGTGCATAAGCAAATGTGGTGAAGAAAGCTGATGGTGCCTGGCTATCA
This sequence comes from Tenrec ecaudatus, assembly GCF_050624435.1. Classification (NCBI taxonomy): domain Eukaryota; kingdom Metazoa; phylum Chordata; class Mammalia; order Afrosoricida; family Tenrecidae; genus Tenrec; species Tenrec ecaudatus. Next base: position 157,641,387 of record NC_134535.1, on the reverse strand, counting down.
AAAGATATAGCGTATGGGGTCTTAAAGGTTTGAAGGTAAACAGTGGCCATCTAGCTCAGAAGTAACAAAGCCCACATGGAGGAAGCACACCAGCCTGTGTGATCACGAGGTATCGAAGGGATCAAGTGTCAGGCATCATCAGAACAAAAAATCTTATCATTGTGAATGAGGGGAAGTACAGAGTGGAGACCCAAAGCCCATCTGTAGGCAATTGGACATTCCCTTATGGAAGGGTCGCGGGGAAAAGATGAGCCAGTCAGGGTGCAGTGTAGCAACAATGAAACATACAACTTTCCTCTAGTTCCTAAATGCATCCCCCCCTGCCCCTCACTATCATGATCTCAATTTTACCTTACAAATCTGGCTAGACCAGAGGATGTACACTGGTACAGATTGGAACTGGAAACACAGGGAATCCAGGGTGATGACCCCTTCAGGACCAGTGGTGTGAGTGGCCATCCTGGGAGGGTAGAGGGAAGGGTGGGGTGGAAAGGGGGAACTGATTACAAGGATCTACATATAACCTCCTCCCTGGGGGACAGAAAAGTGGGTGAAGGGAGACATTGGACAGTGTAAGATAGGACAAAATAATTTATATATTATCAGGGGTTTATGAGGGAGTGGGGAGCAGTGAGGGAGGGCGGAGATGAGGAGCTGATGCCAGGGGCTTGGGTGGAGAACAAATGTTTTGTTAATGATGAGGGCAATGAATGTACAGATGTGCTTTACACAATTGATGGATGTATGTATGGATTGTGATAAGAGTTGTATGAGGCCCTAGTAAAATGATTTTAAGAAAGAATACAGCAAGATGATGTGTGATCATTGTTAGGGTCAGGCTATAATATAGAAGAACTTATCTAGAAACTCATTCTAGAGATTAACCAAGGGAAAAAACAAAAAATATCAAACAAAAGTGTTGGTATCTGCTTTTACTACCTGTCCCCTGGATCTTTCCAGCACCTCCAGGGCACAGTATAACCCACTTTGGAAAACACCGATTCAAGTCATACTTTCAATATAGTATTTATTGCCTCTATTATGATCTAGTTACTTCTTTCTCCCCCTCTGCCTTGTAGCTGAGGGAATGAAGGAGTACCTGTAAATGCTCTCCACCCTGTTGCTCCTTCTCAGTGTGTAAAGAACAGCCTGAAGCAAAGGAGGCCATTCACGGAGCCCCCTGAGAAGAGCTGGGGTAGCGGTGGAACAGACTGCCTCCCTTGCTGAAGAGAAACGAAAGAATAGCCAACCCTGTCATATAGGATGTTGTGATGGTGCTTGCAATGTATTCATTTCGGGATGCCTATCATCGTGGCTGGTATATAATACTGCTATTCCCCCGTGGTGTCCATGCCTCAATTCCATGGCCTCGCCCGCCCCCAGGACTGAATGTCCACTGGGCTGGCTAATTCCCAGATGCCTCAGTGCGGTGATGGGTTTGTCACACAACTGTCACAACTAAAGTTTACCCTGAGTAAAACCACCTCCCCCTAAGTAATGATTTTCGCCTCCGCTCAGCTTATGAACTAGCTGTATAGCAAATACGACCCCAACCTCTCAGGTGGGTTGCCTGTCTTCAGCTCCTGGGGGGGCGGGGGGGGATTGTCTCACCCCAACCCCGGACTTCCACAGCCCACCCTCTCCTAGGCCCGGGTCACAGTCAGAAGCCACATTGCTTTGACCCTTTGAATCCTCCAGGCTGAAGAGGGCCATACCCGGAACGACCACTACTTCCGCCGGCTCCACTTCCAGCCCTCAATCATTCCACATCCGAAGGAAGGAAATCACTCTCGGTGGTGCTTGAATGCTTCCTTTTTTAAAGTCCGGTTAGCCGCTCACCTCCCCCACCCCCCCCCCGCCCCCATAGCCTGGTGGTTCCACGCTGGCCGCCACCGCCCAGCCGCATTCCCCGCGGGGCGCCCTGGACCTGCGCCCCCAGATCTCCCCCTCTCACCAACCGACCCCCTCCCGCACCCCCAGGGAAAACCATCTAGAAAGGCAAAGGGGCCTGAGATGAGTTTCTGCAGATTATTTTTCAGGGGGAGAGGAAGAAGGAGGGGCGCCAGGAGAAGACCCCTGGATTCCAGGAGGATTCCCTGCTCCGTTTTTACCCAGAAACACCCCTGCACCTGGGGGCCTCGCGACCTAGCCCCCGCGTGGGAGCTGCACAGCGAGAGGCGCGCCAGTGCTCTGAGCCTGGCAGGCGAGGGATGGCGAACCAAGTGGTGCCCTGCCCTCTGGATGGGCCGGCCTTGGCGGTCCCAGTCTGCGGGTGGCCTGCTTCAGGGACCTCCCGCGGGGCGTCACAACCCCAGCGGATCCCAGGGCTCAGGCTCGCTTTGGTAGGTTCACTCCTGGGGCTCTTGGGAGCATCTTCTGCTGGGTCGCCTGGGCGCCCGACCCCCCAACCTTCCTGCAGTCACACCGCTGCCTGTGCCCAGTTTCTGAAGCCCCCGGTGCCCGCGGGGTCGAAGGTTTGCGGGGGGCCTGCAACAGCCCGCGCCCACGGTGGCCTGTGGGTCCCCTGAGGAATGAGTCAGGCTTGTCGCTGCAAGATGGCTCAAGAACAGAGAAGTTCCCTTGACGCGGAGGCAGCGATTGAGGTCCCAGCGCCTCCATCGCTGGCCCCTTGGGGAGTTTCCTCGCCGAGGTGGGAAAGGAGGGGGGGAGGAAACACCCTTCCCGGGTCATATTCTCAGAGGCCGCGGGGAACCCGGGAGACACGCGTGTGACAACCCCAAACGGGCCACGACCCTTGGAAGACAACAAAGATTAGGGGTGGGGGCAAACGCTCCAAGCTGCCTGCCATCGCTCAGAGTGTACCAAAGGCAAACTACACAGGAGGAAGGGGGCATCCGGGGACTGTGGGCCTAACTGCCCCTTGACTTTGGCAGCCTCGCGGGTTGAAAAGAGAACATCTGTTTGTCCTGTTTGCTTCAGCCGTGCACTGGTCTCCTGGTAAGGTCCTGGATCGCCCCCAGGCAGTTCCAGTTCGTCTACACCTCCCACCCATTAACCCTCGAGAGAAAAACAGGGACTCAATTCGTGCGTCCCTTCCCCGCTCCACCCCCAGTCTCGCTACCTGTCCCCGTCGCCCCACTACGTGCTGCAGTCCCACCAGGCCGTTTCCTGGTCCACCCGCGAAAAGACCGACCAGAATTAGAACCGGGCGTTCCCGGCAGGGGCTTCTCACGGGGTCAGCGGGCGCCCGCGGGGACTGCCCTTGAGTCCCCCGGACCCACCGAGGACGCCGACGGGCTCCCCTGGGAGGGGCCGAAGGAGGGACCTCAGATCCGGTGGAGAGGCGATGTGGGAGGTGGCGGAGGGCGGGCCTCCGAGAAAGTGGGGCAGAAGGTGGTTCTATTTCGGAAGGGACACCACCAAACAGGCCAGCTTCACTGGTGGTCCCAGAAACCTTTTACCTTCAGAGGTTGCCATCGCCCCTGGCTATGCTCAAAGGCCAAGAGGTCGTGTCAGGAAAGACCCCCGAAGGGCCGATGGGGGGAGTGGAGAGACCTATAGCCCCAGCGCCGGGGCAGTGTTGGCGACTGGGCACGTGGCGCTGGTGGGTGAGTGGGTGTCCGCGCTGGGCCCGGGCTCTGCAGTGCAGTTCTCCCAACACGGCGCTGGACAATGATCCCCCTCCCCTGCACGTGCAAACTAGTTCCTGTGTTGGGGAGAGAAAGAGAATAAAAGTTTAATAAACGTGTGCTGGGTCGTGGATGACTTTGTGGCGACCTTCGTTCCAAATGGCCTATGCATGCGGAATAATGGTCTCCTTGCAGAGAGGGAAATAGCTTAGTGCTATCATCGTTGCCTCGGTAACCATCAGAGTCCCCATCTAGCAAGAGAGAAATGAGTTATGAAAAGGCTTGAGTGAAGAAGGGATTAACACATGATCCCAGGGACAGTATGTCAATCAAAATCAACTGAGAAATTACACTGCTCTATTGGAGAATTTCTCCCGAACCCGAACGGTAGTGGACTTGGGTGCGTGTTTTTTTTCCTCCCCCCCTCTCTCCCTCTTTTTAATTTTGAGAAAGAAGGGGGGAGAGTACCATCATGATTATTCCTCAGGACCGTCATTGAGAATTACACGGAAGAGGGGAGAGTCCCTGAAAGGAGGGTTAAGAAGACGGGAGCCCCACCCCCCGGCCAGCACGTCGGGGCTCGTTGCTCCTGTGACCACCACCCCACCCCCAGTCCCTCCCCCCCCCCCCCGCCCACGGCCGCCCGCACAGACCCCTGTCCCGCAGGCGCGAGTCCCAGGCCAGGCCTTGGAGCTGGGCTTGGGGCTGCCCCCCCTCCCCCCGGCTGCGCGCCAGGATGCGGGTAGGGGGCGGCGAGGGGCCCGCACAGACCGGAGAAGGGAGCACTAGCCTTCCAAGCCTAGACCTCCCGCCGGCTGCCTGCCTGCTGCCCGCCTTCGATTTTCAACTCCAGGACAGAAATCGCTGGGGCATGGTCACCCGAGAGGGTGGCAACGTCGCGCCGCTCCCCCCCCCCACAAGCCCACCCTACCCCTCCTCGAAGTATCCGCCTAGGAGCGTCCCCCCCCCACGCGCACGTGCGAACACACACGCACGCCCCCTCGGGAGCACCGAAAGGGAGATGTGGAGAGGAGAAACGCCACACAATCAAAGCCCAGGGAGGGAGCGAGGGGGGAGGGAGGGGGTGCTTAATCGATTTCAAACAGCGCGTGTCCGGAGCCAAGTCCTCGCGCCGCCGCCGCGCTGGGCTCAAAGGCGGGGTGTGTGTGGGGGTGGGGTGTGGGAGGGGGTGCTCCCGCCTCCTCTCTGGCACTGGAGTTCGGAATGTTGAAATAAACCTCCATCTGCTCCCCTCTCCGGTTACACGCCCCCCCCAGACCCCCCACGCCCCCCACCGATGCCAAAAGAAAAGAGAACGTTCTCTTTGGGAGATACTGAGGAAGTCGCGTCCTAGGACTCTGGGTCTGCTGCCCTAGGGGGGGAACCACTTCCTTGGAGGCTGAGTCCCACCCCAGAATACCTGGGGTCACCATCGCCCTTGGCTACGGAGCGCTGGGAATTGTGTGAGGCTCCGACGCGGCTGGACCTGAGGAATGTCATGGCCGGCTCAGTGCTGTCCGTCTAGCTGCAGACCAGGCTGGGCATGGTCACAGGGTTCCCCCGTTTGACCTGCATTGGGGTGCCCCACTGAGCGTCATCCCTGGACACCACGTCCTCCGCCAGGTTTCCTGTCCCAGGCCCACAGTAGCAGGGGACCCTCCGCCATCACCTGGCTCCATTCCCCTCAATTGGCAGATGGGGAAACTGAGTCATTGAGATAAAGCAATTACTAAAAGAAAGTCTTCACTTGGCCTGAGGAGCTGCTGCAGCAGCCAGAGGGGACCGGTTTGGCCCTCCAGGTCTCTTTCTCCCCGTGACCCGCGCTTCCTCCCCCCCCCCCAATTCATTCACTCGGGTGTCCTCCCTCCGCCCGCCCGCCCGCCGAGTCCCACACAAGTTTCAAGGCCTGGGCGTCCCGAATGGTTAACTAAATCGCCTTGACCCCGGCGCTATTTGATATTTGCCTCCTTGACACCTCATGGAGGAGCTCGCGGCAGTAACGCAGACACTGGACAAGTCCTGCCTGAAACCGAAGCCTCCTGAAAGGGGGAGATGGGGAGAACCTGATAGCTGGGAACTGGTTTTCTCCAAAGGCTTTCGGGACATTTTAGCCCGGTTCCAGGTCCTCGGACCGCCAGGGCGCCGCCAGCGCGGGTGTAAACGTTAAATGTTAGCTATTTGTTCCAATGATTGGCATGAAAAGCGACTCTTTCTTGTCTTCTTGCCCACCCCCCCCTCTCCTTTCTCTCTCTCCCCTCTGGATTCCCACAAATTCTCCAAGCTGCCTTCTCCAATTCACCCTTCTTCCTCCCCTCCACCACCCAAGTCAGAGAACTCCTAGGTTAGTGAGGTGGGATAACCACAATTACAGCGAAGGCGAGGGGGATGGGATGAACTTTTCGGGGTTTGCCCCAAGTCTGGAGGCGACGCTCACAGACCTTTTTCTCTTACTCCTAAATATATCGCCCCCACCCCAGCCCCGCTTGACATTTATTTCTTTAAAACTGGGGCTGTAGAGAATGAAAATGTATCAGTAGCATGCTACAAATTCAGGAGTTCTGTGCTCTCTATTAACAAGACAAACAGATGAGCAGATAAGGGAGTCACCTGCTTTCAAAAGTTCTAGTTTCTGCTTCAGGGGAGCCGGTTCTGCGGCCAGAGAGCGAGGCCCGCGCGGTGGAGGCCGGCGACTCAGCGCACTCCCGCAGCCTGAGTCATTTCCCAGTCCCGCACGCCAATCCTAGTAACCCGCCTCCGACTGTCTAAATAGGATCACATTTATTGTCCAGAAAGGCGAGAGTCTTGCCTCCCCTCGGCCCCACTTGGCTGTACCTCTCCATCTATCTCACCACTACCTATAGCTTCTGCAATGTAACCTGTTCAGACTGATAAGTTAAGCATTCTTCTTCTCTCTGTACCCCAACCCCTTCTTCTCCCTTTCTGCCTCCCTGAAAGATTTTGGTGACGGTAAGATAAGATAGGCAATCCTCTATCGGGAATCCTGTAATATTAAAGATCAAACGTGGCATCCAAGGAAGACCAAGTGCAGGGGAAACAAAAGGGGGAGGCTGGGAGATGTTCATCAGCTAATTACAGCTGCAAATATTATGCAAATTTATCTTGGCACAGAAATGGAGAAAGCGAGTTTAAGTGTGGAGATAATGCCGGAAAATTGAATGTTCATCTGTGCATGGGAAACGGCCCAGTAGGCTCCACTGGTCTGTTTCATCTAGGGGAGCGCCGTTTTTTATACTCCTATCAGATCATCTGCACTTCACTGGTTGGGGCTGAGAAATTAATATTACTTTTAATTGATACTTGAAATTCTTGGAGTGATGTAAAGAGAAGAAAGACAGTTTGGGGAAGGAGGAAGAGAGGAAGGGAGGAGAGAGAGAGAGAGAGAGAGAGAGAGAGAGAGAGAGAGAGAGAGAGAGAGAGAGAGAGAAATATTGAAGTGGAACTAGACCCCCCCCCCCACAAGGCCAAAGTGAACTGAAAGACAAGAGCCACCAAATCTCCTCTTCTGCCACCTCCCCCAACCTGAAATATCTTTATCATCCAAACTTGAGCTTTGGGGCTAAGAAAGTCCTAATGCGTTGACTGCCTGCTTTGCTCCACAGTGTAGGACAGGCCTATGGATTGAGACTTGAACTAGAGATAGTAGAGTACCTAGAGTAATCGCAAGAAAAGAGAATTGCATGGGAAAGGAGGGAGTGATCCCCCCAGGACTCTCAAGGTTGGAAACAGAAGGAGGGCAGTGGGCTCTGCACTGTGAATTGGCTCCGTAGAACCCCACTCATGTTTCTGCCCTCCCCCGCCCCACTGCATCCTTACTGCCTCTTTACCTATCTGTCCCTGTTCAGCCTTCTTCAATCTACCTAAGAATGGCCACTCAAAGAGTGGTGAAATCCTGTTCCCAGGAGACAAACTGCCTAGCCTGACACTTAGAAGTCAATGTTGTTCAATGTAGAGGATGAAGGGCGAGAATAGGAACTGGGTGGATTGAAAAAGATCCTCTAGCTTCCCAGCACAAAAATCGACTGCAACCTGGGAGACGTGGAGAATGTCAGATGAGTATTATTCGGGTGCAAGCCATCCAATTACCACTCTGACGTCAGGAGGAACAATTGGAGAGCGAATATGTATGAATCTCATCTCACTGGTTTGCATATTTGCAACTATTGTTTAATCCAACCAGAAAGCAATCAACAGGCACAAAGCTTAAAGAGCAAATTACCAACAACTCCTGCCCCTTCTGCCTCCTGAAGGGGGGGGGCGGTATTGCTAGTATTGGGAGGGGACTCCCAGTGTAGCCTTGGATTCTAAGCTCCCCCAGGAAAGGGGCTGGGGAGTAAGCCTGTTGCGTTGCATCTAGATGGTGTCAAGACAAAAATACAGAAGAAACAGAAATACCAATTATTGTAAGTAATTAACTGTTAAATGAGAAGTGTCCCCTTCTCTCTCTAACCCTAAATGGAGGGACCTTGATGAGGATGGGAGGGGCCTCTGGAGGCCACCGACCCCTTCTCCCACCACCCTGCTTTAGGGGAAGGGAACCTGGGCACATTCTGCATGTGTTACACACAAAGCCATAACACACACACACACACACACACACACACACACGGACTTCAAAAAGTTTGTGGGGGAAGTGGAATTAAAAGGTAACAGAATTTTCATGAATCTTTGGAAATAAATATATGTGTATACACATATCTATCTATACAGTAGAATCTGAAATTGATTTTTTCCCCCTTGTTGAGAGAATGGGTCTGAAGTGGGTTTCTGGTCAGGGTGAAAGGAGGTGGGGGTGAGACAATTGGGGTGAGGGATGAGGAAAGAGAAAAATCTCTGGAAAAAATTAGCATTGTGGGTAACTTTCTATATAAAGATGCAAATGGCATTTTATCTTAACTTGGCTCGGTTCCTTAGTCAATGTTTATGATTAATTATCTTCTTTCTCATAAAAATAAATCATGTTAAAAATTAGGATCTGGGAGGCTAGGGAGAAACTAAGCGACGGTTTCAGGTCGATCTTGTTAATTCCAGCCAGAAATTGACACACTAATTAAAGAGCAGCATGGTAAAGCACGAGCAGGCAAGATTATACCCAGCTCCTTTTTAAAAAAAATTTATCAGATCTACCTTATATTTTCCCAATTAAAAACTGCAAAAAGCAGTTTCATTGCCCTGGGATAAAAAAAAATCAGGGCCCCCTTTTCACAACGTTGGCCATCACTTTCTACCATCAGATTCATTGTGATGTATTAGATGCAATAAATTATCCCATGTAACAAAACATTGGGAGCTGAAAGGCAGATAATCTGGAAAGCAGAGATAAGGATTCATTATTCCAAATCATTATGAATCCAACGTTGCCTCTGACTTCTTTCTTAATCAGCTCCTCTGATCCTGGATATGTGAGCAGCACAGATAAGGAAAGAGTCGTTTATAATTCTCCACCTCGTCTAATATTTTAAAATAAAGTCAGAGGCAAGAAAACGCCATAAAACACTGGTGAGCAGGCAAGCGCTGAATGAAAAATCACTTCCATGTTATTATATCCACAGTAAGATTTAATTAAAATTCTCCACGTCCACGTGCTTTATTTTCAGATAGGATTTTTCCCATCACGTAATAATTGATAGGAATTTGCACACGAGGCTATTTATTTAGGGGGCCTGGGCGGAATAGGTCTGATTCTTCTTCTAATTTCCAGTCGTTGCCTTTGGAAACTTTCATGGGCGATGTTTGTGGTTCCCCAGCGCTCAACCCTGCACTCCCCACCAGACCCCCAACCTGGCTGCCATTCCTGGTCAGGGAAACCTGGTGGAAAATGACAGCCTTAAAAGTTGAATTGAATAAAAAGTTCTATTAGAAAAAAAAAAGAACTTGGTTATGTCCCTTCCTCCTATCCCATTCCTGCCCCCCTCCACCCCCTTAGTTTACATACTTATAATAAAATGAATTCCCGTTACTGTGATTTGAGGACTAGAACTTTTAAATGAAGGTTACCCGCGAATGTGTGTGTGGTGGGTGTGTTCATTTAGTGGAAAGTGCACCTTAAAGAACTCGATCAAACCTACTGCCTTCATGTCAAGCGACTCAGAGCAAGCAACCCTGAAAGACAGAGCAGAGGTGCCTCACAGTGGTCCCAGGGCTGGTGTCTGCATGAGAAACAGCGTTGGCAGCCCTCCTTGATGTACACACACACACACACACACACACATATGAAGTAGAAAAATTGGAGGCAGGGTGGGGTGGGTGATGCTGAAGACATAGATGGGCAGAAAGGGGAAATAATACCAGTGGCTGGATTTTGGGAAAAGAAACAGGGATATTGGAAATCTGGAAGAGTATGTGTACAGTTTCCAAGCCCTGCACAGAACAACTCTGGAGATTCGTTTGCCAGCGATGATTCCTTCTGACAGGGTCTCCTTTTCCCTTTATCCAACAGGTGAACTTCCTATTTCCGGGGCCATCCGGAGATGCCAACATAGTGCTGCTAAGATCCACTAGTCCTTTACTGATGCGTCTTCTACCTCCACACGCCAAGTGGACTTCCCTTGTTATTTAAAATCCCGTCAATTACCTTGGTGTGCGGGAATGTGGCTTTGAACTTTGCGGGAAGGACCGGGGAACTTAGGGCGGGTAACGATGGTGCCAATTCAGGTGGCACTCAATAAAGCGTCCCAAACGCAAGCTCCGTCCCCAGGCGCAGGACTCTCAGACCATCTCTCTAGTTGGTTCGGCTTCTAAACCCCAAAGCGAGGAAGCATGATTTCCCACGCCTGGGCTAAGGGGTTAAAAGGCAGGCGGGCGAGCGAGGTGAAGCGGGGCTGCAGGGGAGACTTCTGGGAGGCAGGCTTGCGTATGTGGGCAGTGGGGGGGGGTGTTGCTTATTGGGGTGTGCGTGCCTGTGTGCGGCTGAGAACTGGGTCTGTGGCTTTTATTAGTGCTCTGGGTGCACCCACCTAACCCAAGGGCTCCCCGCGACAGGGGGGTTCCCTGGAGGGAGAGCCCTAAAACCTTCGCGGTGAAGTCACCCAGGTCGCCCAGACTTGTTTAAACCGCGGACAGGCTGAGCAGCTGGGCTGAGCGTGTAACAAGTAGTAGACAGTGGCTCTTGAAGAAAAAGGAGTGCCGTTTCTGCATATGATCTCTCACACGCACACGCGTGTGTCCATGGGAGTGTGTATTCTCACAGATGTAGACCGAGAGAGAGGGAGGTATCCACAAGGAGACTTCAACTACTCAACTATGACTCGGCCAGGCAGAGGGGTTACCTTTTAGAATGCAGAACGCAACTCGTAACGTCATTAATTAATGTCTTTATGCCCTGCAAGAACCACTGCCCACGAATTGCCATGGAAGTCGAAGGGACTGAAGCGGTTCTTCATTTTCCATACTTCTCAGAATTCGGGATTTTGTTAAACCCCACTTCCTCCCCACCACACACACACAAAAACCAAAACCCTCCCTTAAACTCCCCTGGGATAGTTCACTCTTGAGCCCCTAATCGGCAGCATTTCCACCTAAGACTCCTAAGTCTATCAAGATAGCAGTGCACGCCCAGCTGGCCAAAGCGCATTTTTCTCTGCGTCTAGCCTAGGTCTGACCATAAACTGAAAAACCAGTTCTATTTAATTAAATCATTGTGGGGATGCTGCTTGTTTGTTTGTAAGGCCAGGGCTGTTTGGTAGTCTAATTTCCTTCAAAGACACCTTCCTTTCCCAACACTAGAATGGTTGTGTGTGTGTGTGTGTGTGTGTGTGTGTGCTGGAGGAGCAGTATGTGGGTGATGGGATCACTCAGCTCTATCCCAAAGAGTCCCTTTAAACCTGGACACGAGCGAGCAAGTCCCCGCGTCAGCAGAGAAGGAACAGAACCCAGCGCAGGGGCGCCGGGCGCGCCAGGGACAGGCTGGCCAGGGTGCCGGGTGACCAGGGTGTGTGCGCGAGGGGGCCGCCAAAGGGAGTCACAAAGACGCCAGAAGTCAAGGCTGCATTCGGTCGGTCCCCGAGGGTTCAGATTCCAAGGGAAGGAACTGAAGGGGGGTGGGGGGTGGGGGTAAGCGAGCTGACCGCAAGGCTGGAGACTGCAAGGCGCAGGAAGGGCCCGACCGTAGGTCGCTGGAGAAGCCGTGCAAATGGACCCGGCAGCTTGGTGGAGGGCCCAGTGGGGCTGACTAACTTCCGGGCCAAGAGATGGCAGCCTCCCCTCGGGTGTAGGATCCCCCATCTTCGGAGCCCACACTGCTCAAGAGGCAGAGCAGAGAAGGAGTGGGTCGCGTTCAGAACCTTTAGGATCCAGGCGATACTCTTCTTAGCAGAGGCTCGGGCCCAACCCTTCGCGGGTCACGCAGCCCGCGGGGCAGGCTCGGGGCAACAGGTTGGGTGGAAGCTATGACGACAGTGACCTTCTCCTTCAGGCCTCCATGGGAGCCCTGGCGCCGGACAACTTCGCTTTGCCACTTGGTGGCGGAAGGCGGGAATGAGAGCGCAGGAAGACAGAGGAGAGACTGAGCTTCGGGTGAGGGCGACCAGAAGTGGGCTGGGGGAGGGGGAGCTGCCTATACCGCTGTGTCACTTCTCCCCTCCAGGTTACATTGACAGGTGATAGGCACCTCTCCCCCTACTCGTGCACACTCTGAGCCCTGGCAGGGCGCTGGACGGGTTGGCAAACAGGCTAGGGTTTGAGGTGAGGGTGATCTGAAGGTTTGCTAAAAGGCAGCCATGGACCCAGCTCAGGGGGTAATGCCCTCCCGCACACGTGCTAACTGCCCTCCTAACCTAGGCTTGGCTCTCCAGGCGCCCTTGTCTTCAGACAACTGCTTTCATGTCCGCAGGCCCTCCCTGACTCCCCAACTTGACCTCTCCAGGTAGCTACTCAAACTCACACACCGCTCCTGCAGAGCTTGCCCACCAAATTGCCTTGCCCACTCGCTTGCTCTCAACACACTTGCTCTCAACACAAAACTAAACACCCAAACCTGCAGCAGCAACTGTACCCCAAACACTTTGTCCCATTCGTTCAACGGAGCAACCGCTTTGTAGCCAACCCTTCAGAAACTCGATTGGAGCTCAGGAATCTTCTGCTTTTACTTTAGTACCCCCCTCAAAGAGTTATTTATTTTTAAATAGCCTGTCTGCGTATTCTTATTGTATAAATATTGTGAAGGGACAACTCTACCTGTCAAAACAAAAGGACCCTGACCTTTCTACCCCAATGTTTATGGAGTTTCATTTTACTCTGGCTGAAATGTATTCATGACAGGGTCTCTCTGTGGATTATTTTGATCTCCTCACCCCCCCAGGCAGGGGAAGGGAAGGGACTTGAGCGAGCGAGCGAGCGGAGGAGGTGGAGGGGAGGGTCTCATACATTAGCCCAAGAGAGTCAGTATCCTTCAGACAGATTTTATCTCTGGAGCGTCCTACCTCTGGAGAGCCTTCCTGCGCCCTGATCTCATGCTCCTGGGAGGTACATTTGCCTTAGAAATCTTCTCTAAAAGACCTGAGATACACAGGTGTTCCAAACTCTACATATTTTTCTGCCTAACCGAAGGCGGGGCAGAGGGTAGCAACCAAGCCAGTCACCCCCTCGCCGAGCACCCGACTTCTAACTTTTCCAAGGCCAGCGGAGGAGAGATGAAGGCAGGATGGGGCATTCGGAGGCATCTGCTCTCAGGGACAGGAAAGGTCCTGGGGAGGGGGCAGACCCGTGCCTTCGCCTTGTGAATGGATGCCTTGGGCTCTCTAGATGTTTCCATTTGGGTTCCACCTTCCACTTATTAAAAAATGGTGAGAAGAATCAGTAAAAGCATTTACATCCATGCAATGGCCTGGTCAACACTACTGCTGATCTTTATAGTCTGAATTCCAACCCTACAGAGGAGAGTGGAATTTGGAGGAGCCTGGGTCAGGTCTCAGTTCTCCCTTGCCCAGCCCTGCGGCCAGCATCGCGCGCGCGCGTGCGCGCGCGGACACACACACACACACCACCTCATGTATGTGTGTGTTTGCAAAAAGAAGGTGCAATTCATTTTCTCGCTCCTTCTTCTTACCTCCCTCCCTCTCCCCCTTGGCAACCCGGAAGAGCTCCGCTCTCTACCGTGAGCGTTCGAAGGAGAAGGAGGTGGAAGAGGAAGAGGAGGAAGAGGAGGAGGAGGAGGAGGAGGAGGAGAAGGAGGAGGAGGAGGGGAGCGGAGGGGGCTCCGGAGGAGGACGCACGTTCCCCAGGTTTGACTTCTCGCTGGAAGCCCGCGTGAGATGCCGAGAGCAGAGGCGGCAGAGACGGCTACCGGGGTGAAGACGCTGCCTGGCATTTTCTGCGTTCAGATCTCCAGCAAGTCCAGACAATAAAAAAATAAAAACCAGCTGGCCCTCGGGAGAGAGCTACCCAGGTCAGTGACAAAATCTCACCCTCTTCCCCCACCACCTCCTTCTGTTCTCGCTGTACCCTGCTCCACGTGGAGAGAATTAGGAGGAGGGGCAGCTGTCTGGGGCAGAAAGTGAACTCGATGCCCCCGTCCATCCTTAGGGCTCTTTTCAGTCACTGGAAATCTTTGGGCTTTTCAGCAATGACCTTGGGCTGGCGTGGTGCGCGCGATGTGTGTCCACGGTCTGTGTACTTGGTTGGAGGAAAGGGTTAGTGGAATTCGGGGTGCGAAACGAGAAGCAGGAGACGGGTGGGCATGCTTGGATGGACCTGACCCATGTTTTCCACTGCACAGAGTGCTGAGAAGCTGGGAGGAAATGGCCCGCTGCTGCTGGCTAGCGGCTCAGCCTCCTCCTGAAGGTGCTTTCGGGGAGTCTGGGTGTTGATTTTGTGCTTATGTCTCTGTTTACAAGTGCACGTTTAGGCTTATTGTCTCTGCATATAATTAAAGAAACAGCTGTGCCCTGTGAGATAAAGTCGGAGCCCAGATGTGTCGGCATCTGTTATCCCCCCAGGGAGCTGGTGGCTGGGAGGTGTCCTAGCTTTGGGAACCACCCTGAGGCAGGAGAGCCAGAGAGAGGGTGAGAATTCAAGTTTCTCTAGGCACCTCGAACTAAAAGGTGGGCCAGCAGTCACTCAGGCAGAGGCAGTAAGTGACAAAGACAGGTCCTTTCTGTTAAAATATAAAGCACCCTTTCTCCTCCTTCTGACACTACAGGGTGTCCAGGGAATAGCTACAGGGCGGATGCACTTTCTTGACTAAGGTGTGAAAGCTGTCCTTGCCAAGGTGCCCATATTCCCTAGCCCTTCTCTCTTCTCCCATCGCCCACATTTACCAAAATTGCTGGGCTTGTTGATGAGAGATTAAGAACTTTAAAAGGACAGAACTGGCTGAAGCTTTTCCACCCTGTAGTTGAAGAGGGGAAGCTGGTGAGGAGAGTGGGTTGGTCACCAGGTGACAAGTTGGGCAGTGAGTCCTGCTGTCACTCTCAGTGACTGTGCATGGAAAGCTTGGGGATTGAAATGGCTGGTGGGGGCCCTGGGGTTTGCCATGATACTTTTTTTGTGCCATTCTGAGGAAGGGAGTTCTCTCCCCCCCCCTTCCTGTTTTGAACTCCGTGGGAGGGGAGGAGGGCTAGGTTTGTGACGTTTAGGAGAGATGGATGGAGACCATCTCTGTGGGTGTGGGGTCCTGGTATGAAAGCATGGGGCTCCACCTACTGATGCCAGGTTCCCAGTTTCTGCATGGCAGGTAGTCCTTTGAGGCCTAAGGCTTCTGGCCTGAGAAGCCTTGTTGGATGGGGATGCGGTGTGAGAATGGAGGTTGGTATACAAGCCTCATCACCCCACAGGGCCACTCTTCATTCTATGCAAAATGTCTACCGGCTCTGCTAGGAGGTCTGCTTTTGGGGGCTGATCTGTTCCCATCAGTAGCTGATGTAGATAAGGGAGATTACCTTGTCTTTATTTCCAGTCTACTTTCTTGCAGAGACATATTGGGGGGGGGGTGTCAGGAATTCAGTGGAGGGATGGGCATGGGTACCCCTGGACACTCAGCTAGAGAGCACCCCTCTAGGGATGTCCAGCAGTCAGGGTCAGACAGAATACCCGGAGATGGCAGGTTCTCGGAAGCCAGGTGGCTGAGAGGTTTAACCTCTCTTCTGGACTCTCAGGCAATTTGTGCCTTGGGTTTGTTTGGGGTGGCGGGGAATAGGGGTCCTGACAGAGGCTGGGAGGCAGAGTTGGAGAGCACCTCCATTTTCTAGCAATGGGTTCTTTCTAGTACGGAGTTACAGGCAAGTGGAGTCTGAAGCT
This sequence comes from Tenrec ecaudatus, assembly GCF_050624435.1. Lineage (NCBI taxonomy): Eukaryota > Metazoa > Chordata > Mammalia > Afrosoricida > Tenrecidae > Tenrec > Tenrec ecaudatus. The sequence goes on along the minus strand of NC_134535.1, from coordinate 157,625,545 downwards.
TGGTGCTTGAGACTTTCTAATACCCCAATGTGTATTCCTCTCCAAGCATGTCTTTGTGTGAGGAGCAGATATGTTTCCCCCTCTTTTTCATAACTCCTGGTTGAAGCAAGCAGAGAGCGACTTGGCAGCCCCAAAGGAGCGGGTCGAGGTAGCCCTCAAACGGGATTCCAACTGCCCTTGGCTCCTGGGCCCGCTGGGTGCGGTGGTCGATGGAATGACAAAGAAACGATGTGTCGCTGGCTGCTTAGGCTTCTGCTCCCGGGTTTGGTGCTCCAGGATGGCAGGCGCTAGAGAAGAACAGGCAAATGGGTGTGGTTTTGTTTTATTTTACACAACAATTGGTTGAGGGTCTACGAGGTGGCAGACAGCCTGTTCGGAGCAGAGCCTCGCTGGTGAGACCTGGCCGGTGGGGGTGGGGGTGGGGGGGGGCGAGTTCCAGGGGGAGGGAAAGGCAAGAGCTATCAGGGGAGCCCTCTTAAACACTCTGACCCCCGGAGAGCTTCACCCAGGAGTCCACGCAGTCAGCTTTCAACCTGGGCTTTCCAGCTTATCCCGAAGAAAAAAACGAACAGTTCTTGATTTTAAAAGCTTGCCTCGCATGTCGCTTAAATCAGAACGAAATGACTCTCCCCATTTCCCCCATCCCTGTTAGGAACATTCCCCCTTTCTCTGGCAGCCTGGGCGGATACAGCAGCCCCAAGGACACCTCAGTTCTGCAGGCTGATCTCTAGGAGAAGTATAAACACAATCGTCTCTGAGTCAGAGCCCTTTCTCCACCCCCTTCTTAAGGGCCACTTTGAAGCATGGAGATAGCAAATTCAGGCCAACTGCTCTGGCGGGGCTGGGGGGCTCCGTAGTTGAGTGACAGTGCACAGGAGAGGGGTTGGTAGTAGTTAGGGAGCATAGGGAGGCTAGGGGCCAGGGTTGCTGGGCTGAACCCCAAGTGGATCATTCCTAGCTGAAAAAATGCCAGATTCAAATGGGTGACTCACCCACACCGCTAGCTTTTCTTGGCGAGGGGGTCACTCTTTCGTTCTAGATTTTGGATGCTTCCACATTTGGCTGGAAGGGCCCCATTAGAGGCCGGATCTAGAACCAGGGAGCCCCTTTTGCGGATCCCAATGGGCTGCCAGGGGTCCTAGCTACAAGACTCAGATCTGCAGGGGTACTTTGCTTCGCTTTCTCTTCTCTTTGGGCTCCCACCTGTCCCCCAAGTCTGCCCAGGCCAGGTAAGAGGAAGAGCTGAGGGGCACCCTACTTCCCAGGCGACTGGCATTCCTTTAGGCTCACCCTCAAAGGGAACTGTTTTCTCCCTTGCCCGGCCTGGGTTTCCCCCATTGTTACCCTGCCGCCCTCCCTTCACCTGTTCTTGGCTAAACCCGAAAGCAGAAATCCCCTGTCTTCTCCCTCCTCTCGGCCGCGACAACCCTACCCACCCAATTTTTATCTTGCTACCGTCAGGGTTTTTCTCCCGGGGAAGGTGGGCGGGGAGAGGGGTCGCTGCAGAGGGAGGGTTTGGGATCCCTCGAAGCTCGAGGGCCAGGCCTGGGGGTGGAGCGGGAGGGCGGGGGGGTCCCTAATCGCCCGGAGCATCTCTTCTCTCTTTGACTCTCCAACTCTCGCGCCCTTCCTCCTGGCCCTGGCGGGTTTCCTTTGGCGTTTTAAATGGTGATAGATGAATAAGCGAAAAGAAGGGCAAATGAAACCACATACCGCCCCTAACCAGACGGCTCATTTCTCAGACAAGGTAGATTGCTAAGCTTGGTGGGGCGGGGTGGGGGTGGGTTCCTGCGGCGTTTCCCCTTTTAGGCTCGCCCACCTCCATCCACCATCTTCCCGCTGCCAGCGAGCCTTGGAGTCCCCTTCTTCTGGGCATCTCCCTCAGTGCCCAGCTGGGGTTCTCATTTTAAAAGCACCCGTATTTGAGCCAGGTCACCCAGTCGGTCGAGACCGCTGCTCACTTCTGGACGCTTTTCGATTTTACATCACAAAATTCTCTGCTGTCTAGCTCCCGCGGGCGACAGAAAGGGACCCTGGGTGGGACGCTGTACAGTCTTGAGCTTGCTTAGGGCGCTGCATCCCTCGCCGCGCGCAAGCCGCCTCCGGTGCGGTGCGCCCGCGCGGCCGCTGCCTGGCGGTGGCGCCTTGGGCCGTGTCCCCGGCGTAACCCTCACGCCCGGCAGTCGGAGGGCTGTTTATACAGCTTTACCGGCGCTATTCTCGCATCCAGTAAAAATCCTTGCCGGGCCAAGGTAACCTTATCCAGGGGCTGAGTCGGAGGAGGGGGTGGGGAGGCTGGCTCGCGCCGAGAGGGAGGTGTGTTCGGGCCAGAACCAGGTTTTTCTCCCGGTCCCCTCCTTCCTCGGTGGGGAATGAAATTCGGAAGCGCTTCGGGGGACCGAGGTAGGGGACCGGGGCGAAGGAGGCCGGTTTCCGCGTCGCTGTCCTCTTGGCTTCTCCCCCGCACAGGCGCGGCCGTAGAAGCGCTGGCACGCGCTCGCCGCCGCGACCCTCCCGGTGGCGCTCCGGCAAGGCTACCGCGCCTGGGAAACGGGTTTCCCAACCGAGGTCCAGCCCCCCTCGCTCCGGCCTCACTTCCAATGGACACCCGAGGCCCCATCGGGACGCAGTCGCACGCGCACACCTGGGGGCAGAAAGCGGGCGCAGGAGAGCCAGTTCCTGGGACCCTCTGTCTCTGGCTAGCGCCCACCGGCAAGCTGCGGCTCCCCACACTCCGGCCGCAGCCCGCCTGCCGAATCGAATTAAACGCCTTTCGGCGGTTATTGTCTTTCGCTAATTGCCCCAATAATGGCCACTACTGAAGCAGAGAGACACCCAATTAAAGGCCTCGGCGCGCCGAGCTGGCCTCCCAGCGGCCAACTGGACCCCGGGTCGGAGGCTTCCTCCAGACCGCCCAGCAGCGCGCCCGGCTGGTGCGGGGCGCCGGCGCCGGCGCCGGCACCTCTGGCCTCCACTTCCTCCCCAGACACACAAGCAGCAGCGCGCAGTTCACACCGTTTTTATTGACCGATCGCAGCCCGGGAAGATTGATCGAGCTAGAGTGGACAGGGATGTCGCCTCCCCCAGCCCCGGCTCGCTAGGGCCCTGGTGCGGTCCTCCGATTTCTGGCCTTTGGTCTCCCTGTGCGCCATCCCCGCCCCCAGCCCCGCAGGTTCCCGGGCTCATTTCGGTCTTAACAGCGCGGCTGGGTCCGCCCAGGCCGGCGCCGCGGCTCCGGGGGGAGGGCCGCGGCGGCGCGGCCCGGCTCCGCTTCTTTCCCCCGCCTGCAAATATTTGCTGCCTCGCTGGAAATCCGACGATTTCGCGCGCGCTCGGCTTGCAAAGTCTTTAAGTAAACACGCTCAAATGACCGCCCCGGGCGGCCGGAGGCACGCTTGCTCCCCCGGCGCGGGATTAGGAACTTTATGAGGTAGACCCCCGAGGCTTGGCTTTTCTGGTTACCCCTCTCCGGGCATCTCGCGGGCGCCGGGGGCTGCTGCTTTCCCCGGCACCTCGGCCCCGCGGAGCTCGCCTCGACGCGCCCAGTCGCCAGGCTCGGGTGGGTGCCGCTGGCCGCGTGAATCTCTGCTCTCCCAGATTTACAACCCGAGGGGCGAGCCTACGGCCCCAGCGCCTTTCCTCTGCGTCTCGGGCTCTGGATTTTACGTGGGACTAGGCTCCCATTTCCACCCAGGGCAGATTCGGCATCTTTGGGAGGGGGGGCGAGGAACCTGTACCAGGGTGTGTGTGTGTGTGTGTGTGTGTGTGTGTGTGTGTGTGTGTGTGTGTGTGTGGTCCCTGTTCACCCCAACCGGAGAGAGAAAGTAAAACTATTCCTTACCCTTTCCCAAGAGAGCACACATACCTCGCTCAACTTGACGCCTAAAGCAGCAACCGCGAGGCCCGGCCTTTACCATAGGCCCAACTGGCTCTCGCCGCCTAAAGAGCAGCACCCAGACCCGGCCCCTCGGGGAGCGATGGCTACGCCGTCGCCTGCAGGGCTCCAGGATGCTTGTCCCCTGGTTTCAGGAGCGCTTGCATTTCCCAGCCCCTCACCCTGGTGAGATGAGAGAGAGGCCTCACGCCCTACAGGAGCTCAGGACTCGCTGGCGGCGGCAGCATCCTCCTGAAGTCCTGCACCAGAGCCCTGCCGAGCGCTCCCGGGGAGGAGGGAGATTTGCTGGAATGCATCGGCCAGAGCCCGGTGGCTTGGGGAGAAGGGGTCATCGGGTCTGCGCGAGAACGCAAAGGAGTCTCCGCAGGAGGCGAGGGAGAATCAGGACCACCTTTCCCCGGCTCTCCGGCCTCAGGCTCCCTCCCCTCCCCCGCCCACCCTCGGTGGAGGAAGCCCGCCTTGCATTTGCCAGCCAGGCGGGTCAGGCCGGCGCCTGGCCGGGCCCAGACCCCAGCAGCCCGGCTCGCCGCCCCAGGCCACTCGCCGCTGCCGCTCTCCGGCCTAGCTCCCTTCCCCCTTCCCTCCCGGTCGGTTCCGGGGCCGACCTCGGTGTTCCCTCCCCGGTTACCCTCTCCCCTCTTCCCCCCCCCGCCCCAGCCCCCCGCCCCTAGCTCTCTGCTCCTGGCTCTGGGGCTGGGCCCGTGACGTCAAACCCAGTGTGGCGTCGGCGAGACTGGCCGGCGCGGGCCATCAAAAGAGCAACGTCCTCTTTCCCAATTACCCACTGTCAGTCCGGGAACCGGGGCGGACCGGCTGGGAATTAAATGTTAAATACCCCCTACAGGCTGGCTCCATTTCACCGGGCATCCAGACCCCCAGACTCCCCCCACCCCTCTTTGCCAGCTCCAACCCACCCAGACCTGGAGGGGCCTTCGAGGTCTTTTATTTTCCAAGAAGGGGGTGACTTCTCCATCCCAGGGCAGCCCAACTTGGTGCTTGTGATTTTAATTACAACGAATATACTGCTCCCCCCCTCCCCGCGTCTCTACTCCCAAAGTTACGGAAGCGGCGCCCTAACTCCGGAGGGTCACTTTCTCACAAATGTTTTCTTTTGTCTTTAAAAGTAATTCTTGGTCTTAGAGGTTAACATTTTCAGGACCAGCCTTCTGCAGCTTCTCTTTCTTTAGGGTAGTTCCCTATTTGCCCCCTCCTCGACCCCTGCCGCCCTGGCTGTCAGGTCGTCCACTGAGGACCAAATAGTGAATTTTAGGATTTGCTGTTTGGCTGAGAATCAGGGCCAGACTCGAGTATGGACGTCCTGGAGTGACTCTCAGAAGTATGTGCTTTCTCTCCCTTTCTGCTTCAAATCTTAATCTCAATCCCGGGACTTTCAGTAAAATCGTGCTTGCGTTCATCTCTCCTTGTTTATGGAATGGTTTCCGCTGGATGTTAGACAGAAACTAAATAATTAAAAGGTTCGGAGAGCGCCGTGAGCAGGAGGAGATGCTGCCAGCTTGACTGGCCCTAGAGAAAAGAGTGGTCACAGAGTGAAGGGAAAATCGATGCTCCTTTACTGGGCCGCCCTAATAAACGGAAGACTAACTGGGCTCAGGAGAAACGAGTGGGGTTGTGTAATTTAGGTGTTAAATTTTTTTTCTATTCCATACCTAGAAATTCAACCCTATTTTTAAATAATATTTAAGGTACGATTCAAAAAAACAAAAACTCTAAACCCCAGATCAGAAGGAACTACATCCGCACTCATTCTCTCAAATAAGTGGTATGAGTTTTTCCTACAAGGATATTTCAAAAATGAAGCCACTTCTCACAACACGCACACACAGACACAGGATCACGATTAGGGATGATTTCTTCTATTTCGACCTTTTGTTTTTGTAGGAAATTTTGTGGGCGTAGAGGAACATAGAGGGAACCATGTCTTCGGTTTGGTCTTAAAAGACTTAAGTAAGATCCCATAGCAAGTTCTTTGCTCTGTCCCTGGGCATGCCCGAGGGGGCACCTCCATTCTCAAAGCACACATTCCCCTGGGGTGTGCAGAGAGTGGAACGCGAGTCTTTTCCCGCCTGACCCCAGCGGGCGTGAGTTTCCCAGCTCAGCCGCTGCAGGAGTCTAAGCACCACTAGGGGATGCAGTGACTCAAAAGAACGAAGGAGGCCAAGGAGGTTCGAACCTGCGGAGCCGGCCAATCGCGGCCCGGCCCGAGCCTCGCTCGGTGATTGGTCCTTTTTCCTTGCCCCGCCCCGGCCCGCCCCCATCGCTGTGCAGTCCGGGAGCCTGGTTCCCCCTGCCCCAGGCTGTCCAACTCCGCAGTTTGTCCCGGCGACCGGCTGAGCCCGGGGAGAAGTCACTGTAGGGTGCTGTGCCGCCGGCCGGGGTCTGGTCGGTGGAGGGGGCCTTGACTGGGGGAGAGCCGCCGGGAGCCGGAGTCCGGAAGACTCCGGGCGGGGTGAAGGGACTGATATAGGAAAAGTTCAGCAACTGCGGTCAAGACCGAGGTACTTACACGGACTCGTCAACTGTGCTTAGTTCAGTCTTTCTTTCCCTTCCCTCCCTCTCATCCATCACGTGTCAGTCAAGTCCAAGCAAACATCGATTACAAATATTAGATTTAGAGAGGGCGATTGCAACAGCCGGATCGGACTCCTTCGGAAAGGAGCGAGGGGGAAATCGGCACCGCAGCAGTACCACGGACATCCTGATCGCCGGAGTCCGCGATCTTTTGGGAAGTTTGCACGGGACGCGAGGCTCCCAGGACCTTCACGGCATTTTTCACTCAACAGTTTGACGTGCACCTATCCCCCCAACTGAATTCTCCCAGATACCCTGGATTGAATGAAAAGCTCCCCCCCCACCCCACCCATACAAAGTCCTGGTGGTGCTGGGTGGGGTGGGGGTAAAGGGCGTCTGCCCGTAGAAGTTAACTTTATGAATGGGGCAGGCCGGTTTCTCGGGGACAAAATCATCTAAGGAGCCCGCTTGAATTGGCAGGCGCCCGAGCCACATTTAAAGGGCCAGAGCGCGAATTCCCTCTCGCCCGCCCCCTGCGTCCCGAACCTCGGCGGGCCTCGCCCACCCTCGGCAGCGGCCGCCCTCCGCGGCGCCCCTTTCCGGTCAGCGGAGGGGCGAGGGAGGGGCGGGGGGAGGGAGCGAGGGAGGGGGGGCGGCGAAGTCTTGGAGCGGGTTTGGGTTGCAGTTTCCTTGTGCTCGGGATCCTGTCCCCTCCTCACCAGCGCCAGGCTCCTCCCCCCGCGGCGCGGATGACACTAGAACCTCCTTAAGTTGCGTCGCGCCACAGCTGTCTGCGAACACTGAGCTGCCTGGCGCCGTCTTGATACTTTCAGAAAGAATGCATTCCCTGTAAAAAAAAAAAATACTGAGAGAGGGAGAGAGGAAAAGAGAGCGAGAGACGGCCAGAGCGAGCCAGAGCGAGCCACGCGATCTGACCGAGCAGCCTCTGCTCGCAGGTCCTCCGCCGCCTCGGCTCCGCTCCTCGCTACCCAGGTTGGTACTGCCTTTTTTTTTTTTTAAAGTCTGCTGATTTTTTTTCCCCCCTCTCTCCACTTGCAAGGACTTTAACCCTTTTTAAAAATCAAACGATCTTCTGGTGGAGGAGTTCTACGGGCCCGAAGGTCTCGGGACCTGTGTCCCCTCTAGAGCGAGCGAGCGAGGGAGGGAGGGAGGGAGAGAGGGGAGAGGCGGAGAGCGCTCTCTCCAAGTTGAACGGCTCCGTGCCGGGCTCCCCGGGGCCACGCTGCCCGGGATGCGCTCGGGAGCCCTTTTCCGCGGCGGGCGACCAGCGGCTGCCCCGAGCTCCCGAGGAGGGGTGTGCGTGTGCACGCCGATCTGCGGGACCCGCGGCGCCGCCCGGTGCGCGGGGCCGGGCCGGGCCCGGGGGAGGCGCGCGCGTCCCGCGGCCGACGGGAGGGGAGGAGGTGCCACTTGGTAAACTCAGGTGCTAACGTACTTAGGAGCTCACCCCGGTCTCCCCCCTCTTCCATTGCAGCGGACCCGGGGAGCAGCTCGGGCTCCCTCTCCGGAGGACGCGCGGTGCAGCGGAGCCTCGCTGGCGGAGAATCCCAGCCCTCCTCGCCATTCTTTACACTTTGGCCCCCTTCCGTACCCCCCCTTTCTCCTCCCCTCCCCCGAATTTAGTTTGTCTTCCCCTTCTTCGCTTTGTTAAAATACCCCTAAAGGATTTGTTTTTAAAAAAGAAACGAACTCTCATTTCCTCACTTTTCCTTCCCAAATCTCCCATCCCCTACTTCGCCCCTGAAAGCCAATCATTCAAAGACTACCCCACCCATCCGACGACAGTAGCACCTGCAGAAGCTCGCAGCACAGCGACTTCCCAGCCCGACCGCCCTCCCTCTCCGCGCGCGGGTTCCGGGCCCGGCGAGAGGGCGCGAGCGCAGGCCGAGGCCATGGAGGTGACGGCGGACCAGCCGCGCTGGGTGAGCCACCACCACCCCGCAGTGCTCAATGGGCAGCACCCGGACACGCACCACCCGGGCCTGGGCCACTCCTACATGGACCCGCCGCAGTACTCTCTGCCGGAGGAGGTGGATGTACTTTTTAACATCGACGGCCAAGGCAACCACGTCCCGTCCTACTACGGAAACTCCGTGAGGGCCACGGTGCAGCGGTACCCTCCGACCCACCACGGTGAGTCCGCCCCTGGTGCGGGGACCCGCGCCGAGCTGCCCCCACCGGCCCGGGTCGGGGTGGCAGGGCGGGATCAGGGGGCGGAGAGACTAATCGAAACCCCCTAAGTGCCGTTACTGGTTCATTTAAAATAATTGGGGCCCGGAAATGGGCGAGGAAGGCTTCTCTGCCGCGAGAGTGTGTTTTTAAGCGTCGTGGCAGGCGCATTTCCGCGACACTAGTTCCCTCCGCCAGACGCCCACCTGGATGCCGCAGGCTCGGGGCCCCCTGCGGACTCAGGCCCCGGGAGCCCAGGTGCTGTCTGGGCCAGCGGAGGCTCTCAGGGCCCGTGGGCCGGCTCTGGTGCAAGCCCGGCCCACCCAGGCCCTTACCAATGGCCTCGCGCTCCCTTATCCCCTAACTTCTTTCTCAGGGCGTTGCGGGTGGGGTGGGGAGCTCCTGCCAGCGTTCCTGGGTTTCTTTCTTGGGCAAATTGCTTGCGAGGCCCGTGAGAGATTTTGACTCACATCGCCTTTCTTGTAATCTTTCCCCAGAGCTAGTGCGTTGGATTTCTCGGCAGGTCACCCACCAGTTTTTGGCCTGGAGAAGTGGGATTCTGGTGCTTGAAAGGCTTTCAGTGCAAAGTTCGACTCTCCTATGTTTGAGAGATTGGAGCTTGCCTAGATTTCCCGGCTACACAGAATTTACCCGCGTCCTTACTTGTAGCTTGCCGCGTGTCAGTTGCCTACAACTCTGGCCTGACTCTCCTCCGGCCTACAGTAGGCTCCTTAAGCTCCCACGGAGGATTTGGGGGTCACCAGGGCTTCCCCTTTTCTAACGTAGGTGCGATTTCATACCCTCCTCCCGGTTCCCCTTCCATTTCTCCATTCATCTTGAATTCTGAAAGGCAAAAAGAAACCCAGCTCGCTAGACAGGAAAAAAGCAATATTAACGTTTTGGAGATGTAAGTTGGTTCCTAAAGCAAGAAGCTGGGAAAACGTGAGGCGCTCTTAGTCCTGCCAGACCGCGGGTGGGTGGGCCTAGGTCCCCCTTCCCAGGGAGCCTGGAGGCCTTTGGCCCTGCTGTCACCAGGTTTTCTTCAGAGCGCTAGCTGGCTGCCCTCATTCTGTGCAGATCAGCAGTTAAGTGGAAATGTGGTAGATGCAGTGTTCATATTATTTACTACACGACTTCCTGCGTAATATGAATCTTGACCCTTCATGTTCAGAGAAGGCCCCTTCCCCCCTTCTCTCCCCTCCCCTTCCTCTGGCTTAAGATTTTTTAGTTTCAGTATTGTTCATAATGGTTCACTACAATGCCAAATGCTGACTGGATTAGGAGATCGATAATTTGTGGATGTGCACTGCCTGCGGTTGGTCTAAATGTACCCTTCTCACGGTGTAGGGGCTTGTGGGAGGGATCGCTAGGTTACACTTGTGCAGTTCAGTGAATGTTGGATAGACTCAGCCTTGCCTTGACACACACGCAACCACATATCTCAGGTAAAAGTGCAGGTGTTGCGTTGTTGGGGCCACCGCTTTGAGGGCCTACGGGGCTTATTTTATTTTCTTCTCCTGGAGGATTTGGGAGAGCGAGGAAAAGCCAAAAAAGCAGTCAGTCCTCCCAGGCTCCAGCTTTGGAAACTTCCTGTAAGAGCCTGAACAATGAAAATTTCCTCCTTACGCCCATCGTCCATCTCGGGCCTTTGGGAAACAGTGGTGGTGATAGTGGCAAGCACTGTATTAGGCTCCTCTGGAAGTAACTCTAAAATGTGCCCTCTCCCCAGCACCCTCCTTCCGGGCCTCTCCACCCTGGGAGCTGGGCACTGCTTCCAGGGTCTCTGACAGGGTCAGTGTGCTGTGCTGGTGTTGAGCTCACTTCTTGACTCCCATCATTCACAGTCGGCTCTTATCAGGCTGGATGGGATTAAGTCTGGGCCCAGGGACCCTGGACCATTGAAGGCAACCAATAAATCAAGTCAGGTTCTAGCGAGGGACATCCGGGAAGGTAATTTAGAAAGTGTCTATCTGGAGAGGCCAAATAAGTCAAGGGGCCACGTCTTCTCAGCACCTCCTGGGTGTCAGACACAGTCCCTTAATCCCCCATCTTTGATGGGACACTGGTGTGGAGAGAGGGGTGAACGGAGGCCCCCCTCTATGTCTGAGGCATGCTGGCCAAGGTGCTGCTGAGACCCCCTGGATTCGAAGAGAGTGGTCCCCGATTGCTCTCCAGGTGGGAGAGGGAGAATCCCCAGGAGTGTCGCAGGCCCTCCCCAGCTGCTCTCACTCAGCCAGAATCCCGCTCTCGCCTTCCTGCTGCAGGGAGCCAGGTGTGCCGTCCTCCGCTGCTGCACGGATCCCTGCCCTGGCTGGACGGGGGCAAAGCGCTGGGCAGTCATCACAGCGCCTCGCCCTGGAACCTCAGCCCCTTCTCCAAGACGTCCATCCACCACGGCTCCCCGGGGCCCCTCTCGGTCTATCCCCCGGCCTCCTCCTCCTCCCTGTCGGCGGGTCATTCCAGCCCCCATCTCTTCACCTTCCCGCCCACCCCGCCGAAGGACGTCTCTCCGGATCCGTCCCTGTCCACCCCAGGCTCTGCCGGCTCTGCCCGGCCGGATGAGAAAGAGTGTATCAAGTACCCGGTGTCCCTGCCGGACAGCATGAAGCTCGAGTCCCCGCACTCCCGGGGCAGCATGACGACCCTGGGAGGGGCCTCCGCCTCGGCCCACCACCCCATCACCACCTACCCGCCCTACGTGCCCGAATACAGCTCCGGACTCTTCCCTCCCAGCAGTCTGCTGGGAGGCTCGCCCACCGGCTTCGGATGCAAGTCTAGGCCCAAGGCCAGATCCAGCACAGGTAGGACCCTTTTCCCCCTTGGCTGGGATTCTCTCCTGCGCCTGCCGCTCCCGGCGCCCTAATCCTGGGCAGGGAAAAGAGAGCTAGCAGTCGGATTTGATTCCCCCCATTCTTGGCGGGGAGAGGGGGGGCTTGGAGAAGAATGAGGTGTGTCCTCTCCCTTTCGAAGAGAGGCCTAGAGGGAATGGGATCTCATTAAAAGTAACCCCCCACCCCAGCCCATCCCCAATGAGCTGGGAAAAGAAAAGACAAACACAAAGTGCTACTCCTGCCTTCCTTCGCAGAACTTCTGGGTTCTGCCAGTAACCTTTAGTCCGTTTCCAAGACCAAATGGAAGGAAGGCTGAGGGAATAAATCTTTAGTGTTTAATGCTCAAAACGAAACCTCCTCAAACCTAAACAAACACAGGTCCCTCCTGTGACCCCGTTGGCCCCTGGGTCCATCTGACTGGAGCTCTCCTGCTCAGCTCAAAGGGGGGCAGGCCGTCCACTGCAGAGGGCAGGCCTTTATATAGACATGGATAAATAAAGTGTGTGGATACATAGTATTTTTTTTAATGTTTAAGGGGGAGGAAGAGGAACCTTGTGAAAGTAGCACACCATTTGGGTGGGGAGGCGTGGGAGAGGGGGCTCTGGCACACCTCCCTTTCTTTAGAAGAAAGAGGTGGGCCCTTTTACCTACAGTCTCCTCCAGGGCCCTGGCTCAGCATAGGCAGGGCCGGAAGGTGTCTAGGTTAGTGCACTGTCCCCAATGGAGCTGAAGCCAGAGGGGAGAGAGATGCCTCAGGTGTGTGCCTCTGCTTATTTTCTTAAAGAACAAAACAAAACAAGAAAACCTTGTCTGGAAGCACACCGTGTGTGTGTTTTTCCATGGGGTGCCTTCACTTGCGTTACAAAAACAAAACAAAAGCAAAACCACTCCGCACAGAGCAGTAGTTAAGCTAGGGCGATTTGGCTTTCAATGGTAATCCCCCACCCCTGGTTTTTGCCTCTCAGGGAAGCAGTGGCATCGGAGCAGGGACGCCTCAGAAAAGTCTCACTGTGTGTGTGTTTGTGATGATCTGATGGTGACTGCTTCGTGCCTCCGGAGGTTTTCCTAGGTCAGGGCGGGCATCTCTGTTTTGGTCCACTCTTCACTGCCCTGCCTCTGTTCACCGTAGATCCCATAGGAAAAAGAGAGAGTAAATATATGTGATTTTTCATGGTGGGATGAGAAGTCTTGAAGCAGGGCTTTCTAAGTCCAGGGAAGGCGCGCACACACACACACACACACACACACACACACTTCAGAGGTAGGACACTGGGAGCCCAGTGACCCTGAGATCCGTTTTCAAGGTTTTTTGTTGTATTTTTTTGTCCCAGGGTGACATTTACTCAGACTGCCTGAGCAGGACTGTCTCTATTTAGTTGATATGTTTTAGCTAATCCAATTATTTTCAGACTGCTGCACGCGACAGTTGCATTGTTTATCCCGCGCCAAGAACTTTAATAGAGTCCGGATGCGGTTAGGCTGACAGAAAAACTCAGACCTGCATGTTCAGTTCATGAGAGGAGGCAGGAGGGAGAGAGAGGGGTAGGCTAGCTGGCGGCGGCGTCAAACAGAAAGTGAGCGGAAAGGAGAGCAGGCAGGCAGGAGGAAAGTGCCTCCCCCAGGGCTTATGGGGCTGGGTTTTCCAGGGGGGAGCCGGAGGGCTGCAGAGAACTGGGGGTTCAGCCTTACTACTGAAGGGGGAATTAGGTGAGGGCTTGAGGACTGGGTATAGAGAGAGCAACCTATTCGTGTGAGGTAGTAAGGGGTGTTCTGTTTCTTTCTTTTTCTTCTTTCAAGGTCTCTTCTCTGGTAGAGTTGTACGTTGGGCACGATTGTGGTACCTGGGGCTGGTGGGGTGGTCCGGGTGGGGGGAGGGGGGCAGCCCCACTTTTTCCAAAGGACTCCGGTTTTCTTGCCTCTGTCTGATTCCTCCTTCTCTGTGGGATCTTCAGTTGAGTCCTCTCCTTGCTCGCATCTCTTTCCTCCAGACGCTGAACAGCGAGGGGGGAAGAGATCTGTGGTTGGTCTGACTTAGAAGCAGGGACATCTATCCCATCTAGACACCCATTTATTTTTGGCTGAGTTGCGGCGGTGGTGGTGATGGCAATGCCAAGTTGGCCTTTGACTCCCTTCTCTCCAGTCACCCAAACCCAGAAGGGCACAACACCTGGCCCGCCCCGGGAGCTGAGGCGTCTGGGAGCTGGAGGCTGGAGGGGAGGTTTCTTCGGAAAACCTTCTGTGTGAAGAGTAGAGGGGGTGAGAATTCTCCGGGAGGCGATTCTCTGCCTTTTCTAGTGGTTACTTTAGAAAAATTTACAAAAAATCAAACATCTTCTTTGCAAAGACATTTGCTGGTGGGGGAGACAGGAGAAGAGAGAGTTGGTGGCATTTGGGGAATAAGGTCGAATCTGTGGTGAGGGCATCTAGGGGGCTTTCTGTGCCGGGTTATAGATACATATTTTTGCAAACAAAAGACGAAGGCTTTTAGCAAAGGGCCATTTCTTAACTCCTCACCTGCTCCTTGACTACGGGCATCTTATTCCCCCTTCCTCTTCCCCCCCCCCCTCCCTCCTTGTGCCCAGCTCAGTTGCAAGGTCTCCTTAGGAAGGCCAACCCCAGAAGTAAAAGGGGGTATTTGCAAGTGACTGTTGAATGTCGAGAGAATGTGGTTCTTGTCACCGAGCAGAGAGGTGTCTGCCTGAGCAGCGTGAGCCAGGCCACCAGCGAGGAGAGAGAAAGCAAGCAAGAGTCAGGGCCTCCACCTCCATCAGGAACATTGGTGGTTGGTCACAGGCTAGAGGCCACAGAGAGAAACAAAACAAAACACACGCTAACAGCCACCCCACCCCACACAAGGTAATCACAAACTTGCCGAGTGAATCAAGACAGAAAATTGCTCTAGTGTGCAGAATCTTGCTGCAGCGGGTTCCCGTTGCTAGCTGCAAGGTCTCTCTGAAAAGGAAGCAGTCATCCTCGCCAACACCTGACAAATGAGAGGAAATCAGACTAATCACGTCAGACAGGGAGATCCCCCCCAGTGCCAGGGGCGCACAGGAGCAGGGGTGTGCCCAGGCCCCCCCCCCTTCACCACAGTAGCACAGGGCTTTCAGCTGTGCCACTGCTGCTGCTGGTGGTGCAGGACGAGCTCCCCCAGCCCTCCTGCAGCCCAGGGCCCAACTAGGACCCAACTAAGGGACTGGGAAGCTGAGCAGCCTTGTCTTGGCAGGATGGGGTGAGCTAGGGAACCCCAGTGGGGACAGGGTCAGGATTGCTGCCCCCTGAGAAGAGACTCGATGACTGCCCCTTAGGAGCACTTACCCCGCAGGGCCTGCCTGCCTCCTGGCATGGCACTCACCCTCCCTCCTTCCAGCCACCACATTTCTCTGATGTCTATAGGACAGGGCTGGGTCTGAGCACTCAGGTACCCAAGAAAGTGGCATTGGCTCACAGACACAGCTTCTTAAAAACTTCATCATGGCCAGCCTCTATGGGCCTGCAGTTGAGTCCTTTTTGAACGTGAACTTAAAAGAACACATCTTTTGATTGCTTCACGCATTTTTTGTTTTTGAAGAAGCAAAACCAGACAAAATCTACCCAACAGTTTTAGTGACATCAATGGGAAAGGAGGCAAAGCCTCTTGCATTGGCAAAAGTTATTTCCCCCAGAACTTGTGCTTGAAGGTTTCTCTCTCTCTCTCTCTCTCTCTCTCTCTCTCTCTCTCTCTCTCTCTCTCTCTCACACACACACACACACACACACACACACACGTGCGCGCGCGCGCGCGCTCATGAGCTCACTCCTATATCCTTCATACTTGAGGTAGGATGGGGTGGGGAAGGATTCCAAATGCAGAATCAGCTCCCAGGACTGATTATCTTTTAGGAGTTGAAATTCCTATACCACTAGGGCTTGATTGGTGCTAATTGATTAAGCTCTTAAAACAAAACCACCTTTGAGGCTCATCTTTCTTTCATCTCCCCAACCCTCGTCCACTCCCCTCCCCCCTCCTCCCTAAGGGTATAAATCCAGTGCACCCACTCCCGTGGGTCAGGACCTCCAACCCAGGTGAGCTGGACCCCCAGCTCATGTTGGTTCAGTGGCATGAGGCTGCCAGCTCCCGGTCAGCCAAACTGCTGCCTGACTCTCCTCTGGTCCCACAAAATCAGGGGGGCGGTAGAGGTGGAGGGGCAAATGTCTTTTAAAACCTTCCTCTTGCCCCCACAGAAGTTGAAAAGAAATCAGTTCCGCACTAAGTCAGTTAGCAAAATCCCCCTTGTCCTAAACTGAAATTGTAAGAAATTCCTCCCCAGGAGCTTTCTAGAGGTGGATCTGGGCCATTCTCTGCTCCCCTGGAGGGAACGCTGTTCGAAGCCGGCCAGGCCGGTTTTTTGTTTATTTTGTTTGTTTGTTTTTGGAAAAAGCAACTGCAAGCAGGCCTTGGTTAATGAGCCACCGCCCTGAGGCCCCCCTCCCCCTTTAGCTGCCTTGCCTTGCCCTGCCCGGCCCAACTCTTAATCTATATAGGATCTTCACTCTGCTCTCCCAGCCTTCTCGCCCTCTCGCCCTTTTTCCAGGTTCCCTGGCTTTGTGTGCACTCCATTTCCTCTGGCAGGGCAGGGCAGAGGCCACAGTTAAGTGTCGTCCCTATCACAGTAGCAGGAAAGCTTTGGGAAACTAGGCATTTTCCAGAGAGAGAAAAGATGCTAAGGAAGGGGTGGCCCCTGCTCAGTCTCGCATCTCTTTCTTTCCAGGCCAAGACCTTGACTGTTTTATTGGGAAACCTGGCTACTGAAATCAATCAGCCAATTGATCAATCTATACATCTATTGATTATCTGTTTATCTACCTAGCCAGGGACTCATCTTTCCCTTTTCCTCATCTTAATCTTCAGTGTTTAAACCCACTTTATGGAGACAGATCCAGTGATGATAATGGGACACCTTCGTTTTCCCTTTGCCCCTCTTGATAGAAATGAGTGGCATGTTTTCACTTTTGCCATCGTCCAGGGCTCAGATTTTTCTCAGTGAAATATTTCAAGTTGGAATTTGCCTTCCTCCTTGGCTCTGCTTGGTCTTCCCCTTCAAGTCTGGCAGGCCAAGAACACAGTTCTGTTGCTCTTATTTATTTATCTGCCACTGTTGGGCGGGTGAGCTGTAGGTGTGCAGCGAATGGTTATACCAGGAATGCCCAGAGAGTCCTTCTTTTCAGGAGGAGGAGGAGGAGGTGGTGGTGGTGGTGGTGGTGGTGGAGTGGGTGGGGTGGGGTGGGGGTGTCACAAAAGTGCCCTGAGTACACGAGGAAGAAAGGAAAACAGTTCTCAGTTGTATCGTACCCCTTACACCTAAGGCCAGATAGGTTTTCTGTCCATACGTGACTTATGTGTGATCTTGCTTCCAGAAGGCAGGGAGTGTGTAAACTGCGGGGCGACCTCAACCCCACTGTGGCGGAGAGATGGGACGGGACACTACCTTTGCAATGCCTGCGGACTCTATCACAAAATGAATGGACAGAACCGGCCCCTCATTAAGCCCAAGCGAAGGCTGGTAAGTTCTCCTTGGGAGGCACTGACCCAACACTAAGCATTTTGTGTTTTTAATTTCCTCTCTTCAGGAAGGAGAGCTTTCTGCAGGAAATTGGCAGGACAGCTCAAAATCATGTCAGCTTGCTTGGGAGAGCTCCCTCCTCCCACCCCACCCCCCATTTTGTTTTCTCTTTTCAAGTTGAATGGACAGAAAAGCTCTCCCTCTTACCCCCTCTTCCTCGATATTTTAAGGATGCGCCGCCTTCTTGGTTATCAACTCTATATTTAATCATTAGAGTGATTAATGCATTGATAGTCACGGACTGCCTCCCACACAGAGGGGTTTAGGCAGAGGATGCTAAGTCCTGAGTACATCTGAAATGTGTGATGAGGAGAAGGCGGGGTCCCAGGAAGTGACCGCAGATGCAGTGCCGTGTCTGCGGGCAGTGTGCCTCTTGCGCCAGTGAGCTTTAAGATGGATGGGGCAATTAACGGAGTTTCAGAAGCAGCCAGCCATTGACCCGAATGGACTTGTCCTTCCTATTTCAGTTGTAGGAATTGAGGACTTTTCACAGGTAATTCCTGTGGGGGGACATGGTGTGTGTGTGTGTGTGTGTGTGTGTGTGTGTGGTATTCCTGTCTTACCTCCGTCTCAATCTAGCATTGGGTCTTATTTCCTTTTGCATTATTATAGGGTGGTCATTTTTCTTTCTGATACACCACGACCTTTCCGAATACTTGAGAAAACCTGGTGCCCCTTGGGCATTTATAAGGAAGAGGCAGCAGGCAAGGTTCATTCTTCAGCTTCTCCGTGGCCAGACTGAACCGTTGAGTCCAAGTAGCCGAGAGAAAAACGAAGCAGACTTGGCCAGTGATAAGTTAAACCACAGCCAGAGATCAAAATGTTTTCTGTGCTGGTAACATCCATCAGATAGACAGGGGTGGAGGGGAATTTCCCCATGCAGACAAATGGATGAATTCGCCCCATCACATTCTGAGGAAGACAGATAAATACCCAACACCCGCTCTAGTCCTCGTAACGGCATTTTTTGGTGTCTTTTCCATCAGATTTTCATGTAACTCAACACCTTTCACATGCTCTTTAGAAAAAGGGAAAACTTTCTAGGGATGGAAGTGCCCACATGACTTGAAATGTTGGCAACGCTCAGTCTCTGGGCTTTATTCTTTCTCATCTTTATCCGCTGCGTCAACTTTCTCAGCCGCCCCTCCGGCCCCTTCTCGTCCGTCATTTCATTAATTTTCTTTTCCTTTTTCTTATGTGTGAAGCTGACTTCCTAGGAAAAAGCTGCCGGATATCTGAGTCCCAGAGATAACTCATAAACAACAACTCAGCTTCCCCAACCTAAACAGCAAGATGTTTGAACGGATCAGAACAAGAAGGGTTTGAGAAAAGGGGGGGTGGAGGTGTTGGCACAAAATGAATCTGATCGCACCACAGAAGAATGTTCTGAATCACTTAAAACCTGGCCTTAGTGGAAAGAAAAAGAAAGAAAGAAAAGGAGAAACCCTCCTTGTGAAAATAAGTCGTAGTATCACTATAGGATTTTTTTTTTAAAGGTAAATAAAGAAGGAAAAAGAGGGCAAAAGTCTCCAATTTGAGGCTGATGGGTGAGGCAGGGCACACTTGACATTTCCTTGGGGCATCGCTGTGCTGACTACAAAGGAGATTTCGCCTGTCGCCTTTCAAAAGACATCTCTAGAACTCTGAGTAATTCTTGCTTTTAATGCTAGAGTTCAGCTGCAGTCCCATTTAAAGTTGCCTTTAACTTCTTAAACATCTGTTCTGAGTGCTTTTATATTTTTATTCCAGAGAAATCAGACACTCAGAGCATATTCATCGCTATTTTTTTCTTGGGCCTTAGAAATATTTGACTTTTGAATACCTAGAACCTTCCCTGCCGCCCCCCCCCCCCCGTCCCCACTGTTTCCTGTCACATTTACGCCAGCTCCATCTTTCCAGTTTGCTATTTTTTCTTTCACCCTTTTGCAGACTTACTGAAGACCACCGCGCTCACAGTGCAGCTGGCTCTTCCGTCAGATGCCTATCTAGCACTGAATAAGCTAATGCAGGAAATAGATGAAATGATTGAAGGGGAAGAGCCATAGAATTTCCCCCCCCTTTTTGACTAGTAAAAAGGCAAGAAGCTTCCTTTACTAATATACTGTGCCTCCTGCTAGTGAACCAAGCAGTGTGGCTTTTAGAGATTATGTAGAAGTTGCTACAAAGTCTGTAACAGCGGAGAGATATTCCGAATCTGTTTATGTTTACGTTACTCCAACAGACCGCCGCACGGGATGCCACAGTCAGCCCCGCCATTTAGAGTTCTTATTTTACCGGTTGGCATTTGTCCTTCCTGAACTCTCTCTTAGAAATTGTTGGGCTGGGAAATCCAAATGCCTGAGTAGGTATTCGTCTAAGTATTTCCTTTTAAAATACATATCTTTTTAAGGAAAAGGGAAAGCCACCAGAAGGCAGTAATAATAATAAAAATTGCAACATAATTCTCAAAATCACTAAGCACTGATACAATGTTGCACCTTCTTCCCAAGAACATACAAGGGAAATGAGTTAAGGTTTCAGGGATCGTGTTTCACAAAGACACTGTGGAGTTTGAACCCATCCCCGAGAACTGTGGGGACCTATACTGTAAAAAGACAGCAGAAAATGGGGAGCTTCTAAGTCCGATAGATGGGGGCTGTCTTTCTTTCTAGTTCCTTCGCCTACGGAGACTAAAGAAAAAGCCGTGACTGCTATCAGAACCTATCGGGGACAGTTTTGTGGCTCTAAGGAGAAAGGTCAAGGCTGGCTGATCCAAAACCACTACTGCATCTCCCACGTCTGGGGACACCCCCCCCTCCATGGCACAGCAGCTGCGTACCCAAAGGCCAGAGAGCCATGTGGCAGCCTGCTTCCTTACAGCTCGATTCGATCGCTGCAGAAGCCCCACGGGCCAGTTCTGCCCTGTCTAGGGCAGCTATCAGTGGACGTTGATGAGACGGGCGTGGTTTGGTTTTTGAGTTTTCCCATATTTGGCCCTTCAGGGGTCTGGCCTCACTTTTATGCTAGCGTACACCCTCCCTCTAGTTTCCTCTCCGTCCTTTTTACAAGAGTTTTCCCTCAGACCACCGACCAGCGACTAGTTGAATTCAGTTGTCTTTCTCCTTCTCTTACTGTGATGCTTGTTTTCACTCGTGGGAGCAGGAACAGATGTGGAGCCAAAATGCTCTTTTTCTGGGGGTGGATGAGGAGCGAGAGGTGTAGGCTACAGGTGACACAACTCCATCTTCTTCCAAAAGTTTCAGAGCCTTTGTATTCGCTTCAGTGCCGAGCATCAGACCCCCTTATACATTTGCCACATGTCCCCAAGTCAAAGACAGCCCCCCTTTAGGTGACGGGGGTGGGGGGGTGGAGTGAGGCGGGGGATGAAGACAGTGACACCACCAAGGGGTTACAAGTCCCAGTTGAGGCTGACCTTTGACCTGAGCAGTGAGTAGGAAACGACTGGTTGTTGGCGAGAACAAGAGCAACGCAAGCCCTAGTTCGGTTCGTTGGGTCTTGTGAACGGAGGACTTGCTAAAGCTAGCAACAGGGGCTGGTATGCCTGTGAGCGAGCAAGCGCCAGGTACCTTTAAGACCATTGCAGATGAGACAGGGCCTGGGGCACTGAGCGTGTCCTGCTCTTACTGAGTCACACACCACACACTGTCCCTCCCGAGCGAGGGGACCGCTCTCCTGGACCTCTGTGCACCCTCTTCGTCATCCCGCCCCTCTTTATCTGGGGTCTAAGCGCCATTCTAGCTGGGGTTTGCTCAGCCTTGGCTGTCCTCATGTCCTGATGGCTCGTAGCCTATCTGAAAATGGACTTCCTTGTGCGTTTTCCTGGAAGACATTTCTTGTAGGCCTCTCCCTCCACCCCCTAAAAAAGGCCCCTGCCAAGGCCTGGAACCCAAAGTAGTCTGGTGACATCAAAACAGCTATCGCTAAAGCTTAACCATCTGGTGAGCGTTGTGGGGTCAACAAAAGGTGTGTGTGTGTGTGTGTGTGTGTGTGTGTCGGGGGGGTCATGATCCCCCAGAGGTGGATCTCCCAGCTCTCTGATCCTTCATTCTATACCAGAGAAGAGAGCAGCAGACTCCCTACCGAGGGGCTCGGGCTGAGTCTGACACCCTTCGTGGACGTGGACGGTCTACACTTTGCGCCTCCAGGTGGCTTCTGGGACCTTTATTGATTGACTTGATTTCAGGGATCATTGTTTCTTTTTAAAAAATGTCCATCTCAGCCGTCACCCAAACACCTTTCCTGTCTGATTCTCTCCTCCTCTCGCCCCTCTCATGCCCAGTCGGCGGCTAGGAGAGCTGGCACGTCCTGTGCCAACTGCCAGACGACCACCACCACTCTCTGGAGGAGGAATGCCAATGGAGATCCGGTCTGCAACGCCTGTGGGCTGTACTATAAGCTGCACAATGTAAGTGTCCCTGGAACCCCCCACGGGTAGGCTGGGCGATGGTGCCCATCGAAGTCCCCTGGCACTCCCTCGCTCACCCGGGTCTGACCTCCTATGAGTGAAGACGGTTGTGAGGCTTCAACTCATTGGGGCCAGCGGGGGGCCAAGTCTCGGAACTCCTTGCTTCCCCAGCCTAAAAGGAAGATTTCCTCCGCGGTGTACATAGTAGGACCTTGCCGGCTACGTAGATTGTCGCTGGGAAGGAGCCACCCTGTGGGTTGGCTCCGACCTTCACCCTAGTACCACAGAGACCAGCCCTTCCCCACCCTTTGAGCCAGTCCGCCCGAGTCCTCCTTTCTCGCGAAGACTGCAGGGCTACAGAGAAGGAAGGAGGCAGCCCGTTGAGTGTGAGTGGGTATGAAAGCCAGCCATCTGATATGCTTGGCGGGTCTCCTCTGGGTTTTTCAAGAAAGGAAAACAAAAACAACAAACACACCAGCCTTCCCCGGGCAGGGTGGGAAATCACCCGTTAGTTTGTGAGTTCCCTTTACCTTTGGCACAAAGAGCATGAGAGAGGGCGAGGTGGGAGGAAAGAGAGGAGAATAGCACTGTAACGCACGGCACACGAGTTCCTGAACCTAAGAGAGGACTGAGTCCGTTCCCGAGGAGTCAAAAAGCCTTGGCTAACCCTGTGCGCTGCCTGTTTTGCGGCCTCTCCCTACGGAAGCCATGGAACGAGATGCAGTGTCTGAGCGATCTTGTCTGCAGCCTGTCTCCTAACCAGCTGCCCGCATGCAGAGACGTCCGAGGAAGGCAGGGATGGCAGCTGATGACAGCAGAGAAACTCTTTCTCGTTCTCTGTCATCTTAGCAGAGTGATAATCGCCGGTCACCTGGGTTTCGTTGTGTCATTTCTAATCTTTTAATATGGGGGTCCTCCCATGATAGAGAATACCTTCACTTTTTAAAAAATATTTTTGGAGAAGGGCTTTGCTTTGCTCCTGAAACAACTCTGACACCTAACAACACCTGAAGTTTGTATTAATCCCAGAGAAAGAATGGTCATTTCACTCTTGTGTAGGCTCTCCCCCCACAGCCCCCAAAGCTCTCTCCGATTCTCCTAAAGCCTCTGCCAGCCTAACTTTGGCAGAGTGTGACACTGGACAAGGAAGAGGCCGCACGGCTTGCTCAGGGCCATTTTGGCAGCCACCTCTTCTTACTCAGGAATTACCTGGGAACTGGGGAGGAAGTTGCTCGGTTTGGGTTCTCCTTAGTCAAAGCACCATTTCTCAGGGCACCCTCTTTTCACTCTTGAGGAACATGTTGCTACGATGCCCAGGGACCTAGGTGAAGTAGCCCTGCTCCTCTCTCTGCCCCCGAGCCCATGACTGTGCCAGTTATGGACAATGGAACCCAAACCCCAATTTCCCTCGGAGCAATTTACTTCCTTGCTGCAGGGAAGATAAAAAAAAAAAGATTTGAGAAATTAAATTAACAGTGGAAAGGTCGGGGACATTAAATTTATGAACTCCCCGGTCAATGGCACAGCCGAGAGAGTCATCGTAGGGCTGACCATCTAATTTTCAAAGACCTTCTATGTTTTGGTCACGTGTGAGCCTCAAGTCATTTCATGATCTAGCCAGGGAGGCAATTTGTTTTGCTTCCAGTTGTGCTCAACGGAATGGTAACTCCGAGTGGAAACTTGGACAAGGTGCTGTGGGTGCTGGAAGCAGAAGAATCGGGCGTGGGATCTAAATTGCCGGAGCCCCGTGAACACAGGCTTGATTTTAGAGTCGGAAAAGGAAGTTCAGGAAAGTAAAGACTAACAGGGGAATCATTGGAAATCCTTTCTCATTATAAACTCTAACACACTTGTAAGAAACAGTGTGTAAACACGTACTTTTTGCTATTAGGAAATGCAGAGATAACGGGAAATGATAATGAGTTATGCTTTTCTTTTAAGTCGTTAATTGTGATGAGAGAGGCTCTTACTTGTGTTCAATCTTAAAAAATGTATGTGTGTGTGTGTGTGTGTGTGTGTGTGAAGAATATAAAATATTCATTACAAGCCCAGGAACTCCCCATAGCTCTTTCCACCACATCCATCGTTAGCTCGGTCTTCACGGCAGGGCTCCAGTGACGGGGCGGAGACAGATTTGTTGCAGTGAGTTCATCAATAAGAGTAGCTTTCTGTCTTCCCTGGTTTAGGACAACCCTACAGAAGAGGGAAGTTGATGTGTATTTAACAATAAGTGGTAAGGATCGGTCCACATTTTCATTGTGTTGTACTTTGTTCTGCTCAGCTGCAGGTCTAGCCATAAGTGGGTGCTCCCTGACTTCCCTTTCCCCTTCTCTAGCTGTTTAGATAACTCAGCACAGCTCACTATCAGCGCATCTAGGTAGCGTGGTAACTGTTAGTTATCAGCCTTATGTGGCTATCTTGTGTAACTAGATAGGATATTTAGATATCAGGCTATGTATATCTCGATAGCACCATAAAGGGCTGTGTATCTGGACCTTATCTTGGTGGAGATTTGAAGTGGCAGTAGATTCCCATTGGCTCTTTATCTTGATGATAACTTTGCAGAAGGATCCCTGACATGCTCTCTGGATAGTGACCTTTTAGCTCTCCTGCCTTCCTGGCACAGAGGAAAGCAGGGCTAAGCTCCAGTGTCTGGCTCCCAGTCCCTTCTCCCCCTTGTATCCTCTCCAAGCTTAGCTCCAGGAAGGAGTGTGTGTGTGTGTGTCTGTGTGTGTGTGCCGTTCCCAGAAGTACTGTCAGCGGCCAGGTCCCTCTCGGCCATCTGGAGTCTCTCTCCCTGAGTTGTCATTTCCTAGAGCTTGTGAGTAGATCCCTGAGCCACGGGAGCCCCTTCCTCCACCTCTGAGGACGCTGGTGGAAGAACACTTGACTGGATGTGCCGTGTGCTACCTGGGGCAAATGCCTGGAGCTGGGATCGAACTGGTTCTGACTCCATGTGGGTGGTAGCTGCTGCTTGTTCTGTTCAACCCTTTCTCAATTTCTGTTTCTCTGAAGCTAAGATGTTTGGGGGGAAATAAAAGAGAGAGAGAGATAGGAAAAAGGTTTTTCAAGGAGAGAGATGGAAGCTTAGTGACCTAGAGCAGGATCTTAGCCTCTGTCTTAGAGCAAGGTCTTGCCTCTGTCTCTCTATTCTGGCTTATCCTTGGCCTTGAATCTGTAGGACGAGTCTGTTTTCATGCTCGCACAGTGTTGCATCACGTATTTGAGCTGTTTGGGTGTTTGTGTGGTTAGAAGTCGGTAGGAGCGGCAACTGCCAGCTGTCCCCATCCCACTGAAGTGACAGGGGCCAGAAATTACCTTTAAGAAAAGGTCCCAGAACAGAGTAAATTCCAGGGGAAGATTTATGGCATCTCTCATTATGAAAAGGTCAAGTAAGAGAGGTTACTGTTAAGATCCATACAACCCCAGTGTTTCCGAGGCCGGCTGGGGAAGCAGTGCAGACAGCCATCCATGGGTGGTGTACGGCAGATCCATCAGAAGGGTGGACAAAACATCGTTTCCCGCTTGAAGATCCCTTCATTGCCTCTGTGCTCACGAAGTATTTTAAGGAAACTCTAATGAAATAAGAAAAGCCAGTCATTTTAAATCACCATAGAGATGAAATCATAGTAGGCAGATGTCTGTAAATGTGGTCCCTAGAAATGCAAAGTTCTCCCTCAGGAAACTTTCCCTTTGAATGACTGGAGCTCAGGGGCAGAAGGGTTAACTTCTGCTGGGGACACCTCGCCTATGAACCTCACCTTTGATAGAAGCTGACAGTACCTCCCTCCCAGGCGTGGTCTGGGCCAGACCACAGTTGTTGGGGGGTCCCTGGGAAGGCGGGAGGAAGGGGCCGGCTGAAAGCAGATCTCTGATCAGGGGCGGTCGGAGGAACCCGTGGTGTGTGAAGCCAGTGTGCCCTTTCAGAGCTAGCGGGGGAAAAAAAAGTAAAAAAAAAAAAAAAATTGATCTTTGTTTAGATTAACAGACCCCTGACTATGAAGAAGGAAGGAATCCAGACCAGAAACCGAAAAATGTCTAGCAAATCTAAAAAGTGCAAAAAGGTGCATGACACGCTGGAGGACTTCCCCAAGAGCAGCTCCTTTAACCCCGCCGCCCTCTCCAGACACATGTCTTCCCTCAGCCACATGTCACCTTTCAGCCACTCCAGCCACATGCTGACCACTCCGACACCGATGCACCCAGCGTCCAGCCTCTCCTTCGGACCTCACCATCCTTCCAGTATGGTCACCGCCATGGGCTAGAGTCCCTGCTCGATGCTTACAGGGCTCCGAGCGAGAGTCCCTCCAACCCTTATATTTGCATTTCTACAGGAGCAGTATCATGAAGCCTAAAACCCATGGATATGTTTTTGAAGGCAGAAAGCAAAAATGATGTTTGCCACTTTGGCAAGGGAGCTCACTGTGGTGTCTGCGTTCTCAGTCACTGAATCTGGATCCCATTTGTGAATAAGCCATTCAGACTCATGTTCCCTATTTAACAGGGTCTCTAGTGCTGTGAACAAAAAACAAAAACAAAACGCTGAACAGTGCATATAACTTATATTGTAAGAAATCCTGTACATTTGAGGAAGACTTTATTACATCTGGGTAGCTGTGAGAAAGGGCATGAAGGACGCCAAGCATTTGAAGGTTCTGGGGAAAACACAGTGTGGAAATTAAGAAGAAACTAGGTCTAATATCCAAATGGACAAACGGCCAGTTTTGTTTCCTTTCACTGGCCACGGTCGTTTGATGCATTAAAAGAGAAAAAAAGAAAAAAAAAACAAAAACGAAAAAAGAAAAAAAAATGTCGTAGGCAAATCATTCATCCAAAGCTGTGGGCCTCTGCCTAGAAAATACTATCAATTCCAGGCAATTGGTGTTCACACACGTTGCCATCAAGGGGCTCAGGTGGGCTTTTCTCAGACCTACGTGCTTTGTGAACAAGTCCCTGTAATTGTTGTTTGTATGTATAATTCAAAGCACCAAAATAAGAAAAGATGTAGATTTATTTCATCATATTATACAGACCTAATTGTTGTATAAATTTATTTACTGCTAGTTGTTAAGAACGGCTTTTATTTTTTCTCTCCCTGTTTTGTTTTAATATTTTCCTTCTCTCTCAATTTTTTGGGTTAATAATAATAATAATTAATAATAATAAACTAGATTACATTCAGTTGGCCTAAGGTGGTTGTGCTCTCAGAGGGTTTATTTTCCATTTTGTTTTTGGATGATATTTATTAAATGGCTTCTAAGGGTACAGCAGCCTCTGTCTTTCCGCTCCCCGCCGACCCCCGCAGCCTCTGTTCTGAGGGTAGCAGTGTATGAGCTACCGACATGCATGTCAGCGACCGAGGCCCAGCAGGCCCAGGTCCTGAGAGCAGCCTGGCTGTTAGCTCCTGTCCGTTTTCTGTGTTAGTGATCACTGCCTTAATACAGTCTGTTGGAATCATAAATAAAGAAATAATATTAAATAAAGTGAAAATTATTTTAACACAACAAAATGACATCGCATTAAAATGTTGGCCAGGCTCTTACAGAGTTTGGTAGCTCTAGCTTATTTAAGGGGGAGGGGAGGGGGAGGAGAACTTTTTTGGTTTTCTTTTGTAAAAGAACAGCACAGTGTTCAAGTTATCCACGAAGAGATCATGCCAAACCTGGGTAGTCCACATCTGTCCTTTCTGGGAAACCGGGGATCTCTGGAGCTCCAAGGGCATCTCTGTCCCAGGGGGTATTGAGTTATCCCCAGAGGGATTGGGGTCCCTCCACCAACTGCAGCTCACCTGGCCTGGACGCCGTGAGCACTTGGAGCGGGCTGCCTTCTCCCAAGAGAGCAGTTGGGGGTATTTCTTCATCGAGCTTCACAGGCCTTTGAAGATGCAGCTGCTGGACGGACGGACCACTGTGCGCTTCTCTGCACCAGTGAAGCGGGCTGGGCTGGCTGTGGAGTTCATTTCCGTTGTGCTTTGCTACTGCTGAATTGGATAACACCGCAGCGAAGGGTTGCTTGGAAGGTTGGCGAAACGAGAGAGCACCATTTTGTAACTGATGCTGTATAGTTCCCGTTGACTCTGTGGACAGAATGTGTAACTCGTGGCCCACATTTGAAAATCTCTGTTAAGCGCCGCTTTGCTTTCCTGGCACCTATTTTAAACCTAAAGCTCAATGTTGAAATAAAGGAGTAGAGAATTACTGAGCTGCAAATGGCGATCTCACTGGCTCCCAGTTAATTCCCTGCAAGTCGGGTGTCCTTCTTTTGAAAGACTTGCCTATTACCATATGAACACTTGGCAGATTTTACTGTGTAGTTCCACTGCCTTGGGATTGGCTCCCTCCTTTCTCCAGGAACAGATCTGACCTAATGCCCTTCAACCTTAAGAACAGGGAGTTCAAATTCTTGGCATTCTTTGAGGTGGGGAGTGTTGGGCGGGGTGGGGAGAGCACACTTCCATAACCCCCCAACTATATAGCTATATGGACATTTAATCCTGTCATTTCTGCAGAGAAAAGCAATTCCATCATTCTGTACGTTGTTTTCACCCTGAAAGGTATTTCTACAAGATGATGCAACTGATTATGAAAATCATATTTAAGAACAGTGATTTCTGTTTCTTTAGACTCATCACATGGTTCCAAGGTCTCAGTGCCCACCCCCCCTCCATTTAGGAAAATGTAAAGCACATTAGAGGGCTCAATCTAGAAAAAGACATCCGAGATTAGCGATCTAAAATATAGCTAAAATGATTGTAAGTGAATGCTATGCCTAATTAACCGACAGTCTGTGGTCCCCTCATTTTCCTAATAGTTACCTTAGCTCATCCACAGGAGAGCACTGGGGTTGGGTTTTATGTATGTGAGAAATTTGGATCATCTCCTTTTAAAGTGTTTTCAAAGTCAGCACAAGAGGAAAAAGAAGCCAGATGGCTATGGAGCCATTTTTGCTCTTTCTGAAATCATCTTATTTTATTTCACAGTGGAAGTTCGTGATTTAAAACTTGTGCATTGAAGCACTTCATTTACACGACATCCACCTGTGTCTTGCCTACTAAAGCCAGGGTAATTAAAGCCCATTTAATGACTTTTTTTTTCTTTTTAAAGCAGAGCAGGAAATAGAGAAACCAAGAGTGATCTCATTCTTACTTTATGACATTTCAATTGTTATTCCTCTAAAAAAACAAAAAAAACAACAAAACTACAACAACAACAAAAAAAACATGCCACATGAATGGTCGTGAAGTTCCCTATTGGGCCTCTGAGTGAGTAGCCAACAGCATGATGGAGGTGGGAACTCCCAGAGCTTGTCTGCTGAGATCAGTCTCAATTTGCTAGATCTTTCTCAGGGTTTAAAAGGATTTTAGAAGCGTACTCCTCACTAGGAGACTTCAGTGTGAAGGGTGCGCGTCCTCTCCAGGTGGGACGCGTCTGCTCTGAATTGAATAAAACGGTTGCCTGTTCTCAAAACTCAAACTCGCCAACGCAGGTGCGGTCCATTCCGCCTCTGAGGTTCCTCCCAACCCTGAGCTGCCCAGTCTACATTTCAAAGATTTATAGGTGTGGTGGTTACTTTTTTGCTTTCTCTTGTTCTGTCCTCCTGGTTCAGACACCCTCAGCTCCAAACCCATCTCTCATCTCCTAGCAGCAGGTCTCTGGTCCTTTCTGGGCCGTGGGCTGGTGCCAAGGCCTCTGCCGACACCTTGGCTTCAATTCCCAATGAAAGGCAGATAATGTGATTACAAGGCTAAAAAGAAACCACTTGAATCATGGTGTAGTATCGTTTTATCATCAGAACAACCGAAAATATAACCATTACTCCCCAAACCGTGGTGTGACAGACACTCCAGTCCCTGTCCCGTCCTTCCAAACCAAGCACACTTCTGGAAAGCATTTTCATTTCTGATTATAACACCTTGTTCCAACGAACGTGTGAATGGAGTCTCAGATCTGACTTGTCCACCCCTTTTGTAAAGAGCACGGTAAAAGGAGAAGTCTGGGGTTCAGAGAAAAACGTTGAGCCTTATAACCCGTTATGACCATGATTCTAGAAGTCTGCAGGCTGTGTGTTGACTCCTGGCCCTGCCATGAATGAAAAGCACAACCCAAGGCTTTTGCTTCATATCTCTGAGAGCTGGGACCTTATTAGATAAGATCATTTTGAAGGCGGTGCAGTGGGTTATGAGTTCGTGGGACCCCTCATCATAAAGTCAGTAGTTCAAACCCACTAGCTGTTCCATGGGAGAAAGATGAGGCTGGCTGCTTCCTTTAACATTCACAGTCTCGGTCCCCCTGTGGAGCAGCGGGACTCTGCCCAATAGGAATCAACGCAATGGCAGTGGAATGCTATGGCCCCGGGAAACTTCACTTGGAGGCTCTGCCCTTTCCCCACTGGAATTTTGACCAGGATAGTTTAAAAGCTTGCAAGGGTCCTGGTTCCTAAGCTTCCAGTTCCCCTCCCATCTATCCTTAATATTATCTTGTGCAACACAAATTAACTTGTATTTTATGACTGTCGACTCAGAACAGGAGGCAGTGTCTCATTCTTCAGATTCCCTGCTCTTTTGGAAATGTGTCCAGGCTCCTCTTGAGCTGAATACACAGGACTTGCTTGTCTAGCTGATTTTGCCAGTGTGGTTCATATTTCACTCATCCATTGTGTAAAGAAATTCTGCCTGAATTACTTACAGGGATATAGCCAGTGTTTCTTTTTTCCTTCTCTCTCTGTCTCTCTCTGGAGAAGGGGATAAAGAGAGGAAGCAGATCAATGTTTAAAGAAGCGTTTCCTTTTAGGGTGCTCAATTCACATCCTGATATCCCTAGTGACTTCCTAACTCTCCCCTGAACTGCTTTGCAGGGATCCTGGTACATTAGCCCCATTGTCTATGGTGCATTTTCACAATCCCCTGTCATGTCTGTGTGCACAGTTTGGCAAGTTGCACATTGGAGGGGGGATTTGGAGCGTAGACCCACGAATATACAACCCATGCCCTGTCCGCTCCTTTCCTTGTTGGTCTGAAGCTAAGTACAAAGATATGCAGGAAAAAAAAAAACACACACACACAAAGATATGCAGGATGAAAATCTACAGGTGTTCCCAGTACTCTCCTGAGTGAGGGTACCCGAACCAAGCAACGGCCCCATCGGTGTGCACAAGGACCTAAAAGTAAATGTGTGTTTTAAGGAACCAGCTCGGAGCCTAGAATTGTGTAGTAGAGGAAGATGATAGTGGGAGTGAGTCAAGGCAACTGGCTCCGGAAACTAAGTAGTGCTAATTCAATGAACTGGTCTGAAGCAGAACCTGCTGGAGAAAGGTGTCTGTACAATGTTATTTTACCAACCAGAAAGTCTACCAGGAATTCAGCCAAATCTGTTTTCTGACCTGTAGGAATATAATATATATATGAAAATGGATATCTTTCTTTTGTTTTAATTCCTCCTTCCTTTTTTAAGGATTGTAATATTGATTTTTAAAATCATTTTATTGGGAGGTTCATACGACTTATCACAATCCATACATACATCTATTGTGTTAAGAACATATTACATTTGTTGCGATCATCATTCTCAAAACATTTGCCTTCTACTTGAGCCCTTCATATCTGCTGCTCATTTCCCCCTCCCCCCATGCCCCTCTACCTCATGAACGCTTCATCATTCATAAATTATTATTGTTTTGTCATATATTACACTGTCTGATGTCTCTCCCCGCCTTCTTCTCTCCTGTCCTTCTCCGAGGGAGGAGGCTATACATAGATTCTTGTAATCAGTTTCCCCTTTCTACCCCACATTCCCTCCACCCTCCAGGCATCGCCACTCTCACCACTGGTCCTGAAGCAGGCATCTGTCCTGGATTCCCTGTGTTTCCAGTTGCTATCTGTACCTTTGTACATCATCTCGTCTAGTCAGATTTGTAAGGTAGAATTGGGATCATGATAGTACGGGGGGGGCGGGAGGGGGAAGCATTTAAGATCTAGAGGAAAGTTATACGTTTCATCGTTGCTACCCTGCACGCTGTCTGATTCATCTCTTCCCCACAACCCTTCAGTAAGGGGTGTCCGTTTGGCTACCAATGGGCTTCGAGTCTCCACTCTGCACTCACCCACATTTTCAATGATATGATTTTTTTGTTCCTTGATGCTTGATACCTGATCCCTTCGACAGCTCGTGGTCTCACAGGCTGGTGTATTTCTTCCATGTGGGCTTTGTTGCTATTGAGCTAGATGGCCACTTGTTTAACTTTGAGCCTTTAAGACCCCAGACACTATATCTTTTGATAGCTGGGCACCATCATCTTTCTTCACCACATTTGCTTATGCACCCACTTTGTCTTCAGTGGTCGTATCAGGAAGGTGGGCACCCACTGATATGATTTTTAGTTCTTTGATAACTGGTCCCTTCTACACCTCGTGGTCAGCCAAGCTGGTGTGCTTCTTCCATGTGGCCTTTGATGCTTCTCAACTTGATGGCCGCTTGTTTATCTTCAAACCTTTAAGACCTCAGATGCTTTTGATAGCCAGGCACCATCAGCTTATGCACCATTTTTCTTCAGCAATCGTGTCAGGAAAGTGTGCATCCTGGAATGCCAATTTAATAGAACAAAGTGTTCTTGCATTGAGGAAGTGCTTGAGTGGAGGCCCAATGTCCATCTGCTGCCTTAGTACTAAGCCTATGAATATATACATATAGATCTGTTTCCTAACACTCATATAAATGTATTTTCATATGTATATTCCAGTCTTTGTACCTCTATAAATACCCTTTGTCACCTAGATCTTTCCTCTATTTCCCTTTACTTTCCTCTTGTCCCACTATCATGCTCAGCCACTAACACCCTTCTTGCTACTGATTTTGGATCACTTATTGCTCCCCTATCCCTGGGTTGGTCAGCACCACCTCCTTGCCCCCTCCTCCCCCTCTCCTGTGTCCCCCGGGACCATTGGTCCCATTGTTTTCTCCTCCAGACTATTCATCCGGTCTATCTTATCTAGATAGATCTGTAGAGATAATAATATGCACCAAAAATCAAGCCATAGCCAGATAGATGATGAGTGAGAACACAGCTATGACAATAAAAAAGGAAACCAATTACCCATAGAAGAATAAATTAATAAAAAAGAAAAAAAATTAAAAAGAAAGAAAACCTGTAAATAGATCAAGGTCTTATTTTTGATCTCTAGGCGTGTCCTTCAGTCAGGTCCAATGGGGTACCATGCTTTGGCCCCAGAGTTTGTCCTTTGTACTCCTTTGGGGCTCCCTGCTCTGATCCCATGATTGCTCTGTCGCACGCTTTTAGTGGTTTGCCTCAGTGTCATAGGGTCAGTCTTGGCCAGTCCCGGCCCTAAGTCTCCAGCGTTGTCCCCCTTAGGGACCTGGGCCATCAAGGGATGGTGTGTCTCATAGTGGGATCAGCCATATTGTCCACTCTGTGCATTGGCTGTTCAGAGTGGAGATATCGTCCTCCAGGCCTGGTGGGCCAGGATGTGCTTCACTCTCTCTTCCTCCCCCTTCTTTGCTCCAACTTTCTCTGATTGCACATGCCCCTCTCCCTTAACTGTAGCTTCAGTGCCATCCTCTCAAGTAAATTCTTTTGGGGTGAGGGGCAGTTGTCCACCTAGCTGGTATGGGGGCCGAGCCCTCAGGCCCCTCCACTGGATCCCTACTCCTTGCCAGCACACTGCAGTCATCTGGCTCTGGCTTTATATCTGGTCCCTCTTTCCCTGTGGAGACACAAACAATACCCTCCGTTTGGGTGGGTCAGTTCCCTATTCCCCCATCACACATCTTTTTTTTTTCTTTCCCCTTTCCTCTCTCCACCGCATTTTTAGTTTGCTACCATAAGTACCCCTGGATTTGGTCTGGCCCCTGCCATACTACCTGGACCTTACCCCTGGAGCCCTGGAGTGTTTGTATACAGTAGCTTTTTCCCTGTGTCCCTTTGCACTTACCTTTCTGTTCTCTGTATCTATCTATCTATCTATCTATCTATCTATCTATCTATCTATCTATCTATCTATCTATACACTTACCTCAGCGGACTTATGTTATACTTGTCCTTTTGTGCTCGGCTTACTTCACTTAGCATAATTTCCTCCATTTCTTCCCATACGTCGATATGCTTCATGCGTTCATCACTGCTTTTTAGCGAAGCGTAGTACTCCATTGTATGTATGTACCACAGTTATTAAATCCATTTGTCTGTTGATGGAAATTTGGGTTGTTTCCAACTCCTTGTGATTGTGAACTGTGCCGCAATGAACACTGGAGCACAGATGTCTGGCCGTGGTTTGTTTCTTGCCTCTTCTGGGTAAATGCCCAGTAGGGGGATTGCTGGGTCGTATGGTAACTCAATTTCCATCCGTTTGAGAAATCGCCAAATCGATTTCCATAGCGCTGTACGTACCTACAGATCCACCAGTAGTGGATGAGAGTTTCTATCTCACCACAACCCCTCCAACACTTGTTGCTTTCTGATTTTTTGAATTGGGCTATCTTTGAGGGTGTTAGGTGGTATCTCATAGTAGTTTTAATTTACAATTCTCTTATGGCTAAAGATCGGGAACATTTTCTCATATGTTTATTGGCCATTCGGATTTCTGCCCCTGTGAAACTTCTGTTCAGGTCCTTTGCCCATCTCCTCAGTAGGCAATTAGTTTTTCTCTTCTTGAAAGCTTGCAAAGTATTGTAGATTTTAGTAAAAAGCCTGTTATCTGATGTGTCATTGCTAAAGATGTTTCACAGTCAGTGGACTCTCTTATCACTCTCTTGGTGAATTCTTTCGATGTACACAGGTGTCTTATCTTCAGTATATCCCACTTGTCTATTTGTGTCTCCTCTGTATTTGTATCCTTCCCTATTTCTGGTCGCCTATGTAATCCCTGTGCCAAGGGTCTCAGGTTTGTCCCAATTCCCTCATTGGTGGCCCTAATTGTTTGGGGTTGTATCTCAAGGTCTGTGATCCACCTTGAGTTTATTCTTGTGCATGGAGTGAAGTAAGGGTCTTGGTTCATTTTTCTGCAGGTGGATATCCATTTTTTTCCAGCACCATTTATTGAAGATGGCATCTGCTTCCCATTTAATATTTTTGGGCCCTTATCAAAGATCCATTGCCTTTATGCTGATGTTTTGATTTCTGGGTCTTCTGCAATATTGATTTTAACTCAGCAAACTTGCAAAGTGCCCAAACCTTTTCCCTTTAAGACGCAGAAGGAACTGAAATGTTGCCCATTGCCGCTGGTGAGTTGGCCATGTGTGGTCTAGTCTTTTGAGCACTTTATCTTGGATGCCCCAATGTGGGAGGGTGGGGGAGGGGACTTGGGTAAAGCATTGGCTTTTTGAAGGCCATTCAAATTCCAGTTTGCGAACTGGGTCAAACCCAAATCCCCTGGCATCTGGTTGGTTGTGACTCTCAGTGACCTTGGAGGACATTGTAGAACTGCTCCGTCCTGTGCCGAGGCTGCAGCTCTTTATGGGAGCAGACAGCCTCACCTCGCCTCTGCTCATGAGCTGGAACAGAAGAGCCAATCTCACTGCCCTCGAGTAGGTTCCAATATTGTTAGTGACCCGATGAACTGGAAACAAACACAACCCCCCAAACTGGAAACAAACACAACCCCCCAAATGGAGAACCAATGGAGAACTAATTCTTTATGGGAGTAGAAAGCCTCATCTTTCTCACGAAGAGTGCCTGGTGGTTCTGTACTGACGATCTTGCAGCTGGCGGCCCAACTGGTAACCACTCCGCCACAAAGGCTCCTTGATGAACGGGAAGAGATTGTCTAATAAAAGGATTTGGTACAAGGTGGCCTCTCTCTCTCCCTTCTTATTGCCAGGGCAGGCTTCATCCCTTTTTCCTGAGAGAACGATTTCACAGCCACACTCAGGACAGCCCGGGCAGGTCTTGAACATGACCACAGCAGCTTGCCACCCCCACCCCCACTGAACACATTGGTAATGTGTTAGAGTGATACACCAGCGCTGCTGACAGCAGAAGATGTCTAGATTGTCCTCTTTTCTGCCTTGATAATAGGGGGCATGAAGTCCCCCCCACCCCCCACCCTGGACAAGCTGTTTTTTGTACGAGCCACCCAAGCTGAACTGTCTTTTACAAATCTGAGCCCTGGGTGCAAGAAGTGGCCCTGTTTCTCTCTTTGAAAATCCCCGGCCTCCTTTGCTGTGGCCGAGTCACCCAAGGTGACTCGCAGCAAGTTGGGCCTCCTTCCGAGGAGTCTCAGTTTTCCGGCAGACAAGGGATTGGTTTCTCTCTTCTGAAGACTCCAGGGCTCCTGGCGACAGCATGGAATCATGGCGGACTCCCAGCAGCACAGGGGCACCCACTGTGTCTTCCTTCTAACCCTTAGGGCTTATTTAGAAAGGAGGGTTCGAGTGGTTTGGCTGAAAACACGGACCCAGGTATGCTTCTTAAATGAAAAACATATAGTTTATGTACATACTTCAATGCAAGAAATTAGCAACGGAGCCGCCAAAGGAAGCAAAAAGACCACACCAGCTGCCATTGACGTGATTCTGAATCGTGACACCCCGCGTGCTTTGAACTGGGCTCCTGAAGGCTTTCCTGCGGGGATGTTTTGGACGCAGACAGGCAGATCTTTCTTCCAGGGCACCCCTGGGTGGGTTCCAATCACCGCTCTTTCTGCTGGTTGTCAGAAGCTTCACCATTGAGGCGGCAAGATCGTCTCAACCTTTTGCTTCTACACAAACTCATCAGCAAGGTCAAGGGCCCTGTCTGTGAAAACAAAACCTGTGCTCGTCTCCCCTTGGTGCTGTCACGAACGACCATAAACCGTGAGGGGTGGGGTGGGGGGTGTTCAATTCGCACAATTTTTTCCTTAGAGTTAGGAGACCGGAAGTTGCAAATTCGCTAGGCTGAAGCCACGGCCGCCGGAGGACTGATTCCTTCTGTTGGCTCTGTGGAAGAAGCTTTGCCCTTGCCCTTGCCCTTGCCCTTGCCTGTACTGGGAGGCCTCATGGTTCAGTTGCCTTTCCTGGCAACACTGAGACCTCTTCCTTTGCCCTGCTTGCCTTTGGTCAAAAATCAGGAGCTGCCCTTCACCTTGGACGAAGACATGGGGTAGAGGCCGCAGTGATTAAAGGGTCCCACTCCCTCCCCCATCTGAATGGAAAAATACACATTTGTTTCTGCACAGATTTGGCCGGGCCCACCTGGGGGCAGGGCCACAAACTGGTCTGTCTTTGCATCAGGTGTGAATTCCGCGGAGTTCGCTTCACCTATCCACAGTCACGGTTAAAGAAGTGGAGGAAGACACACCTGTCGCCAAGCCCAGGGCTGGTTCGTCCTTGGCTTCTGATGGTGGCCACGGTTCCTTGGTCTCCAAAGTGAGGCGGAGTGGGACTTTCTTCATTTTATGATGACTCTGTCCAGACATGCTGAGGGGACGTCTTCATTCAAGACCTCCCCGGGGGGGGGTGTGTTAGCGGGGGGCAGGCCTCTTCCTATAGCCTCTTGCTGCAGGACTTCTGCGGGAGTGTAGTAAAATGACAGCGATCCCTGTTGTTCTGCCCGCTTTTGCTGTGTGTCCATGAGGGCTTTTCGGCGATCGCATTTAACCCAAGTGAGATGCTTTTCTTGGAGTGGAATTTCAGTGACTGAAATGGGTGAGTACTTGCCCCCGCCCCCACCAAAGTAACAGAAGTAACCGTTTCCTGAAGGCATGGGAAGGCGGGGGAGGGAGAAGGAGGAGCTGATAGCAACGATGCTTGTATAACTGCACTAGAGGGGAGCAAACAATAGAATTGCAGGTAAATGGATATATTACACTAGTAAGATACGACATATATATAAACTATATATAAAATAAGGGTTCGGGGGTAGGAGATACAGGAGAGCGGATATCAAGGTCAAGAAGAAGGAGCATATTTGGAAACTGATTGTGGTAACAAGTGTACAATACTGCTTCATGCGACTGAACTATGGAGTGCTATAATATCCGTAAGAGCTCCCAATAAAATGATAAAAACGAAATAAAATGGGTGAGTAGCAGGACATGTATCAGGGGAAGGAAACAGCTACCTTCCAGCTTCCCATCAGTGACAAGAGTAAGTGAGCATCTCATCCAAATATGTGTCGAGGCAAACCTGAGCTTCGAAGGTTTCCCCTCTCTTTCGGGGTAACAAGATGAACCTGAGAACAATTAAATTGGGACTGAGAGTCTGGCTCACTCACAGAGCAGGCTGAGGTGCTCAATCCTATTATGACAGAGACAGCAGGCCGAATCTTCTTGATTGGACCAGGGCATCTCGAGCTGCCACCAGGTTTTCCAAATGTAATTGACGGGGTGGGGAGAGGTGTAGCGACGGCACTTGAAGTTGAGTCCACTGCTTACGACTCTTGCCAGCACCCACACTTCAGGTCCATCAGGGGCTGACCATCCCCTTGTGGAATAGACATGCCCTTGACTTCTGCAGTGTTTCCTTCTGGATCCCAACCCAGCCTATTTCCCTGCTGTCGCACACACTTCTCTCCCAAAGCGGGGAGCAAAGGCAGCAAGGTCTCTGCCAGCCCGTCTGAATTCACCAGCAGCTCCGATGAAGGCAGAGGTTTTAAACTTCAGTGGTGTCTAAGATGAAGTTTGGGGATTAGGTGTCTCTTCTTTCCATTACCACAGATAGCAGAGCTGGCGGAAGGTCCCCCTCATAGCCAGCTGGCTGCCCAAAGGTGAAAGGAGAGAAGGAAAGAGAGGCGTGTATCAATCCACAGTTTCCATCGGCCCAGTCCCCTAAGGTAGACTGCTGGCTGCCGTTTCCTCTCTGTCGTGACCTGGGAAACTGAAGCCCTGAGGACGTAGCTGAGTTACCCAAGGACACGAAGACCTGTCGTCAAAGACCTGTCCCACCTGTTCTCAGCAGGAACAATAAAAAAGAGAGAAGAAACAGGAAACCTTTGGCCTCAAGGAAGTGCCGCTTTGCCCTCCTCCTGAGAAAGAGGTGTTTGGTCCCTAGAAAAGGCTCTTCCTCACGGAAGACATGTCCCCCGGCTTCCACATTCGAAAACGTCCCATTTCTGTCGATGGAGGTCCCATGTAATGTCTTAGACCGTGTGTTTTGCAACCCTCAGTCACTGAACTGCATACCTGATGATAGGTGTTAAAGAAGAGGTCCGGCTGGATCGTACAACCTGGGGGCCAGCGTGGATTTCTGCTAATGCTGGACAGCCAGCCGTCACTGAGTGAGAAAGGATGCTCAGGTTGGGCTGAAGTGTGCACCCCCATACAATGTGTTGCCTTCCTTGGAATGCGCCCGTTTTCTGGAGGGCTACGTTTCTACGTCATTTCGGACTAGATGTTAATCAGTGGCTATTGGCTACAGAGGATAAACCCCACCGGCAGACAAATGCCTTTCAAGATGTGAGATGTTAGGGAGTGACCAACGAGGCCTGAAAAATAGGAAACCAGTTAGGAATTCAAAGGTCACTTTGTTCAGGGCAAAATTCTTGTGCCTGGTGTTGACCGTTCACCCTCTGGGTTTTTTCCCCCCCAGACCTTAAAGGATCCAACTCATCCACATGAACAATGGGAACGCCTAATACAGACACCCCATGCACCCTTCAGCCCAATCTGTTTGCTCTCTAATGAACGTGGCTCCAGCCTTGTGTAGCATGCCGCCCTGCCTAGAGTTCTAGCAGAGAGGCACGGTCTGCTGAAGGTACAGGCCGGCGAGTCTAGAGGCTGTTGCCAGAAGACTTAGCGGGTACAAGATAGGCTAGTTAACCATCCCAATTCTTCTTTCACGTGGTGTGCAGCCGGGGGAGGGTGATCCCTATCTCCATGTGGGACCAGCTCCCAGCCTCCTGGAGCCTCTCCACCACTGTCAGTAGGACTGCATTGAGGTGGCCATCGCCGCCCCCTGGCAGAACGGCCCAGACCGCAATGCGCCATGCGAAAAGAGGGCCAAATGCTGCATCTTGCACCTTTCCAAAGAAATGGTGGTTTTCCTAGAGGTTGAGAGGACAGAGCAGGCTTTGTTTTGTGGGATGGTGACCTGAGTTGTAGCTAGGTGACTGGCTCAAGAAAATGACGCTCGCTGGAGACCAGTTCCCACCCTTCCCGGTGCCCACTGGCTCAGTCTTGGTACCTGTCACCACAATGCCAAGTGCCTGGGACTGTCCCTTATTCTACTGCAGAATCCTGACCCACGTAGAGCCCTGAGCTCCGGACTGTTGTCAACTGACCCCATCGCCCTCTCAGAACAAACCCATGCTATGCTCTGATTCCTTTGTTTGTTGTTAACAGCCGCTGGAAGCGTGAGCCCTGACTCCTGGGGGGCCCTACCAACGCTGGCACAAAATGCTACCCAGTCCTGCACCAGCCCCGTGATCCTTTTAGGATCAGACTATGGAGATCCATAGGATTTCCCCTTGGTTGGATTTCAGAAGTAGATAGCCAGGCCTTTCTTCGTAGCCCATCTTAGTCTGCAAGCCTAAACACCCCATAAGCCTCCATATCACAGCACCACATAGGCCTCCACTGACAGACAAGTGGTGACTGCACATGAGGTGCATCTGCTGGAAACCAAACTGGTGTTTCCTGCATGGAAGGTGAGATTCTACCACTGACCTGTCACGGCCTTCCTCCGGTGAAACTCTTCTGCTGAGAGTGAGTTGACACTCTTATTGAGCTAAGCTGTGGATGATGTTAATGGCTGAGAGCTACTCTATCCTGCTGAGCTTGGCAAGTGAAAGAAGCCTTTAAAACTTTAAACCTTACGGGCAAGAGGCGTCCCATGGGAATCTGAGACAATACCCAGGGAGATAGAAAATCTTTGGGCAAAGGGACCTTTTCAGAGTCGACCAAGGCCTGGTACTATGTTGTTGTTGAGCCCAGGTGGCAGAGTGGTTATGAGTTGAGTTGCTAACAGCAAAGTCAGCAGTTTAAAACCACCAGGTGCTCTGAGTGAGAAGTATGAGACTCTCTGCTCCTGGGAAGAGTTACCCGTCTTGGAAACCTAGAGGGTCAATTCCACCCTGTTCTATAGGGTTGCTATGAATAGCAGTGTTTTTTTTTCTTTTTTTAATGCCCAGGGTGGCTACCACGTTGAGATATATCATCCTTATTTTATTTTATCTCAGCATTGAGATCAATAAGCCAAGTCTGCATGTTCTTATATTTCTAGGCTCGTCTGAATGATGCGCAGACTATGCGTGTTCTACCTCTGTGATCCTTCCTGCAACCCGAGGGTGGAGGTATCCCCACAAATTATCCGCCTTTTACCTGTGAAGACAAAGGGATGGAAATAAAACAAAAAACCCGAAAACATTCATAGTGGCCCTAGAGGACAGGGTGGAACCGCCCCTAGGGAATTCCGAGGGGGGGGGACTTTTGAGTAGAAAGCCCCACCTTTCTTCCACGGGGCAGCTGGTGCCTCCAAACTGCCGACTGCAAGGCTAACCCATGGCTCCACAAAGGGCCTTCCAAAGCCAAGGTCAAGTCCACTGCCAGCGAGTAGATTTCCATTCTTAGCGACCCTAGAGGGCAGGTTAGAACTGCCTCCGTGGGTTTCTGAGTTTGCATTGCTTTCCCGCAGCAGGGTCTTAGAAATGTGGATTTGTGTAATTAGCTCACAGCTCCTTAGGCTCCCTGCACCTAGAGCTGTGCTGCCCTGCTCTACCTTGCGTTAGTTCGGCCAGGCCTTTCCTCCAGGCCCTGAAACCAGACAGGAGGTAAGGATCCCTGCGCCCGGTGTGCTCAGGTTTTGGATTC
The DNA here is from genome assembly GCF_050624435.1 of Tenrec ecaudatus. NCBI lineage: Eukaryota > Metazoa > Chordata > Mammalia > Afrosoricida > Tenrecidae > Tenrec > Tenrec ecaudatus. The sequence continues at coordinate 157,584,360 of NC_134535.1, read as the reverse complement.
TCCCCGCCCCCTTGGATGTTTTCTAATTGGCTTTTTTTCTGCTGAGTGGTTGCCTCACAGTTTCTCCCTTGAAAGGCAGGCTAACCATTTGCCCTAACACCCACAAGGTTAAGTGACCTGTCCAACATCTCATGGCAGGGAAAGGTCAAGGTTGGGGTGAAACCTCGAAGTTACCGTGCTTGGGACCCTTGTCTTGGGGACGCTGGGGGGAGGGGAAAGCCATGAGCCTCTGCAGTGTGGACGGCACTTTTGAGACTGATGGAGGGTCTGGGCGACCTTCGGAGAGTGGTCCTTTCTTTGAACCTGCTCGAGTGGATAACGGGTTTTCAGGTACCACATGGAGGCTTCCCGCCCCTTTAATTATGTCTAACTCAACCGAGCTAATCACAAAACACCGGCCCCATAAAAGAACCTTCTTTTTATTTTTATAATGGAGAAATTAACCGGTGTTGAGTAGTCCAGGTTAGAGAAACCACCATAAAATATAATTATAATAATATTATTATTAATGGTTCTCTGGCCTTTCATCCCAGACCAGAGAGTGACTGGCGCATGCTAATTAATATGCCTCTTGCCCCATCCGCGCTATAGGCGGGTCTACAAAAGAAAGCGGGGATTGCGGAGGTTTGTTTTTCTAAGTGATGTCTATTGGCCTTGTCAACCTGGAGGTGAAAATACAGCCCCTTGAGCCTCTCCCTGAAGGATCAGAAGGCATGGAGGCGTTTCATTTCGTTTTGAGTTCTTGATTCCTTTCTGTTTTATAGTTACAGTCGGGTCCAACAGTTTGTGAAGCACAGGAGTGGATGCACGGCGATAATAACTGATGCAGGGGTTTGTAGGGGAGGTAGGGCGGGTGGGGGAGGGGAAATAGAGAGGGGGAGGGGATTTCAGAAGTAAACAATGAAAGTGGGAGGGGGGTGACCTCTAGAACTGAAGGTGATTATACAACTCACGTTAAAGGCCATTGAATCATGGGGGCAGGAAAAAGAACATGGTGTGAAATGGATTGTACAATTCTTGATACGATCGAACTGTTGACTTGCGTGCTATGTTGATTACGTGACAATGGTGAAGAAGTGGTACACATGTAGGACTCGAGTTTGAGACTTCCGGAAATGGTCTGGTCTCTCTGTCAGGGACTTCCTGGAACGCTGGGATCTGGTCCTGCTTACTCTCTCCACTTGCAGGGATGGAGGCGGTGGGCTGGACTCGGGTTTCGTGCCTGTGAGGTTTGAACAGAAGCCACCAGGCCAGGGCGTTTCCACACATGGTGCTGCACACGCCTCTGGCTTGCTGGGCTTGGCCGAGAAGTAGGTTTGTGAAGAGGACTCCTGAGGACCCAGATCACTCATGCCCTTCCCTTGGGAGGAGGAATGAAGATGAGGGTTGGGGTGGGGTGAGGGCGGGGTGAAGGAGGATCACCCCGTGACAAATTTCAAAAGGCGAGATATGTCAGGTGTGCATTTCTTTGTTTGGATTTGGGGTGCAAGGATGACAGCCAAGAGGGGCATGCGCACTCTCCAGAGTCATCCACCAGAGGGAAGATTTGGAAAGTCATAAGGCTCTGAGGCCAGAATGGTTCTCCATGAGTTTGGGGTAAAAGAGCATTAGCCAGCGGGGCATATCACTCAGATGAGAGATTTAGAAGTGATAAGAAAATGGCAGCCAAGATAGGTCTCCTTAATCAGCAAATTGGGCTGCCGAGGCCAGAGTCAGTCCTGGAACAGACAGCTGTCTGCTACCTCACCTGTGCATAGTGGTAAGGGAGCACAGGTAGGTTCTGAAGCCAGTTGACTGAGAAGGAAATCATGGATCCATGGATAGAGAATTGTTTAATCTGTTTAGACTTCATTTGTCTTCATCAGGAAGGTAGGGATATTTCTAGGCATTTAGCCACTGCAGGAATTAAATGAAATACTCTATGTAATGTTCTTAGAACTATGTTGGATTGTTAACCAAATAAAAAACAAACCTCACTGCCATCGAGTCAATTCTGACTCCCGAGGACCCTATAGAGCCGGATGGAACTGCTCCATGCATCTCTGAGAGGGTAACTCTTTACTGGGGTAGAAAGCCTCTTCTTGCTCCCACAGAGCAGCTGGCGGTTTCGAACTGCTGACTTTGCAGTTAGCAGCTCAAATCCTAACCACTACCTATTAATACCTACACTGGTAAAGTAGTAGTGTTACTCTTTTGACTACGGAAGTCTGTCCAGGCATTCTAGTCTTCAGTTATCAGTGGATTGCCAAGAAAGGATCGGTGAACAGCAGGCCACAGGTACTTAGGCGATCAGTGATCATCCTTTCGATGGAGAGCGTGAGAGGGCTCCAAAAATATCTTTGCCCTGGTCTAACTCTGCCATGAAGACTCCCGGCAGTTTGGTTGTGAAGCACTTGGCTGTGAACCAAAAGGTTGGTGGTTTGAACCCACTGGCAGATCAGAGGGAGAACGTTGCGTGGCAGTTTGCTTCTTAAAAATTACGACATTGGAAACCCTCTGGGCCAGTTACCATGAATTGAAATGGTCTTGAGGGCAATCCATGGAGTTTCTCCATTGGCCCTTGAGCAGTTATCTGGAAATCTTGGCTCTAGGACACTTTGGACAAAAAGAGGAATGAGGGGGAGGGAAAAAAAGGAAAACGAGCTGATTCCAGGAACCCCAAGTGGAAGGCAAATTTTGAGAATGACGAGGGCAATGAATGTATAAGGGTGCTTTGCTCAATTAATGTATGTATGGATTGTGATAGGAGTTGTATGAGCCCCAATAAAAAGATTTATTAAAGTAAAAAAAAAAGAGGAATGAGGATGATAAATAAATGACCCCCAATCCAAGACAAATGAACCCCTCAGGTCCAGTGGTGAGAGTGGCGATATTGGGAGGGTGGAGGGAAGGGGAGGGAGAAAGGGGGAACACATGATAAAGATCTACATACAACCTCCTCCCTGGGGGACAGACAGCAGAGAAGTGGGTGAAGGGAGACGTCAGACAGTGTAAGATATCACAAAATAATAATAATTTATAAATTATCAAGGACTCCTGAGGGATGGGGGAGTGGGGAGTGGGGGAATGAGGAGCTGATACCAAGGGCTCAAGTAGAAAGCAAATGTTTTGAGAATGATGAGGGAAACAAATGTACGAAAGGGCTTGACACAATGGATGGATGTATGGATTGTGATAAGAGTTGTATGAGCCCCCAATAAAATGATTAAAAAAATGGCCCCCAAATGCAATGCTTTGAAAAGTGACTCCAACTAATTTACACAGGCTAAACATCTCTGCACAGAAGCCTCTTCTAGGGCGGGTTAGCATGGGCAATGGGATCACAGAGAATAGGGAGGGCGCTGGAAGGAAAATTTGAGGAGGCAGTAGAGTTGAAGGAACTGTGAAGGATGAGTGGCTTCGTGCATTTCTGTTTCTAGGGCATTGAAAACCACATGAGCTATATGTTTTTTATTGTTCGGTGTTGTCAAGGTGGCTCTGACTCATGGGGATTAATGTATGACCAGCAAATGGTTGCCCCGTCCATCCTGTGTGATCCCTCTGGTGGCTGGTGTGCTCAAGTCCATTGTTGTGGCCGGTGTGTATTTTGAGTGCCTTCCAACGCAGGGGGCTCATGTTCCAGCCTTCTATGAAACAATATTTTGTTAGACTCCTCAGGGTTTTCGTTGGCTACTTTTCAAATGTAGATTATTGTTTGGCTGCAACCTGTCCACCCCGGTGACCCTACTGGCATTTGAAATATTGGTGGCAAAACTTCCAGTAAAGAAGCCACTGCTGTTCAACCAACTAAAAGATTGATGTGGGAGCCTTAATTGAAGATAGATCTTATGTCTTAGTTGGGACAATCATTGCAGTTTTAAAGGAGACTAGTTAGTTACTCGCTTTGACAGTGGAGGTAGGACTGAATATTTTGACTGAGTCTTGTGAATTATTCTCAAAACCAAAGCAGCCCATGGAAAACAAACAAACAAGCAAACCCATGTTGTATTGGATAGGTGACTGCACATTACAACAATACAAATGGTACCCAGCATGGGATGCTGGAACCAACCATTCGTGACAAAACTCAAACTAACTGAAAATGAAAATGACTTGCCTTCTAAGAGATGACGACTGGATTTCAAAAGGCCATTATTGACCATTAGAAGACGCAGCTGTACCACAGTAACAAAGAAAAACATGGAGACTGTAACCCACTCGGAATTAGCCAAGCACATCAGCTTTCTAAATGTCGGACTCCAGAGATTCCTTATTTCTTTTAAACCCTAATTTTTCCAAGGATTGGGATACCACTGGTAAGTGTAATACAGGTTTTAATTGTATTTTTCTGTCAGTGTCATTACAATGAACTAATCAGAGAAGGAGGAACAGATGCTTGCCAAGCCTTGGCTTTATTCATCCAACTTCCACTTTCTTCTTAGAATCACCAAGTTTGTGAAATAAAGGGCTGAAAAACGTACAGAATGGTAGACGCTCTTAGACTCTGCCCCACCTTTTACTTGTTACACGATACCAGATCAGGGGACTTAATTTCCTTACACGATAGTTTTCTCATTTCCAGAGCATGGAATGGTATGGAAATTCTAGCTTCCGCGTCTGTTAGTGCAGGGTAGATCAGTAAAAAGTGTTGTCAGTTCTTTTGTTTCATCCAAGGATTGTTAACCAAATCAAGGGTAAGGTCACCTAGTTGGATGATACTTAAAAATGTTATAATGGCAAAATAATAATTTGTAAATTATCAAGGGTTCATAAGGGAAGGGGCAGCGGGGAGGGAGGGGAAAATGAGGAGCTGATGCCAGGGGCTTGGGTGGAGAACAAATGTTTTGAGAATGATGAGGTCAATGAATGTACAGATGTGCTTTATACAATTGATGTATGTCTAGATTGTGATAAGAGTTTATGAGCCCCTAATAAAATGATTTTTTAAAATGTTATAATGCAACTTGCTGTTTGCCTCATTGTGTAGATGTTCTCTTGGCATCCAGAGCAAAATGCTGGCCGTGTGGATATCAGCTCCACAGGAATCCAAACAGATCCTTAGAAACAGGAGAAAGTTCATAAAGTTTATTTTTATCTAGGTGATGGTCTCTCATAATTGACTCCATTGAGGATAGTCACAAGAGTGGGTGTTCATTTATGCCTGACAGTATGTGTGACTACATGTTTCTCAGGGGATATGCAAGCACTTACATATTTGTGTGTTCGTCTTGATGGTCCAAATCCACAATAAATTAGGTTAGGTCTGATCATGATTTTCAGATGCCTGCATTTTTTTAAATCTTCACCAGAACAGATATCAGAAGCTTCATATTTGGATCAGGAAGAGAATATTTCTCAAGGATTCCTTCTCTTCAAGGAGGGATGAGTTCCTGGACCATCACCTATCTGCCAGTTTTCCATATTGTGGTGGCCTGAAAACCTCTATCATGCTGAAGCAGTGCTACCACTAGTCCCAACAGGGTCACACCATGGCACACAGATTTCAGTGGGGTTTTCAAACTAAGACCAGGAAGAAAAACTCGGTGATATATTCCCGAGAATTTGTCAGTGAAAGCATTATGATGACAATAGAGCATTGTCCAATTTGCTTACTTGGGTCGCAGCATCAAAAGCCCCCCTTGGAATAAAAAGAATCCATATTGCATTGAGTAGGTGACTCCATATAGGTCCACCACAAATGATACCCATCAAAGGATCAGTTATTGGAAGAGGACATCATGCTCGGTGGAGCAGAGAGCCAGCAAGGTGAAAGAGACCCGTGGTGAGAAGGGTCTGCTCAACAGCGACAAAGCTGGATTCAAATAGGTGGCACCCGCCCCCCCTGCCCGAGGGTAATTTGATTTGTGCATAAGGACTCCGTGAGCTGGAATGGACTCAATGGCCATTGTCTAGCTACTTGAATTCACTGGAGAGAAATCGCTGTGGAATCCATTGATTCTCATATGTTCAGGTTGGAGACCCCACTTTGACAAGACTCAGGGTGCTGGTCTCCCCTGCTCTGGTGAGCACAAGGAGCCCGCTCTATCCTGTTTAGGGCTGTTTCTGCCGTGTGTGCAGTTGCTGGCTTCATGCTTTTCAAGGAGTATAAGGAGTTTTGGGGACCGCCAAGCTAATTGGTGGCCTGAACACTTAAAGAAGTTTTAAAAACCACAGTTTTATTGACACAATTCACATATTGTTCAATTCAGTGGTCTAAGCACACTGAAAGGAGTTGTGCTATCCTCCCCACAATAAATTTTCAAGCATTTTTCATCCTTATGCTTATTATTATCATTTTCCCCCAACCTCCCCTGGCATAGCTCTAAGAAACTATTAACCCAATTAAATTTAGTGACCCGAACTCTTTTTTTTATTTAATCATTTTATTGGGGGCTCACACAGCTCTTATCACAATCCATCCATCCATCCATTGTGTCAAGCACATTTGTAAAATTGTTGCCATCATCATTTTCAAAACATTTTCTTTCTCCTTGAGCCCTTGGTATCAGTTGACCTGAATTCTTATCTAAACTTGGTTCCTAATGCATTATGCTCAGTGGTTCTCAACCTGTGGGTTGGGCGCCCTTTGGGAGTTGAACGACCCTTTCACAGGAGTTGCCTGATTCATAACAGTAGCAAAAGACAGTGATGAAGTAGTAACGAAAATAATTTTATGGTTGGGGGGGGGGTGTCACCACCACATGAGGAACTGTATGAAAGGGTCGCAGCAATAGGAAGGTTGAGAACCACTCTGCCAGATAGTGTAGACTACCGTAAGCACTTGGCTCTCTCATAGCATCTTAGAATCAGAGAGAGGAAGAGGAGGCAACTTCTGTTAAGCGCTTTAGAAGACGTGTCTGCCTGTGCTTGTTACCTTGTGCCATCAAGCCGGGTCTGACTTCTAACAAGCTAGAAGGAGGCCAGCCTGGGACTGTCTGACATGTTTTCCTAAGCTATGATCTTCCTGGAAGCAGAGCACCAGGTCTTTCTGCCTTAGAGTCCCTGGACGAGTTTGGACCGTCAGCCTTTGGGTTAGCAGCCAATCCCTTCAGTCCATCGGGACAAAATTGTGTGCTTATAGCTTAAAACTGTGCACACACCAGAATTCAATAGCATTAAGACCAATCACTAAGGTGTGAAGTGTCCAGATAATGCGCGATGCATTCTCTGGGTCTCCGGAGGTGTGGAAGAGGCATAAAACTTCAAAAGTGGAAAAAGAAATGATTCAGTTGCACGATGGCAAACCAGTTTGACTGCTTCTCTTGCCTCTGGTGTCCTATTGACTCGTAGCTCGAGCTGATTAATAACAGAGGCAAATTCCATACAAGTGGCCCATCATCAAGAAAATTAGTGACTGTGTAAACTCAGATATTCTTACACGTAGGCACCAAGGCCAGTAGCCAGCTAACTCCCCAGTCTGAACTTCAGGCGGGGTGGCAGGGGTGGTGCTGGTGATGAGTCACAGAATCACACATTTTTAGTTTATGGAAACTTCACTTTCTCACCTGTGAAATGGGGGTCTTCCTGCAGATGGACGCGCTGACACATGTTGATAACAGTGTGTGGCAGGGAGTTCGAATTTATGTGATGGCAACATTTTTTTTTAAATGGGGAGAGTAGATATTTGCCACATCACGTTGATGTTGATTAGAAAGACTCAATGCTACCCTTGGAAGTGCTGTTGATGCTCCAACGTAGATGCCTTTCAGAGCAAAGGCCCTTGTGACGAAGGTGTTTGAGTCAAGGACACCTTCTGCAGAGATTCGATTAACCTTCAAAACGAGGCTCCAGGAGAGATGCAGGAAATAAAAGATATGGCCCTTTCCCTCTAAGGGCTTAGAATCTACATGGTGAATCGTGCAATAAGTCACGACATTACTAACCAGGAGGCTGCAGCAACAGACAAAACTGAACAACAAGAATGAGGCTGTCCAAGGACTGGGCAGTGTTGCCGTGTTCTTGAACATACGGTTTCTATGAGTCACAACTGTCTTGACAACACCAAACACCGACAACATCAACTATGAAAGAGGAGTGTTAAAGGTTCCAAAGAGTCAAGCCAAGGAATATTTTGGAGAGCGATTGTCATTTGAACTTGAAGAATGAGTGAGGTGGTTTTTAAAATTTTTATTTTTTAGGCAGAGTGGAAACAAGAGCCAGGACACTGTATGCAGAAGAAAACCCATGAGCTAAACATGGAAGCAGGGAAGGATAAGACAATGGTTGTCTTATTTTCAGGAGTATGGAGGATTTGTATGAGGAAAAGGAGAAGTGGGGTCAGCTAATGGAGGTTCCGAATGGTGGTGAGAGTTGGGACTTTATTCAGCGCTCAGCAGGGAGGCAGGAATGGTGCTTTAGCAGCGGTCCACTCAAAGCTGTACATTTGACAATGAGTAGCATGGTCAGAAAGCTGAGCCATGGGCAGAAGAGAGAGCAGCCACAAAGCCATCAGAGAAGCCCAAATTGGAGGTAATAAACAGCATAGATGCAAGGGAGCAACTTGGAAAAGTGGGCTGGGGCAGGAGAGAGATTTTGAAGGAAAATTCCATAGAACCTGGAAACTTGATGAGATGAGGTAACCTGAAGAGAAGTCAAGAGTCAACATTGGGTGACAGGGAAAATAGTGATACCATTCTCATTTCCTTTACTTTCCCAAGGACCCCATCACCTCTTACTAGTGTATGCTGTTGTATATGCCACCTATTTACACACACACACACACACACACACACACACACACACACAGGCAGCATATTTATGAAAACTTTCTGTCACATATCCAGACACCTCATGGGCCTGAGTTATTGTGCTTGATGACTAGGGACCACCGTCTTGGGGGACATCTAGGCCAATTGACACAACATAGTTCATAAAGATAATATTTTCTATTCTACTGTGATGAGTAACAGTTGGGGTCTTAAAGGCTTTTAGAAGGGCCATCTAAGATACGACTATTGGTCTCTTCCTGTTTTGAACAAAGGAGAGGGGAAAAAAGCCAGAGACTCAAGGAAGTAATTAGTCCACAGGAACCACATAATGGTCCCCATGAGCCCCAAGCCCCTTTACCTGATGGTGCCCAGCTACTGCCACTGATAGCTCTGACCAGGGAGCCACAGCATGTCCCAGTTATAGAGGGAGAAAAATGTGGAAGGAAATGCAAATCCATAAAAACAAAAACAAACAAAATTCCTTCTTATCTTAGAACCAAAGCCACTACTGGAGGTCCCCTTTTAGCAGGGAGGACCGGAGAAACAGGCAGGCGGGGGCTTCAAGGACGGAGGGTGCTCCCCTCTAGGAACTCAGAAGTTGAGCACCAAGAGCGGAAACATAAGACTGGGACTGGTCTGGCATGGCAATCGAGGGCAGTAAAAATGGCAAACGTGGGGCAGACAGGATTACCCAATAAGCAAGGTAAGCTCAGGCTTGTGCTTGCTTATGAATCTGTAGTGAACAAGTTCACCTTTCCCCACCCCTTCACAGATTCGATGTCTTGGTCTGGCTGTACTCTGTCTCTCCCAACTCGGCCGCACCTTCCTACAAAATCCCAGCCTCTGTCAAATGTAGGATTCCTGACAAGGACGCTGTAAGCAAGACACACAGACGGCAAGGGCAGACAGTAAACAAGATGAATGTGTGAAGCTGTTCACTACAGAGTAATAAGTAAGCCTAAGTAAAGCCATGCTTATCTTGCTCATTGGCTAATCTACCTCTACAGACCATAATCCGATGGTGTCAGCTTGATTCACTCATATGCCTTGGACCTGTGACCGTAAGGTCAGTGGTTCTAACTCACCGGTCGCTCCCTGGGAGAGAAGCAAGACGGTCTGCTCCTATAAAGTTGTACAGCCTCAGTAAGGTCAGCTCTGTTCTTCAGGGTTGCGACGAGTTAGAATCAACGTCCATGGCCGGGAGCAGACGGGCCTATCTTACCCATGCAGTATAGCTGATGAGTCGGGACCATCAACCTTACAGTTAGCTGCTTCAACCATGGCGCCCCCAGGCTTCTTGGGACATACAATCGAACTCACATCCAAACCCACTGCCATCAAGTCGATTCCAATTTATAGTGACCTTGTACAGAGTTTCTGAAACTATACATTTTTTATGCAAATAGCCTCTTCTTGTACCCACAGAGCAGCTGGTGGGCTTGAGGGTTAGGGTTAGTTGTCTAAGCAACAGTGCCATGGGAAATCTGTACTAAGAATCCAGAAGAAAGACAACTTCTTTTTTCTTTCTTTAAGCTTCAGGTGCACATGTGAGCAGTAAAAGGTTTATTAGGTTGGTTGGGGGACGGACAACCGAAAAGTGGGTGAAGGGAGCCGTCAGACAAGGCAAGATATGACAAAATAATAATTTATAAATTATCAAGGGTTCATGAAGGAGGGGAGAGTGGAGACGGAGAGGAAAAAATGAGTACCTGATGCCAGGGGCTTAAGTGGAGAGCAAATGTTTTGAGAAGGATGAGGGCAATGAATGTATAGATGTGCTTTACACAATTGACGTATGCATGGACTGTGATAAGAGCTGTATGAACCCCTAAAAAAAATTAGGTCGGTGTCTGTGTTCAGGATACTTCTCCCGAGCCCCTGTTTCCCCCCACCCCCACCCCTGCCTCCATTAGGCTACTTTGCAGATTCTCAGCCCAGGATTATGTTTTTTTTTCCCTCTCTGAAAGAGGAGGGAGGGAGTCCCCTGAGAGACAGGAAACTCTGGTCCATTGTTTGTGTTCCACTCCATTCATCCGTGCAGGATGCCTGGCTTCTTTATGGCCACTTTAATAGGCAATGTTTAATCATCACTGTCAGGCAGTGAAGGACAGCCTTCAGCAGCAGTGGCCTGATGACCATTTATAGACCTGGTGCCATATGTCCTAGAGTGACATTCAGGGTTACAAATCTGTAAAGACGAAGACAGGAGTGACAAAAACAACCACACGGACCAGGCCTGATGAAAGTCTGAAGGCGATTTAGTATCAACCTGCCAAGGACTCCGATTTAGAGCTAGGCTCCGGACCTCCTGAGCTCCCTTCAGAAGGCCAACTGCTATGGTGGATCCTCTGGGGAAGGGGAAAGAACTGGGGAGTGGGGTGGGGTGGTGGTGAATCAAGAGTCTGTGGTTGAACTCAGAAGATCTGGGTTCAAGTACATAAACATCGACTTACTAACTCGGTGACTGACTTCTAGACCTCAAACTCATCAGCACAGTGATCTCTACCTTCCAGCATTATGGGCAAGATTTTATGAGATCGCCTATGATAGGGTGATCACAATACACCCCTCACAAAAGTTGTCATGCGGTGTGATAATGATGTGTTATTAACATCCGTCTCTCCCACTGACTTCCTTGAAAGCAGAAACCACTGTCTGCAGAGACACTTCAGGCCATCAATAAATAGTTGCCGGATGAATAAGTTCTTGGGCATTAATGACTAGCATTCACTAGATGTTTACGTACCTGGTTCTATATGTGTTTAACTCAATTTAATCTTAATAACAATGTTATTGGGGGGGTTATATAATTAGCGTTTTACAGATGAGGAGATGGAGGCACATGGAAGAGAGGTAAAAATGACTTGCCTGAGTTCATACCAGGAGGCCTGGTGGAGCTATGGCTTATGTATTGGCCTGCTGACTGAAAAGTCCATGGTTCAAACCCACTAGCTGCTCCACAGGAGAAAGGGAAAGCAGCCTGCTCCTGTCATCATTTATCCTCCAATAGGATCACGATGAGTCAGAATAAGGAGACCTGGTGGCTTAGGGGGCTGGCTCCCTGTGGGGCTACAAACCCAGGCCAGTACTGTGAACCCACCAGCCATTCAGTGGGAGAAAAGTGAGGTTTTCCTGCTCCCCTAAAGATTTAAAGTCTTGGGGAGAAAGGAAGAACCAATTACAACGATCGACATACAGCCCTCCCCCAGCCCCCCTGACCCCTCAGGTGGATGAACAACAGAAATATACATGAAGGGAGGCAGTGTACAGTGTACAATATGAACATACAAGTAATTTATAAATTATCAAGGGTTCTTGAGGGTGGGAGGGGAAAAAGAGGAGCTGATACCAAGGGCTCCAGTAGAAAGAAAATGTTTTGGAAATGATGATGGCAACAAACGTACAAATGTGCTTGACACAAGGGATTGTTATAAGAGCTAATAAAATGATTTATTTTAAAAAAAGATTTATAGTCTTGGAAACCCAAAGGGGCAGCTCTATTTTGTCCTGTAGGGTCACTCTGAGTTGTAATTGACTTGAGTTCGGTCTAGTTTTAGGTTTCCATGCAGCTAATTAGTGAGGGAGTGACCTTTTAATTAATTGTCTCATGCGAGGAACACAGGGGCAGGGAAAGGCGCTGAATCTGTGGGGTCTTGTCAGCCACAGTGAACCCAGCAGGAACCATACTTCAATCGGCTTCAAGTTACCGTGTATTGCCAACTGGAACTGTGGGAAGAGCTAAGAGGCCAACCTGCCTGACTGCCTAAGTATTCAGTACACACACACACACACACACACACACACACACACTCACTCACTCACTCACTCACTCACTCACTCACTCACTCACTCACTCACTTTCTCTCTCTCTCTCTGAAAAAAAATTCACATTAGTGAGTTCATAGTAAGTTGGTTCCAATTCTGCAGGGCGGTGGTAAGTGGTGGCGGGGAGCTGGGTGGGTCCTAAGCCCTGGGTCCTGCCATGAAGGCTGCTTGCTCTCCTGATAAAGGGACAGTGGAAAATTCCTCTCCTGGTTTTTTTCCCCTGTACTGAAAACTCGATTTAGGAGCAGTCGGTGCCCCAGGGTGATGCACATTTGTCAGCACGTGGAGTGCTCCACCCTCACTTGGACCAATGTCTCACATTGCAGAAGGGCAAGGTGGGGATTGGGCCAGGCGGGAGCTCCTCAGGGTTCGGCCCATTTGCTCTGGCGGGAAGGGGCCCTGGGAATGTGGAACGGTTATTTTCCAGGTCCCTAAGCTTTAGTCATCCTGCTCCATGGAATGCAGCCTCAGGTGGCAGGAAGCGCAGCTCAGCCCCCTGGATTCCTTGACGTGGAAGTGAATGTTCTGCCCTCGCCCTTGGAGAGACTCATTGGTACCATTTCAGAGCAAAGAAAACTTCCTCTTGGCCAAACGGTGGAGGGGTGGTTACCTGAGCAGTGATTGAGGCTGCGTTGGGCAGTGTACTTTCCAGAGTTCCTGCCGTGAGCATCTGACGTGCTCTCTACCACGGCATCAGCAGAGAATACGAGGGAACCCCAACACTTTCTAGCGACCTTCACTGCCGCTTCTCAGGGCGATGGGGACACGGGCCACCTCCTTCCCTTCAACGCACCTCACCTGGCTTTACCTTTGAATTGAATCTTGCTCTTTTGATTTCTCGTTGGACTTTCTATAAAGAAGCAACCCCCCCCCAATAAAACCCCCAATAATAATAATTTTTAAAATGCTTATCATTCTCCTCAAAGGGGTTAGGGAATCCTGATGGTGCAGTGGCTAAGTGCTAACGGAAAGACCCGCGGTTTGAAGTCATCCGCCGCTCTGCGGAAGAGAGACGTGGTGGTCTGCTTCTGTAAATAGCAGACTGGGGACCCGCAGAGGCAAGCCCAGGCTGTCCCTGAGAGTGGCCGCGAGTTGGAGTTGCCTTCAAGACCAGGGGTTTCGTTCTTGGTCACAGGAGTTTACTCGCCTAATTCCTGTTGAACTTTCTTGAAATCTTTTCCATATCTTTCCAGGGTCCTTCTTCTGCCCCTCCCCTTTGGAATAATCCAGAATTAGTTGACCTTTACTTCTTGCCCTGTAGTAAGACAGATGTCCTGTGTCTATCTATTTAAGATAGGCAGGATAAGCAATCCTAAGGAGATAGCCACAGGACAGCTGGGGGCATTAGAAGGGAGGAGGCAGGGTGCGGGGTGGAGGTGGGGGAGAGGAGTAATGAGACAATAAAGACTGGGACAGGGGAATAGCCAGGGCTCTAAAATTCATGGTGAGGAGGGTGTAGCACCCCTGGTCATGTTTGGACAATTGAAATGTATCTGAGAGGAATGATGAGTAAACATGACGGTGGGGCAGGAGGGAAGAAAAAGAAGAAAGTAAAAAATTATATATAGGTAGAAATACAGATATGTATATATGTAAGTATATAAATATATAAAGATAGGTGTACTTGTGTGTGTGTGTATATATGTACGTATATATATAAATATAACAAGGAAGCAGATTGACTTTGGGGCTCTGCTTAAATCCTACCTCAGTCCAACAACAACAGTTTGTTTGTTCAGGGGTGGTGGTGGTGGTGTTGGAAGGAATAAATAAAAAAGAGAGAGAAAAAAATGGTTTGTTCCAATAATGTAGCACTGTATGACACTCACCTTCCATAACAATCGCTGAAGACAAAACGGGTGCATAGGCAAATGTGGTGAAGAAAGTGGATGGTGCCTGGCTATTACAAGATATAGTGGCTGGGTCTTAAAGGCTTGGACTTGAAGTTAAACAAGCAGCCATCAAACAGGGAACCAATAAAGCCCAAATGGAAGAAGCACACCCACCCGTATGATCACAAGGTGTCAATGGGAATAGGTATCAGAAGTTCAAAAACAAGCAATCAAATTGACATGAAGAGGCATGGACAAAGTGGAGCCCCAAAACCCACCTGGAAGATAATTAGACAGTCCCTTACAGAAGGGCCACACAGAAGGGATGATATATGCAGGGTGCGGTGTAGCGCTGATGAAACGCATAACTATCCTCTAGTTCTTTAATATTTCCTCCCCTTACTATTATGGTCTTTGCTTTACCACATTAATCTTGTCAGACCTGCTTATGCTCATTTATATAATTAGGATCTTTCCTAAATTGAACGAAAGCCAAGATAGATAACCCTTTAGAAACATTAATGGAAGTAATGATTGCCTGAGGGTGTGGGAAGAGAAAGGGGGTGTGGGGGGACAGGGGAACTGATAACAGTAATGTCAGTATAACTCCTCTTGAGGGGAGTGAATAACAGAATTGTAGGTGAATGGATCCACTAGTTGGTGCAAGATACAGGCAAACATATATATTAACATGTAATAATAAGGGGTCCTGGGGGGGTGGGTGTTAGGATGGGAGAAGGAGGGGATAAAGAGGAGCTGATATCAAGGAGTTCAAAAAGAAAGAAAATGCGTTGTAACTATGGTGGCAGCAATTGTACAATCATGCTTGGTCTAATTGAATTATGGGTTGTTATAATATCGGTAAGAGCTCCCAAAAATGATTTTAAAAAAGATGTCCTTCTTTGTCTTATTAATAATCATTTGCTTTCCATAAAGTTCCTTCCAAAATATTTGGGGTCGGGGGCTTGGGGCTGGCTTTAGGGCTGGGGTTTTGCTGTGATTACGAGATAAACTGAAGAACTTAGGCAAGACCAAATGCAGGGAACGTGTCTGATTAGCTCCTGCGTTCACTCGTGCTCACATGGTTTCCCCCCCAGTTGCTCCTAATGTAGTGTCCATCGTGGAATCTGCGCGGCACTAAGCAGAATAGGAGGATTCGCTTTCAGCACAGACACACACTTCCGTTTACATACAACTGATTTATGAGCATCAGGAACTATTTGCTTTGCAAGAAGATGCTGGGCAAATAAAAAGGAGTCACCAGGATAACTTCATGTGGCCTAGTGTAGCCAAATGGGTCATTTCAAAAAATGCAATAACAACACGATGGTCTAGAACTTGCAGGACGTAAGGCATCCCTGCATTTAATTGGTATTATTAGGAACCCTGATGTCATGCTCTTTTCTGAAACCTTGGGGACAAATGTCTTTTCCCCCAGCGGTCCAGCTGCGGACAGTGTTGTATAACTCCAGTTGTGGCTACAAGTGAGATTATGTGAGTAAGCAGGGTGTTCGTAGCAGGATTCTGTGTACTGGCTAGTGCTGAGAGTTCTGGTCCAGAGCTTTGGTGCTTCCATGGCAGCAGTCTCATCTGTGGGGGGCCCGGCTTTGATTCCTGGCCAGAGCACCTCCTATTCAGTCATCACCCATCTATCAACGGCGGCTTGCATGTTGCCATGATGCTGAACGGGTTTCAGCAGAGCTTGCAGACTGAGACTGGGGAGATCCGCTACTGGGGATCTACTTCTGGAAAATCAGCCCGACGGGGCACAGGCATTTGGTGCAATTTGTGCATTTTATTCAGTTCTGCATGGGGTCACCCTGAGTCAGGGCTGGGAGTGGGAATGGGGGACCGATTCCACAATGACCCCTGCCACCAAGCTTCATTGTGGCCATGCCAAGTTCTTCCTTTTCTTATTAAGTTGAAGTTTGGCGCCTGTGGGACCAATGCTGACTCAGGCCAACCCTAGCTGTGTCCTTGGACAAGTGACTTAATCCTCTGGGACTCCAATCAGAGGGATGGCCTAGGAAGTATCTGGAGGCCCTTCCCCACCAACATTCACGTATTACTATTGGCTCATGTTCGGCTGTGTGGATGGGTGACCAGGGAGCTCTTGGGAGTTGTGTGTATGTGTGTGTGTGTCCACAAAAAGTTGGTGGAAAAATTTCGTTAATTTTAAATTCCATTTAAATTTAAAATCCCATTTTCCCAAGCCCTCTCATGCAAGTGATTTAATTTTAAAAAATTTTTCTGGTTGCAGCTCTTTTACTTTTAAGGAGTTTTGTGGGCTGTGCAGAGGTGAGCAATCGCATTTCTAGAAGACATACCTGTCGGCTTATTATTGAGTCTCAGGAAAGAGTAAGCACTGCAACCATGCGGACAGACTAAGTGCACAGACATCATCCGCATTCTTCCTGGGAGCTACAGGGAAAGGAGAGCGCATCCAGAAAAATCTGATTGTCCCCCGCCGGCCTTGCCTTCATACCCTCCAATTCTCTCCCTTCCACCTCCTCAGGGTCTGGGTGATGACAGGGATGCTTTCCCAGAGTCCTGTTCTGGCGGGGGTCAGATAAAACCTAGACTTAGGGCCCAGGATGGGCAGTAAGGCAGTAAGGCAGTTAGGGCCCAGGATGGGCAGTAAGAGGTCAGGGCTGCCCCCTGCATTTCTGTGCTGCCTCAGCCCAGCTGCAGGCTGGCATGTGGGTCTCAGTCTGCACCGCAGAAATAGAGGTCAGTGTGGAGGGAGGGTGGGGGAGCCGATTACAAGGATCTACATATAACCCCCTCCCTGGACAACAGAAAAGTGGGTGAAGGGAGAAATCAGACAGTGTAAGACATGACAAAATAATACTAATTTGTGAATGATCAGGGTTCATGAGGGTGCGGGGAGTGGGGAAGGAGGGGGGAAATGAAGAGCTGATCCCAAGGGCTCAAGTAGAAAGCAAATGCTTTGAGAATGATGGCAGCAAATGTACAAATGTGCTTGATACCATGGATGGATGTATGGATTGTGATAAGAGCTTTATGAGCCCCCAATAAAATGGTTAACAACAAAAAAAGAGAAGAAATAGAGGTCAGCAGCCATGGAGGACAGAAGCTGGTGTAGCATCTCACTCCCATTGAGTTGATTCCAACTCCCAGCGAAGCCTCTAGCAAGAATAGAACTGTCCCTTGTTGGTGTTCGAGACTGTAACTCATTCTGGGAGCAGAAAGCCTCCTGTCTCATCCGCACAGTGGCTGGTGGTTTTGAACTGCTGACTGCATAGTTAGCAGCCTAACTCGTAAGCCACGATGTCACGTCCCCACTGGCGGCAGGGCAGTTCTCTCTGAAGGAAGGAGATGGCTCATCTGGCTGTTCGGGGGAGGTGAGGATGGGCTGGGGAGGGAATGCAGTGGGGGAAGGCAGCGTTGTTTGGATTATTGACTGCAGTCTTTAGTTCTGGAAGAGGAGGAGGGAAGGAGGTCCCGCCCTAAGCCACCAGCCCTGGGGGGCCAGAGGGAGTGGTAGAGACTCCTCCCTAGCCACCCACTCCCACAGAGGAAGGAAGGAGGGGCAGGAGGCACCTGCATCTGCCTCTTGCCCTGGGAGAAAAAGGAGCGGCAGAGACACCTGTTGGGCTGCCACCTGGTCCCTCCCCAGGGAAGAGGGAGGAGGGCTGCTATCGAGCTGCTGCATGCCTGAGGCGGGGCGGGGGGAGAGCTGGGAGCTGTTTGGGGAGATTGAAAAAATTAGGAAGCAAACCTCAGGGTGAGGGCAACGAGGGGATGTTTTCCGGGAGGACTTTGCCCAGAATGTTTTTTATTTTGCCATTGGGGGTAACCCCTAATTGAGAAGGTTGGGCACTCTGGAGAAAGTTCTGGAAGGAGGCACTGAGGACTGCAGAAACCCATCTGTTGGCTTAAAGCCTGCTGGAATTTGCCCTGTGGTCGAGTGTGTCCCCACCTGCATTCTTAGTGGGAGATGTTGAAGCAGAAGCCGAGGACAGGTCCAGTTTGCCCCTATGACCTTTCTGACCTCCACAAAGGCAGAGCTGTGTGTACTTGGGAAAAACTAGGTCAATCAGCCGACAGCCCTTCAGCTGTCCTAGGGGACAGAGAACCCGGAGTGGCCAGAGGACTCCTGGTATTTGATGCTCGGGGAGTGAGGCCGGTTACCCCACCTGGCCCTATCAGACCTGTGATCTGATCTTGTTTTAATATGCAAGCTATCTAGTGTGCTAAGGCTTGTGTGTGTGTGTGTGTGTGTGTGTGCAAGTTGGACAAGTGTATATATATATTTGGGGGTTGAGGGTCCAGAAGTCAAGAACCTGGAATAAACCCCTTCCCACCCCAGAGCTCTTGTGCACCAGGCCAATCTCTAGCAGTCAAAGAAGAGGGGAAGGGTTAAAGCTCTCTCTCTGTCTTTCTGTTTAGAAGCAATTCGCTCGCAACTCACTGGGACAGTTTGGGGATTTTCGGTGACTCAGCAAATCTAGTGAAAAGGGAGTCTGCACGGTTCCCTGAGCTCCGTTCCAGGCCTTCTAGAAGTTCCTTGCTGGAGAGGAAATCGAAACCTCCAGGCCGGTGATCTCATAAATCTGTGTGATTGAATATTAACTTAAGTAGGGGCACAGAGCCCCCCCCATCCTCATCCACACAATGCTGCCCTGGTCAATGAGGTCCGTGGAGAAAGTCTTCCTTATGGGAGAGCAGAGCCAGGTTTGGAATCATAACACACAGTGCACATTGGACTGCTTTCAAATATGGATACCCTTTGGTATCCCAAGATTTATGTCCTTAGCATGGAAAGAAAGCCTTTTCCTGAGGCTTGTTTATTTATTTTACATCATTTTATTGGGGACTCATACAGCTCTTATCCCAACCCATCCATCTGTCCATCCATCCATCCATCCATCCATCCATCCATCCATCCATCCATCCATCCATCCATTGTGTCAAGCACATTTGTACATACACTGCCATCATCATTCTCAAAACATTTTATTTCTACTTGAGTCCTTGGTATACGCTCCTCATTTCCCCCCTCTTCCCTCCCCCCACCCCTCCCTCACAAACCTTTGATAATTTATTTTTTTTAATGTCTTACACTGACCAGTGTTAAAAAAAACATTTATTGTGGTAGACGATATATATATCTATATATCATGCAACAAACCATTTATTCAGTTCAGCACCTTTTGCATGTTTAAAGTCAGTGACTTCCCGATGTTCGCTGTGTTGTACAACCATCACCAATCTCCTTTCCCAAATTATTCTGCCACCATTAAGCAGTGACTTCCCTTACCTTCAAGCCAAACCCTCTGCCAACCAAGTTCTTTCAGACTCACTGTGACCTTCTGCAAGGTTTCTGAGACTAAATCCTTCCTGGAGCAGGCAGGCCAATCTTTCTCCTGGTGGGTTTGAACTGCTGACCCGGGGGTTAGCAACCCGATGCCTAATCCACCGAGCTACCAGGGCTCCTTAATGATTTTTCCCCCCTAATCTCCTCCCTATCCCACCCTGGCAAGCACCAGTAAGCTTTCCTGTCTGTACATTTGCCTATTTTGCATTTGTGGCAGCGTGGGGGCCAGGGGAGGGCATTTGTCCACTTGTGACTGGTTTACTTCGCTTGGCATAGTGTTTCAAGGCGCGCCCATGCTGTGGCATGTCTTACTGATGCTTGTTTTTAAAAATGGTGTTAATTCTCATGCAGGCCCCCCCCCCACCCCCGCCGACCAGGCTTCCTGATGTGGAGTGAACAAACTCCTACGGGCTGCAAGGAGAGCCACATCAAGCCCCACAGATTACCCCACCCCCCACCCCACCCAGCTGGGCTTGGGGCTCCCAGAAGCAGGCAGTCACCTCCAGAGACTCCCCTCCTTATCCTCAGGAGAATCTCAGACATCAAAGAGAACTCACATTAAGAGGGAATCAGATCCCTCACTGGGATCAAATGATGGAAGCGTTTTCAGCCAGGGTAGCTGAAACTTATCATGTCAGCCATTATCTGATGCTGTGGCAAAGAGGAGCCTAAGCTGATTCCCCTGAGAATGACTAGGGGGCATCCCCACACCACCCTGTGTGTTGATAACCCTGCTGGAGTCTTCTATAAACAATAATCATAAGGGTGAACCATGGTGGCCACGATCCCCTGTGATAATGCTCTTTCTTTCCAGCTCTGAGTTGGCACCGGGACAGAGGGAGGAAGCCAGCCTTGACAGTTCTCCCCCCAAAACTCAGATCTGGTGAGATAACACCATCGTGTTTAGGTGTGGCTCCAAGAGAATCAAAGCCAAGGCCAAAGGTGCTAATTTGAGTGGCAGCTTTTAGATGTTGGTGGCATTGGCTCCACAGCTTTGGCTGCCCTAGGCTTGTTTTCCCTAGAAGCAAAGGCTTGAAAAAACACCCAGTCTAGAACAACAGGCTCCAGCCCTCTTCTCTCTCCTTGGCTTTGAGCCGTAATCTGGGTGCTGAGGCAATGGAGCAGCTTGGGAGGGCAAGTCCTCTTTCCCACCCTTCCTCCCTGGTGACAGTCATACCTTCTCCCCTAGAGCCCTGCACCTCCAGTGGGAATTGCAGGGAAACCAATAAGTCCGGCATGGAGTGTGTGGACCTTCTCCATTGTGTTTTCCAGAATCCCAGGACGTAATCCGAATCAACCCGATGGGAGTGGGTTTGGCTCTGAGTTTAGAGAGACCCTCTTCCACGAAGGGGGCTTGGATTCCTTTATTTGTTGCGGCACACATGGGTAGCCACTTTCTCACTAACTGAAAGGTCGGTGGTTCAAATCCACCCAGCAGCACCTCTGAAGAAAGAGCCGGGGATCGGCTCCGGAGAGGTCCCAGCTATTCTACGATGCGATACAGGTTGCCGTGAGTTGGGATCAACTGGATAGCAACTGGTAAGGAAGTTCCATCCGCAGAGAGCCACGTGGAAGTGATACAGTTTGTGTGCTCATTTCGGGATCGATGAGGCAAAGTCCCGGGAGCCCAGCCTTTGGAGCAGACTCCAACTGTCTTCTCTCAGAGGAGGTGGAGGTGGGGAAGATGCTACAAGGAGAGAGCTCAGTCATCCTCCACAGGCCTTCAGTTTGGGTCATCTGGGGGGACTGCAGCACCTCAGTTCCAGGTGAAGCCGTTTGCCAGGATGTCGGGCCCAACACCACTCCTGGGCAGTGGTACCACCCTTCGGAGAAGTGCAGAGGTTTGGGGGGTCAGGCCAGTTTGGGTTCCAGTCCCAGCTCCATCACTTACCTGCTGACTGAGCTGTGGCAAATCACTGACCCTTTCTTAGCCTCTACTTCCTCATCTGATGGATGAAGATAAAATGCCTCCCAGGGCTGGGGGAGGGGGCCCTAGAAATTGGTTATAAGGACCCGATGTATAGTAGGCACTCAATTCTCAGTAGTGAAATCCTTCTCACTCACTCCCTAGCAAAAGCCACCTCCCTCCTACCTCCCTCATGCACCTACCCTAAGAGCGATCTTAAGAGGCCTTCTGGTAGACTGGAGGTTTGTGACCCCCTGCACAGGACAGAGGAGCGGCTCACTGGATTGAGCTCATGTGGATTACGGGAGGGAGAAGTGGGCAACTAGAAGTCTGTTAATTTATTTATTTGACCCCTTTCCTCATATTTCCTTGACTTTTGGCAACTTGTCATTAGCGGTTTTTTTTTTTGTTGTTGTTGTTGAAAAGCTAAAACCATTGAGGACCATTTCCCTTTGAAAAAGCACCTCTTAATTTTTGTCTAAGTTATGGACATAAGTATATAGCTTAAAAATTCAAGCACTGTTATTAAGGCTTAAAGCAAATGGTCGTTACTCAAATATCCCCACATCCAAGTCCTATTCCCCTGATGAAACCATTTGATCTCCCTTAGTTACTTGGGTAATAGCAAACCAGACTGTCCTTTAGTCGATTCTGAGTCACTCTGGGTGACCCCACATATTTCAGTACAACTGTGCCCCATAAGGTATTCCACGACCGCAATTTTACAGACCTGCATCAGAAGGTCCTTCTTCCACTGAACCACTCGGTGGATATTTCTAAATGATGTGCTTGTATCTTTTGCCCTGATTTTTCACTTATATTTTATTTTTAAAAATGTTTTATTAGGGGCTCATACAATTCTTATCACAATCCATACATACATCAATTGTGTAAAGTACATCTGTACATTCATTGCCCTCATCATTCTCAAAACATTTGCTCTCCTCTTAAGCCCCTGGCATCAGGGTCTCATTTTTTCCCCTCCCTCCCTGCTCTCTCCTCCCTCATGAGCCCTTGATAATTTATACAGTATTATTTTGTCATATCTTGCCCTGTCCGATGATTTTTCACTTTTAAGCACTGTGAGCTTCTTGCTATAATTGCAAGTAAATATATAGGATACCCAGTTATATTTGAATTGCATATAAACAAAAAAATGATTTTTTAAAAATTATCAGCATGTACAGAAAACCAAACTTCTCACAACTGGATCCATAGGTAACACAATGAACGGAGAAAGGGCTGACGTTGTCCAGGATGGCCTCTTGCTTGGATCCAGGATCAATGCTCACGAAGCAGCAGTCTCGAGGTCAAGTGAGATGCTACACTCCATAAGTTTGCCGCATGGGACCTCTGGGAGAAAGGCAGTGGAGTTCAGCAGCAAAATCGACATGGGGTCTGAAATTGAGCTGGAACCTACGTGGTGCCGGCCTAGACTCTTAGAATAATCAAGAAATGTTCAGCGCCTAGCACTTAATTACTTTCAGTCCAATAGTTGAGTCCATAAAAACCAAATAAAACAACAACAACCCCAAATATCCCTTCTAAATGCACCTCCTTGTTCTGCGCGGACAACTCACATTTTTGCCTAAGGAAGGAATTTGTGATGTCAATATTTATGATTTTATTTTCTCCTGGCCTTTGCTTTGGAAACAAAGTTTAATTGTCCTCTGATAGGATGATCTCATTTTGTCCCATGTTCTCTGTTCTGAAAAAAAATTTCTTTTCTCTTTTGTTTTGGTTTCTGCCAGCCATGGTGCTAATTAGCATAAGGTGAATTTCTTATCTTGACTTATCCTCTCAGAGAGTTAAAACTGGAAATACTTATGAGCTCTAAATATCATGTGGAGCGCTCACTGTTCACTAGTGATATATTCTTGCCTCATGGAGTATATTTTCTCTTTTGTGAAATGCAAGAAATATGTGCTTTATGGGATTTAGGCTGGACTTGTCTGCCTTTACCTTAGGATTCCCACTTCCTGCAAGAGACCCCATACGAAGGTTAACGTGAGTCATGTCCGCAGAAATGTCTGCTTTTAAAGTCAACAGGTGTGCTTATCAGTTTCTGGTCCTTTCTTTCCGTCAGGTGAGCTGACTCTTTCCTCCTTATCTGACGCGTTTCCCTCCGGTCTGGAATGACCCGACCGCACCTTTTCGTCCCAAACCTTATCCCAAACCTTATCGTCCTTACAGACCTGGAGGAAGTTTCTGCCTCCAAAAGATGTCCTTCAACCAACACTGCAGCAGCATTTCCTGTCACCGAAATGCCCTCAGCTTGGTGGTGATTTAATCTATTGTCATAGAGGAGAGGCCCTGGAGCTAGGTGACTTGTTTTAGAATCATCTCAAACATTTGTTTTCTTCACTGCTATTGAAACAACAACAGCAAAAGACTCATAAAAAGCAAACAACCTAAATCCTCCATGTTGGATGAGGTGTGTGATTTTAGTCTGTGCCAATGGGTGGAATCTGTGTTTGGTGGTTAAAAGTCTCCGACTTACTTTCAGATCTTTTGGGTTGCTCAACCGTATGCCAAAGGAATCGCTCAACATGTCTTAGTTAGCACCTTCCCACAAAAGACCGGAAGTCTCTCTATATATGTTGCAAGTAACATTTTTTTTCAGTTTCAGCCATTTTAATTGTACAGTTCATAGAAAATAAGTATATCCGTGATTGTTTTTGCAATCACTATTTCTACTACTCATAGGGTTTGCTCATTGTAAACAGAAAAACTCAGCACTCTTTAAGCAATGGCTCCCCATTTCCCCCTTCTTCCAAATCCGAATCAACTTTTGTTTCTAAGCATTTACCTTTCCTCAGTATTTCATACAATGGACGGTATGTCCTCATAAGTCCCACTTCTTCCACTTGCGTGATGCTTTCAAGGATGATCCATGTTGAAGCATGTATCTGAACTTCATTCCTCTGTAGGGCCGGATAATATTCTATTGTATTTCTAGTCTCTCACTTTAAAATAATATTCATCGAAAAACCGGATTAGCAGAGCCAGAGGTGGGTCACAGTATTACATTTGTTATTCAATGCCAGAGAGTCTCAAAATGCATGCATGGAAAAATTAAACTCCCCCAATAAGTTAACATTTCATGTCACTTGTGTGTGTGTGTGTGTGTGATCCCTGTTGGAAGGTGAACTTAAATTGGATGTGGAGGAATGGAGCGTCTGAGAGAATTTGACTCCTTCTTCAGGAACCATTGACACAGTTGTGGTTCCGAGGCTGGTCTCTTACTCACTCAAGAACCACTTATTTAGACAAGAAGGGTGTGAGGCACAGCGACTTCGACACAGACTGCGACACCTTCCACTTCTACTTCAGGCTCAGAAAGGGACTTTGGCTGGTGGCAGCTCACTTACAGCCTGCCTTGATTTCCCCATCTGTGAAGTGGGAAATTATAACTGTAGTCACTAGGGTGCGGCTGTGTCTTAATTAGCTAATGCGTGTAGAAGGCTTTGAAGTGTCTCACAGACGAGGCAGTCTAAGTATTATTATTAAATGGACCACACCACCGGCCAGCCAGCCCCCCCCCCCCCCCCCAGATGGTAACGATAGCGCTGGAGTCATTTCTTAACATTTACAGAGGTCATGCTTGAAAACCCCGGGGCCCTTCAGAAGAGGGACACGGCATGGCACCACGGTGGGTCAGATCTCAGCCAACACAACTACTTCTCTCTCAAACAGCAAGAAAAGGCGCTGAGTCCTAATGAGGCAAGGGCTTGTGAGGTGACATTAAGGGCCAGGCAGTCAGTTGAGGGCAGATAGGGAAAGACAGTGTTGGTAGAGTCCACATCCGACAGTCAGCAAATGTTGATCCAATCTTCTTCTAGATGCTACTAGTGACCAAGGAGATTGGGGAGAGGAAGGAGCCACGTTTTCTGCCCTCCAGGAATTTAGAGTCTAGTGTGTTGTTTAAGACATAGAGACACGTATCTTAAAAATAAAAAGGAGAAGGAAAGTTCGAGAGAGAGGAATTTCCTGGGGCCCAATTGTGAAAACAAACGCTGGGATTCTTGGACAAATGCCCCAAGCTCTGAATGGCCCTAAGAAGTCAAGGGTGGTGATGGCGGAGTGGACGGAGGGGTAATACTCTTTCTCTCTGGCTTCAGGATTCCCCTGAAGTGGAATCCCGGCCCACAACCTTCCCTTGGCTCTTGATAGTGAGGTTGACTGAGAAGCTCAAGAATCAGATTAAGACACAAATAAATAAATAAACAAACAAATAAATAAATAAATAAATATGCTTCTCATTGCAAAGGTTTATGTTAGAAGTTTAAAAATACAGACCTAGTTTAGAGAAGAAAAGGGAAACTCCCCATCGTTTTGCGACTTTAATTTAATTATGGCCAGCGTTTTGATCGATTGCCTTTCCACTCACGTTTCTTTCCCATTAAATCATCCATTTGGAGCAGTACACAGCTCCTGTCCTCCTGTCTGCCGCCCGAGAGGTCTCCTAGGCTTTAGGCATGTCTTCTTCCTGCAGAAAGTGGCTTGTGGTGGCCGTGGCAGTCTAGGGGTGGTGGTAGTGGTGGGGGTGGTGGCTTCTAGGATGTCGGTCCGTACTGTATAAGCAGCACTTCTCTCCAGTTCTGGAGAAGGGTTCTGATCTGATCTTCCTTTCCCGCCACCCCTTCTCCCTTGTCTGTGGATTCTCAGTGTGCCATTCCTCCTCATTCACACCGAACTATTCACCTACATGTGTGCACTGGCCAGGAAGAATGCTGTACCGTGGTGGGGTGGCGTGGGGGTAGGGGTGGGGCAGGGGTGTTCACCAAGTTTGTGGACACTCTCCATTCTCTCCCAATCCCATTTTTCCAGTAGCTTTATGAAGCTCTCACACATCCATGGACAGAATTCTAATGCACTGCTCATGGGCGCCCTTGCCAATCTACCCAGCGTCCCCCTCAGCGAACATTTTCCATCTCAACACAATGGCAGCCACTGCCGGTTACCACTGATGTTCTTGGATGAAGCTCTCCTTTCTACTGACTTGTGTTTCCAACACCGGCCGGGCAAACAGGTTCAGGTTCCTTGATCTGCCACCGCCATTTTACCAGCCCCAATCTCATTCTTGGATCACTCTTAGATGCCTCTTCCTTGCTGTGTTTTTAAGTTGGCACCATGAGCTTCAGCCCCTCATCTTTCCCTTGCTCAAACACTGAGCTCTGACACACGAATGCTGACCTGTTTAGTTCAGGGCTTACTGTTTGCTGGATGCGGAGATATTTGCCTGTGTAGAACTATTGTTGGTGCGGGTTTTCAGTTGATTTCAACTCATGGACGTTCCAGGTCAGAGTAGAATCAACCCGCAGGGTTTCCTCCCCTTTCTCGTGCGGAGTCACGGGCAGATTTGATCTCCTGTTTCTTTGGTTTGAAGATGAATGATTAGGCACTGTGTCACCATGAGTCTTATGTGGAGGATGATTTTTAAATTTTCACTACAGCTGTTACCAGTTACACTGGAATTTCTATAGGAAGCCTCGTGATGTAATGGGCTGCCTGTTGGCTTGCTAAAAAGCAAAGTCAGCAGTTCGAGTCCAGTAGCCACTCTCTGAGAAAGAGTCGAGACTTTCTGTAAAGATTAAAAAGAAAAAGAATTAATAACTTACAAAGAAACAAGCTGGTATGTCTCTCTTATACCCATACCCACACATGCACATGTGCACGTACACAAAAGCTTATTCCTTTAACTAATTCTTATTTCTATTAAATGTGTACAACCCACTGAAGAC
Source organism: Tenrec ecaudatus (assembly GCF_050624435.1). Classification (NCBI taxonomy): domain Eukaryota; kingdom Metazoa; phylum Chordata; class Mammalia; order Afrosoricida; family Tenrecidae; genus Tenrec; species Tenrec ecaudatus. Next base: position 157,557,025 of record NC_134535.1, on the reverse strand, counting down.
ACAGACTCCCTCTTTGTACCTTCTCAAGAGCTCAGGCATGAGGATATTCTGTACATCAACTTCTATTTATTTCCTCCAAATCTTAAGAGGTAGATACATCTATTATTCTGCTTTATAAAGGATTGCCAAGGTGAAGCAGTTATTCGGGGATAGAACCAGTGTTCAGCTAGATCCAGATTCAGCATTCTAAAGTCCATGACCTTGACCATCACACTAATTTTGGGATCTAAAGAATCATTTAGTCCAACCTTGTCATTGTTCAGATGAGGACACCAGGGTTCTAAGGTGTGAGTCACTCTTTCAGGTTTCACAGTAGGTCTTTAAACTACCTGGGGCTGCAATACTGGCTCTTTGACTCCTGGTTCAGGGCTCTTGATGATGGTACCATTCCCTTCGTTTCCCCCCTCTTGGGCATTGACTCCAGGTCTGCCTGACACCTCACCATGGAGTACAGGGTCACCAATAATGTGTCTGCTACGGTTGAGTCCCCAGTCTAATTATTTTTAGTCATTGCTCTTTGCTCCAAGTATCCCCTTTAAAGGATGATGGTGTAACAAATAATGACCCCTCTCTCCAACTTAATGATATGATTCTTTCATCCATTATCTTTAATGATAGACAGTCGCATCAAGACAAGACGTCACTAAAGTACAGAGAACATTTTCCCTTCAGGTTTTTCTTTCTTTTGGGGGAAAAGGTGAAAACCTAGAGGGATGAGCCCCCCAGTGCCACCATATCTCAAGGCCCTGGAGGCTCAAAGGAAGAGAGTTGCCACTGCCCCTTACTTCTGCCTTTCTCCCCTCTGAGCGCCCCTTGACTTGAGCTGAACAACTCAAGACCTCACTGCCACTGAGTCTATGCTGACTCATAGCGACTTGAGTGTGACTTGAGTTGAACTAGGTTACCCCTGACATTCTGTTCACAAAAAGACCCCTTAAAGGTGTGCTACTACCTGCTGGGTTGGGGATGAGCAGGAGGCAGTGGAAACACCAAGGAGCCCTAGTACACAAGGCTGGCTGCTAACAGAAAGGTTGGTGGTTTGAATCCACCTAACAACGCCTGGGGAGAACGACTTGGTGATCTATTTCCATAAAGGGAACAGAAACCCCATGGGCTTCCCATTTTTTCCCATGGGGTCACTATGAGTCAGAATGGACACACACACACACACACACACACACACACACACACTCCTACCACTATAGTTCTGTCACTAGATCTGCCTCCAGTATGATGTTTTTCCTCCTTCCTATTCTACTTCCTTTTAGTTAGGAGCAATGAATCTTTCCCCTCCTCCCACCACCACAAAGACAGATAAATGTCTTTGAAGGAACCTAAGGACCCATGTGCTCCTTGCTGGCCTGCTGCATCTTGTGAAGGTCGTCCTCCATCCCCTTACAGAGGGATCTCGGGGAGGAGACGAGCCAGTCAAGGTGCAGCGTAGCAATGATGAAACACAACCTTCCTGTAGTTCCTAAATGCTTCCTCTTCCCCCACTATCATGATCCCCATTCTACCTTACAAGTCTGGCTAGACCAGAGGATATACACTGGTACAGATAGGAACTGGAGACAGGGAATCCAGGGCAGATGATCCCTTCAGGACCAGTGGTGAGAGTGGCGATACCGGGGAGGGTGGAGGGAGGGTGGGTTGGAAAGGAGGAACCGATTACAGGGATCTACATATAACTTCCACCCTGGGGGACAGACAACAGAAAAGTGGGTGAAGGGAGACGTCGTCAGACAGTGTAAGACATGACAAAATAATAATTTATAAATTATTAAGGGTTCATGAGGGAGAGGGGGAATGGGGAGGGAGGGGAAAATGAGGAGTTGATGCCAGGGGCTTAGGTGGAGAGCAAATGTTTTGAGAATGATGAGGGCAATGAATATGCAAATGGATGTATGTATGGATTGTGATAAGAGTTGTATGAACCTCTAATAAAATGATTTTTTTTTAAAAAAAGGTCCTTCTCCCCAGGTGTGTTTTTCGTTTGAAGTTCCGGCTGCGTAGGTGCAGTCCCGCCTCTCTGTTGTTGGCGTGCGCACAGTTGCCCTGCCACTCCCAGGTCGGCTCCCTTCATTCCCCAGGTTCTCCTGAGTCCTGCCTTTCCCTGGGGCCCAAACCCCACCCAACCCTTTGCCGAGTCAGTTCTGACTCACAGGGACCCCCCAGAGACGAGATGGAACTGCCCCGTGACTCCTTAGGGAAGGAGGAAGCCTCGGTTTGCCCCCTCAGAGCTCCCGGGGGTTTTGAACTGCTGACTTCGGTGAGCAGTACTGTGCCATGAGGGGTTCTTTCCTTGTACACAGAGGGAGTCAAGCTTGGCCCAGGACAAAGAGAACTGACCCCGTCTATGTGGTTTACATTAGTCATTTCTCTCCTGAGAGTCAGACAGGAGGCCTCTGAGCTCATCCCAACCCACCCAGCTTGGCCAGTGCAAAATGGTTCCCATCAACCCTTTGGAGGGATTTGCATAGACCATTCCCTAATGTCTCCCGTGCATCTATGACAATGGTAACAGCAATTTGCGGAGTAGCTCGCATGTACTGTGTACTACATTTAATCTGGAAAATAGGCATGCGTGAACCCCATGGGGGTCGTTCTGCTCTGGCTTACAGGGGGTTGCTGTGGTGCACAACAAGAACCAAACAACTCCAGACCCCTGCTGTGGAGCCCACGCTGATGCACGGTGACTCTCGGACAGGCCGGAACGGCTCCTGTGAGCTGTTGAGACTTTTAACGGGGGTCGAAAGCCACGTCCTGCTTCCATGAAGTGGCTGGTTTTGAACTGTCGACCTTGCAGTTAGCAGCCCAATACATAGACACTATGCCGCCAGGGCTGCTTGTACAAAAATAGCAGGTATGATGAAGGCAGGGGCAGGCTCAGAGAGTTACAGTAAGTGACCCAACATCACATGATCAGTGACCGAGCTTGCTGAGAGCCGGGCGTGAGTGGGTTGATGGTCGTCTTGCAGGCTTCTGAGTGTCAGGGAAGGACTTGTTTTGGTGAGCAGAGTCTTCACATTGGAATCTCCTTGGCGTGCCGTAAACCGGTTCCCAAGTTCACTTTCATTTGTTCTGCTTCCAGCAGGAGATGTCTTGGTTCTAAGCCAGAGTGATCAAAGCCAAGGTCTGACAGTGCAGCAAATGGTGCTCATGCTCAGCTGCTGACGGTAAGGCGGGAGGTTGGAGCCTATCTCTAGGTACCTCGGAAGAAAGGCTTGCCAAGCTGCTCCCCAAAACCCAGCCATCGAGAACGCTATGGAGCACAGTTGAGCTGGCATACAGGGGGTCGCCACGAGTTAGAATCGATGGCAACTCGTTACTGGTTATACTTTCAAAAAGAAGCGGACTCATGGATACACAGCGGCTTGGCTGTGCCAGTCTGAATATCCAGGGTCTCCCCAAAGTATAACCTCTCGAGAAAGCAAACTTCTGTGAAAGCCTGCATCCCTCGTGTCTCTGAGAGAATGACCTCACGTCAAACGTGTCCTCTCTTAAAGGTGTGCGTAGAATCTTACATCAGGAGGTGGCTGGAGCAATCTCCTAGCCCAATTTTCTCAGTTTCCAAATGAGAAGCCAGAAAGCCAAAGAGGTGAAGTTCTTAGTCCCTAACGGGGTCATTGGCCAAGACAGGAGAGCCAGACTGCTGGGCTTTCTATCAATCTGTGCTGCTTCTAGGCTCTCAGGCATCTACGAGCATGCTGCGGGGATCAGATTCACCAATGTCGTTCCTTTGGCCGCCTACAACTTTCAGATTTTCTAAACTCACCGCCATCAAGTTCATTCTGATTCACAGCAACCCTCTGAGTCAGGCTAGACCTGCCGCTGGGGGTTTCTAAGCCTGTCAACTCTTTACCAGAGTGGAAAGACTCCTCTGTCTTTGGTGGAGTGGTGGGTGGTTTTGAACGGTTGATCCTGTAACCACCAGGGCTCCTATACCTGTAAACTTAGTACCAAATGATACCTGCCTTTGGCCATAGAAGCCAGTCCCAAATGAATAGGTAATAGTGATAAAAGAAAGGATTTAAAAGTACTAGTTTCAGATTAGAACTCCAGAAGCTTGTCCATTGTGTTCCCCCCCCCCCCGCCACCCCCCCCCCCCCCGCCTCCCCGTAGTCATCAGCTAAAGGCAGGGGAAAAGAGCCCAGCGTAGGGCCTGGGCAGTTTGGCATAGAGAGTGGGGTCTCCTAGTCCTCTGCTTCCAGAGAAACCCAATTAATCCTCCATCACCACAGACATTAAGTGGGGCTTGCACACAACCAGACACTCTTTCATTTAGAAAACAGAGAGCTTGAGACGAGATAAGAAGTTAAACCCCCGCAGCAGCAGGAAGGAAGCCCTCATTGCTAACTAGGATCTTTAGCTGACCAGCAGCCACTTCCCTAACTGGCCCTATCACAAAGCTGTTACTGTCACTGGTGTATTTTTATAACAGATGATCATGGCCCTGCCATTCATTTAATTTTATTAAAAAAATCTGATTTCAGGATGGAGCTTTATATGACTCTGATACCTTAAACAGATTTTCCTGTCCTCTTTGGTGCGTGTATCTGTGGCTGGCCTGGGCCTGCAAAGGGCTGGAGGTGGCTTTACTCTGTCCTTTTGTATTGTGGAAAATATATTGGGAACAAAATGTGAACCATTTCGGGAGTTTTCCCGGCAACATGAATTCTGTTCCTCGGGCGAATCAGCCATCATCTCTAAGTGTGTTCCTGCGTTTCTCCCTCACTGTGCACAGGAGCTTAGTGTCCTCCAAGCCTCGAGATCCCTTTACCCACTCTCTCTCACCCCCCCCCCCGGTAACTACAAGTACATGTGTTCCCAAGACATTTCCCTAGTCCAGGTATCATATAAGTCAGATTGTACAACCTTGCCTTTTTGTGACTGACTGATTGAATACCATTTCAGATATTCCCCAAGCCACCTCTGGTTCAGGACATGGCTCTGTTTTGAGCTGCGTGGTCGCTCCAGAGTCCGGCCCTGATTTAAAGGGACTGCAAACACCAGGAAAGCCATGTTGTATGTGGATGTCTTTTACCTAAAGACTCTCTAAAGTAGACTCCTTGAAATATCTTAATCAAATGTTTTGCCAAGGGTCTCTAATGGTTACTAGCCTTCAGCATACATCATACCTCCAACAAAATAAAACGCCCACTGCGCTATTGCAAAGAAGCAAGTCTATGAGTTCAGAGAGCAGGTGCTAGCTCCGGGACCATGACTTCAAGGACCTGGTTGTGTCTGCCTTTGCATATGCTTGTCCTGAACCAACTTCACACATACTGTGTTTTGTCTGCACCGGGCCAGACCTCTTTAGGAATTTCAGTACTGACGTCCAACTCTTCTTGATATCATTGAGCTATTGAATTGGAGGGCTGGTGGATTATATGCCAATGAAACTGTTAAAAATGAAAGATTCCCTGGAGGTTTAGATCGTTCTCTGTCGCACATACTTCTAGGGAGGGGGTTGGTTTGGCTCGGGTTGAGGCCGGCCCTATAGCTCATTCTTTTCATGTATTCCTCCTCATGGTTACGTTGCCCTCATGGTTTGGCACGTCATGTTTCATGTGAGCATGGTTTTGTTTGCTGTGGTTGTTGGGGTTTTTTATTTTGCTTCTTTTTTGGTTTGTGTTTGTTGGTTTGTTTTTTTTTTTTGCGTGTTTCTATTTTTCTTTTTCTCCTCTCTCTCTTTTCTTTTTTTGCTCCACTGTTTGTTTTCTATTTGTTTGGTCTATGCCATTGTTGGTATGTCTACTCACACAAGACAGGCCTGGGAAGCAAGTTCGGAGAGAAAACAATGGGATCAATGGTCCCGGGGGGACTTGAGGGGATCAAGGGGCGGAGGAAAGGTGCGATGGGAAAACACCACCATAGACAGGAGAACAACTAGGGAATAAAAAACAGCAACGAGGTGGATATAGAGATCCTGGGAGCGCTGGGCAATAGCAATCTAGCTGAGATGAAGCACTATGAGGCAGAAGTAGAGTGAGCGTGATGGTGGGGCAGAAGGAAGGTGAAAGGAAACAGAGGAATGATCCAGGAAGCAAAACTATGGAGAGAGGAATGAGCATAGGGGTGTCTTATGTAATTACATTACTCCATAAACATAGAAGTATTGGCTTATGTACATATATTTATATGGAAATCCACTGAGGTAGTAGTTGGACTTTGGGTCTCTGCTCATACCCTCCCTCAATACAAGAACATGCTGTCCTAACAAATTGGCAATCTGAGATGCTCATCCTCCCAACACAGTTGCTGAAGACAAAATGGGTGCATAAGCAACTGTGATGAAGAAGGCAGATGGTGCCCGACTATTAAAAGATATGGCGTGTGAGGTCTTAAAAGCTTGAAATGAAACAAGCGACCATCCAGCGGAGAAACAACCAGCCCACATGGAAGAAGCCTGTGCAAGCATGAGGTATCATCAGGACCAGGTAACAGGCATCAGAAACCTTAACAATCAGACAAACAAAATCATAAGGTTGAGAATGAGGGGGATTGGAGTAGAGACCCAAAGCCCATCTGTAGACAATGGAACATCTCCCACAGAGGGGTCACAGGGAAGGGATGAGTCAAGCAGGGTGCAGTAAAGCGCCGATGAAACACACAATATCCCTCCAGTTCCTTGAGGCTTCCTCACCCCCACCACCATGACTCCAGTGAAGCCTCTCACTTTGGACTAGACGGGAGCATGTACAGAGCCTTAGATAAGAGATAAGAGCTCAGGACACACGCAACCCAGGAGCAGGAATGGGAAGAGAGATACCAGATGCGAAGGGTGAAGGGTGGGGAGGAGGTGAAGAAGGGTAAACTGAACGACACACAACCACACACACCCCTCCAGGGGCAAGAACAACGGGAACCGTGGGGAAAGGGAGACAGTGATCGGTGTGAGCCATGGAAATAATCATTTATAATCTATCAAGGGGTCACGAGGGTGGGGAGGGGAGGGGGAAAAAGAGGAGCTGATACCAAGGGCTCAATAGAAAGTAACTGTCTAGAAAATAATGATGACAATACATGTACAAATATGTCCGATACAGTTGATGTATGGATTGTAATAAGCACTGTAGGAGCTCTCAATCAAATGATAGAAAAAGAGAACGATTTCCATATTGAACTTCTGATTGGTGTGGCTGAGAGTTGGGCGATAGAGTTTGGTGGTCATTTCAATCAGATGGTCAGTACCGAAAGGAAAGTACCCTTGACTAGCGGCTGCACAGGTTTTCTCTTGAGACAGAGAACTGACAGACAGAGGCAGAGACATGCATTTCTGAGAGTGATTTCCTGAAGGATGACCTCTTTAGAAGTGGTCAGCTCCAGGAGGGCCAATCTAAGGCCTGGATGGTGGAACTAATCTAATACGCGAAGCAAGCTTTGTGAGACGGTGAGAAAGTGCTTCTGCTTCTCTAGTTGTTGCCACCATCAAAGAACTCTGGAGAGATGCGAGAATAGGCAATGCCCTTCATTTTTTTTATCCACGGATTTAGAATGTAGCCCTGGCTCAGCCGAGGATGTGCTTGGCTA